>NC_080834.1:121416527-121716527 GCF_030435755.1 Ochotona princeps | reverse complement strand
CAGCTCTTCCAATGCCAAAACAACTCTTCCTGGCTCATGAACTTCACATACCATCAGATGTCCTGGCAGCTATCTAGGAAAGCCTGTTTGGTCACTTGCGATCTCATGCCTTTTGAGTGCAGTGTGATTTAAAGATGCAGGATGATCACACACACACAACTAACCTGGAGTTCCTCATTGAAGGGCTCAAAACTCCACAGCCAAAGACAAGTTCAGCGCCCAAGCCATTTCCCGTTGCCATGGAAACCAAGGGATCTAGCATCACATATGTGGAACAGTGTATGTGACACATACAGAACACAGTGTTGTGGGTAATGGCCACAACACGAAGTAGCAACGCAGCCCTTCCAGTGCCAAACAACTCCACCTGGCTCATCAAATTCACATACCATCAGCTGTCCTGGCAGCAATCTAAGAAAACCTGTTTCGTCACCTGTGGTCCAATGCCCGTTGGGCCCAGTTATGGAATCAAGCAGCTTAAGCACCCATACAAAACTAACATGGAGCTGCTCACTCAAGGCGCTCAAAACTCCACAGAAAATCAAGTCTGCGCCCAAGGTATTTCCCGTTGCCATGGAAACCAAGTGCTCTGGCAGCAATATGTATAAGTGGATATGACACCCAGGGAAGGTAGGGTGGTGGTGAATTGCCACTGCCCAATGCAGCAGCACAGCTCTTCCAGTGCCAAAACAACTCCACGTGGCTCATCAACTTCACATACCATCAGCTGTCCAGGCAGCTATCTAGGACACCCTGTTTGGTCACTTGCGCTCCAATGCCCATTGAGACCAGGTGGATGGATTCAAGCATGTTGAGCACCCACACACAAGTAACATGGAGCTCCTCTCACAAGGCATTCAAAACTCCACATCCAAAGAGAAGTTCATCGCCAAATCATTTCCCTTTGCCAAGGAAACCAAGTGCTCCTCAATCAAGGGGCTCAAAACACCACCGAAAAGACAAGTTCAGAGCCCAAGCCATTTCCCGTTGCCATGGAAACCAAGTGTTCTGGCAGCGCATATATGCCTGTAAGTGTATATGACACCTAAGGAAGGTAGTATGGTGGTGAATGACCACTGCCCGAAGAAGCAACACAGCTCTTCCTGTGCCAAAACAACACCACCTGGCTCATTAACTTCACATACCATCAGAAGTCCTGGCAGCTATCTAGGAAAACCTGTTTGGTCACTTAGGGTCAAATGCCCATTGGGCCCAGTGTGATGGAATCAAGCAGCTTGAGCAGCCACACAAAACTAACATGTAGCTGCTCACTCAAGGCGCTCAAAACTCCATCGCCAACGACAAGTTCACGCCAAAGCCTTTTCCCGTTGGCAGGGAAACCAAGTGCTCTGGCAGCACATTTGTGTGTATGTGGATATGACACCTAGGGAAGGTAGTGTGGTGGTGAATTTCAACTGCCCGAAGCAGCAACACAGCCCTTCCAGTGCCAAAACAACTAAACCTGGATCATGAACTTCACATACCATCAGATGTCCTGGCACCTATCGAGGAAACCATGTTCCATCACATGCGGTACAAATGCCCATGGAGCCCAGTGTTATTTAAACAAGCATGATGATCACACACACACAACTAACATGGAGCTACTCACTGAAGGCGTCCAAATCTCCACAGCCAAAGAAAAGTTCAGCCCCCAAGCCATATCCTGTGGCCATGGAAACCAAGTGATCTAGCACCACATATGAGGAACAGTGGATATGACACATGCAGAAAACAGTTTGGTGGTGAATGGCCACTGCCCGAAGCAGCAGCACAGCTCTTCCAGTGCCAAAACAACTCCACCTGGCTCATCAACTTCACATACCATCAGCTGTCCTGGCAGCTATCTAGGAAACCCTGTTTGGTCACTTGTGGTCCAAGGCCTATTGAACCCAGTGTGATGGAATCAAGCAGGTTGAGCACCCAAACACAACTAACATGGAGCTCCTCACTCAAGGGGCTCAAAACTCCAAAGCCAAAGACAAGTTCAGCGCCCAAGCCATTTTCCGTTGCCATGGAAATCAAGTGCTCTGGCAGCACATATGTGAAACAGTTAATGTGACACATAGACTACACAGTATGGTGGTGAATGGCAACTGCCTGAAGCAGCAACACAGCTCTTCCAGTGCCAAAACAACTCCACCTGGCTCATGAACTTCACATACCATCAGCTGTCCTGGCAGCTATCTAGCAACCCCTGTTTGGTCACTTGCGGTCGAAAGGCCCATGGAGCCCAGTATGATTTAAATAAGCAGGATGAACACTCACACACAACTAACATGCAGCTCCTCAATCAAAGCACTGAAAATTCCAATGCCAAACACAAGTTCACGGCCCATGCCATTTCCCGCTGTCATGGAAACCAAGTGCTCTGGCAGCACATATGTGGAACAGGGGATGTGACATATACAGAACACAGTTTGGTGATGAATGGCCAGTGTCCGAAACAGCAGCACAGCTCTTCCAGTGATAAAACAACTCCTGCTGGCTCATGAACTTCACATACCATCAGCTGTCCTGGCAGCTATCTAGCAAACCCTGTTTGATCACTTGCGGTCACATGCCGATTGAGCCCAGTGGGATGGAATCAAGCAAGATTAGCATCCACACAACTCTAACATGTTGCTCATCACTCAAGGCGATCAAAACGCCACAGCCAAAGACAAGTTCATCGCGTAAGCCATTTCCCGTTGCCATTTAAACCAAGTGCTCTGGCAGCACATACGACCTTAAGTGGATATGACAGCTATGCAAGGTAGGGTGGTGGTGAATGGCCACTGCCCGAAGCAGCAGCACAGCTCTTCCAGTGCCAAAGCAACTCCACCTGCCTCATAAACTTCACATACCATCAGCTGTCCTAGCAGCTATCTAGGAAACCCTGTTTGGTCACTTGCAGTCCAATGCCCCTTGGGCTCAGAATGATGGAATTAAAACCTTGAAGACCCAAACAAACTAACATGGAGCTCCTCACTCAAGGCGCTCTAAACTCCATCACCAAAGACAAGTTCATCACCAAAGCCATTTCCCGTTGCCATGGAAACCAATTGCTCTGGCAGCACATATGTAGAACACTGGATGAGACACATACAGAACACAGTTTGGTGGTGAATGCAACTGCCCGAAGAAGCAGCACAGCTCTTCCATTGCCGAAACAACTCCACCTGTCTCATGAACTTCACATACCATCAGCTGCCCTGGCAGCAATGTAGGAAACCCTAATTGATCACTTGCGTTCAAATGCCCATTGAGCCAAGTGTGATGGAATCATGCAGCTTGAGCACCCACACACAACTAACATGTTGCTCTTCACTGAAGGCGCTCAAAACTCCACAGCCAAAGACAAGTTGAGCGCAAAAGCCATTTCCCATTGCCATGGAAACCAAGTGCTCAGGCAGCACATATGTGTGTGAGTAGATATGACACCTAAGAGAAGGTAGTGTGGTGGTGAATGGCCACTACCTGAAGCAGCAGCACAGCTCTTCCAGTGCCAAAGCAACTCCACCTGGGTCATGAACTTCACATACCATCCGCTGTTCTGGCAGCTATCTAAAAAACCCTGTTTGGTCACTAGTGCTACAATGCCCGATGGGCCCAGTGGGATGGAATCAAGCAGCTTGAGCATCCACACAATACTAACATGGAGCTCCTCACTCAAGGCGCTCAAAACTCCACAGCCAAAGACAAGTTCAGCGCCTAAGCCATTTCCCGCTGGCATGGAAATCACGTGCTATGGCAGCACATTCGTGTGTAAGTGGATATGACACCTAAGGAAGGTAGTGTGATGGTGGATGACCACTGCCCGAAGCAGCAACACAGCTCTTCCAGTGCCACAACAACTCCACCTGGCTCATGAACTTCACACACCATCAGCTGTCCTGTCAGTTATCTAGGAAACCCTGTTTGGTCACTTCCGCTCCAATGCCGTTTGAGACCATTGGGTTGGAATCAAGCATGTTGAGAACCCAAACACAACTAACATGGAGCTCCTCACTCAGGGGCTCAAAACTCCACAGCCAAAGAGAAGTTCAGCGCCCAAGCCATTTCCCGTTGCCATGGAAACCAAGTGGTCTGGCAGAACATATTTCTGAAAGTGGATATGACACCTATGAAAGGTAGTGTGGTGGTGCATGGCAACTGCCCGAAGCAGCAGCACAGCTCTTCCAGTTCCAAAACAACTCCACCTGGCTCATCAACTTCTATACCATCAGCTGTCCTGGCAGCTATCTAAGAAACCCTGTTTGGTCACTTGCGGTCAATTGACTGTTGGGCAAAGTGTATTAAAATTAAAACCTTGAGCACCCAAACAAAAATAACATGGAGCTGCTCACTCAAGGCACTCAAAACTCCATCACCAAACACAAGTTCATCGCCCAAGCCCTTTCCCGTTGCCATGGAAACCAAGTGATCTGGCAGCATATATGTCTGAAACTGTATATGACACCTATGGAAGGTAGTTTGTTGGTTAATGTCAACTGCCCGAAGCAGCAACACAGCTCTTCCAGTGCCAAAACAACTCCACCTGGCTCATGAACTTCACCTACCATCAGATGTCCTGGCAGCTATCTAGGAAACCCTGTTTGATCACTTCCGCTCCAATTCCCTTTCGGTCCAGTGTGATGGAATCAAGCAGGTTGAGCACCCACACACAACTAACATGGAGCTCCTCAGTCAAGGTGCTCAAAACTCCACAGCCAAAGAGAAGTTCAGTGCCCAATCCATTTCCCGTTGCCATGGAAACCACGTGCTCTGGCAGCACATATTTCTGAAAGTTGATATGACAGCTAAGGAAGGGAGTGTGGTGGTGAATGGCCACTGCCCGAAGCAGCAGCTCACTGTTTGGTCACTTCCCCTCCAATGCCTTTTGAGCCAAGTGTGATAGACTCAAACAGCTCTAGCTCCCACACAAAATTGACATGTAGCTCCTCACTAAGGGCTCTCAAAACTCCACAGCCAAACACATGATCATCGCCCAAGCCATTTCGCTCCAAATTGGAAACGAAGTGCTCTGGCAGCACATATGTGGAACACTGAATGTGACACATACTGAACACAGTGTGGTGGTGAATTGCAACTGTCCGAAGCAGCAGCACAGCTCCTCCAGTGCCAAAACAACTCCAACTGCCTCAGGAACTGCACATACCATCAGCTGTCCTGGCAGCTATCTAGGAAACCCTTTTTGGTCACTTCCATTCCAATGCCCATTGAGCCCAGTGGGATGGAATCAACCAGGTTGAGCACCCACACAAAACTAACATGGAGCTGCTCGCTCAAGGCGCTCAAAAATCCATCACCAAAGACAAGTTCAGCGCCCAAGCCATTTCCCATTGCCTTGGAAACCAAGTGCCCTGGCAGCACATATGTCTGAAAGTGCATATGACACCCAAGGAATGTAGTGTGGTGATGAATTTCAACTCTCCGAAGCAGCAGCACAGCTCTTCCTGTCTCAAAACAACTCCAACTGGATCATTAACTTCACATACCATCAGCTGTACTGTCAGCTATCTAGGAAACCCTGTTTGGTCTCTTCCGCTACCATGCCCGTTGGGCCCTTTGTGATGGAATCAAGCAGCTGGAGCACCCAAACACAACTAACATGGAGCTCCTTAATCAAGGCGCTCAAATCACCACAGCCAAGGACAAGTTCAGCGCACCAGCCATTTCCCGTTGCCATGGAAAACAAGTGCTCTGGCTGCACATAATTCTGAAAGTGGATATGATACCTAAGGAAGGGAGTGTGATGCTGAATGGCCACTGCCCGAAGCAGCAGCTCAGCTGCTGCAGTGCCAAAACAACTCCACCTGGCTCATGAACTTCAAATATCATCAGCTGTACTGGCAGCTATCTAGGAAACCCTGATTGGTCACTTCCTGTTCAAATGCCGTTTGGGCCCAGTGTGATGGAATCAAGCAGCTTGAGCAACCAAAAAAAGTAACATGGATCTGCTCATTCAAGGCGCTCAAAATTTTTCACCAAAGACAAGTTCATCGCCCATGCCATTTCCTGTTGTCATTGAAACCAAGTGCTTTGGCAGCACATATGTGAAATAGTGGATATGACACCTAAGGAGGGTAGTGTGGAGGTGAATGGCAACTGCCCGAAGCAGCAGCACAGCTGTTCCAGAGCCAAAACAACTCCACCTGGCTCATGAACTTCACATACCATTAGCTATCCTGACAGCTATCTAGGAAACTCTGTTTGGTCAGATCCGCTCCAATGCCCGTTGAGCCCATTGGGATGGAATCAAGCATATTAAGCACTCAAACAAAACTAACATGTTGCTCCTTACTCAAGACGCTCAAAACTTCACAGGCAAAGACAACTTCAGCGCCCAAGCCATTTCCAGTTGCCATGGAAACCAAGTGCTCTGGCAGCATATATGTCTGTAAGTGCATATGACACCTAAAAAAGGTAGTGTGGTGATGAATTTCAATTGTCTGAAGAGGCAGCACAGCTCTTCCAGTGCCAAAACAACTCTACCTGTCTCATCAACATCACATAACATCAGGTGTCCTGGCAGCTATCTAGGAAACCCTGTTTCGTCACTTCCGCTCCAATGCCCATTGAGCCCAGTGGGATAGAATCAAGCAGCTTGAGCACCCAAACACAACTAACATGGAGCTCCTCACTCAAGGCGCTCAAAACTCCACATCCAAAGACAAGTTCAGCGCCTAAGCCATTTCCCATTGCCATGGAAACCAAGTGCTCTGGCAGCACATATGTGGAACATTGGATGTGACACATACAGTAAAAAGTGTGGTGGTGAATGGCAACTGCCCGAAGCAGCAGCACAGCTCTTCCAGTGCCAAAACAACCCTACCTGGCTCATCAACTTCACATACCGTGATCTGTTCTGGAAGCTATCTAGGAAACCCTATTTGGTCACTTGCATTTCAAATGTGCATTGAGCCCAGTGTGATTTAAACAAGCAGGATGATCACACAAACTCAACTAAAATGTAGCTCCTCACTCCAGGCGATCAAAACTCCACAGTCAAATACAAGTTCAGCGCACAAGCTATTCCCCGTTACCATGGAAACCAAGTGCTCTGGCAGCACATAAGAGGAACAGTGGATGTGACACATATACAACACAGTTTGGTGGCGAATGGCCACTGCCCGAAGCAGCAACATAACTTTTCCAGTGAAAAAACAACTCCACCTGGCTTATGAACTTCACATATCGTCACCTGACCTGGCTGCTATCTGGGATACCCTGTTTGATCACTTGCGGTCCAATGCCCATTGAGTCAAGTGTGATAGAATCAAGCAGCTCTAGCACCCACAAAAAACTAACATGGAGATCCTCACTAAGGGCACTCAAAACTCCACAGCCAAAGACAAGTTCAGCGCCCAAGCCATTTCCCGTTGCCATGGGAACCAAGTGCTCTGGCAGCACGTATGTGGAACACTGAATGTGACACCAAGGGAATGTAGGTTATCTGCAGAATGACAACTGCCTGAAGCATTAGCACAGCTCCTCCAGATCGAAAAGAACTCCACCTGGCTCATGAAGCTCAGATACAATCAGCTGCCCTGAGAGCTATCTAGGAAACCCTATTTGGTCACTAATGCTCCAATGACAATTGAGCCCAGTGGGATGAAATCAAGAAGGTTGAGCTCCCAATCACAACTAACATGGAGCTCCTCACACAAGGTACTCAAAACTCCACAGCCAAAGATAAGTTCAGGGCCCACACAATTTCCGTTGCCCTCGAAACAAAGTGCTCTGGCAGCAGATACATCTCTAAGTAGATATGACACCAAGGGAAGGTATAGTGGTGGTGAATGGCCACTGCCTGAAGCAGCAGAACAGCTTTTCCAGTGCCGAAACAACTCCACCTGTCTCATCAACTTCACATACAATCAGCTGTCCTGGCAGCTATCTAGGAAACCCTGTTTGGTCACTTCTGCTCCAATTTCCTTTCAGTCCAGCGGGATGGAATCATGCAGGTTAAGCACCCAAACACAACTAACATGCAACTCCTAACTCAAGGCGCTCAAAACTTCACAGCCAAAGAGAAGTTCATCGCACAAGCCATTTCCCGTTGCCATGGAAACCAAGTGCTCTGGCAGCAGATACCTCTCTAAGTGGATATGACACCTATGGAAGGTACAGTGGTGGTAAATGTCCACTGTCCGAAGAAGCAACACAGCTCTTCCAGTGCCACAACAACTCTACCTGCCTCATGACTTCACATACCATCAGCTGTCCTGGCAGCTATCTAGGAAATCCTGTTTGGTCACTTGCGGTCCAATAGCCCTTGAGACCAGAGGGATAAAATAAAGCATGTTGAGCACTCACACACAACTAACATGGAGCTCCTCACTCAAGGCGGTCAAAACTCCACAGCAAAAGACAAGTTCAGCGCACAAGCCGTTTCCCGCTGCCATGGAAACCAAGTGCTCTGGCAGCACATATGTGGAACAGTGGATGTGACACATACAGAACACAATTTGGTGGTGAATGGCCACTGTCCGAAGCAGCAGCACAGCTCTTCCAGTGCCACAACAACTCCACCTGGCTGATGAACTTCACATACCATCAGCTGTCCTGGCAGTTCTCTAGGAAACCCTGTTTGGTCACTTGCGGTCAAATAGCCCTTGAGACCAGAGGGATAAAATAAAGCATGTTGAGCACTCACACACCACTAACATGGAGCTCCTCACTCAAGGCGCTCAAAACTTCACAGTCAAAGACAAGTTCAGCGCCCAAGCCATTTCCCGTTGCCATGGAAACCAAGTGCTCTGGCAGCACATATGTGGAACACTGAATGTGACACCAAGGGAATGTAGGTTCTCTGAAGAATGACAACTTCCCGAAGCAGCAGCACAGCTCTTCCAGTGCCAAAAGAACTCCACCTGGCTCATGTACTTCACATACCATCAGTTGTCCTTGCAGCTATCTAGGAAACCCTGTTTGGACACTTCCGCTTAAATGCCCGTTGAGCCTAGGGGGATGGAAACAAGCATTTTGAGCACCCAAACACAACTAACTTGGACCTCCTCACTCAAGGAGCTCAAATCACCACAGCCAAGGACAAGTTCAGCGCCCAAGCCATTTCCCATTGCCATGGAAACCAAGTGCTCTGGAAGCACATATGTGGGACAGTGGATGTGACACATACAGAACACAGTGTGGTGGTGAATGGCAACTGCCCGAAGCATCAGCACAGCTCTTCCAGTGCCAAAATAACTCCACCTGGCTCATCAACCTCACATACCATCAGGTGTTCTGGCAGCTATCTAGGAAACCCTGTTTGGTCATTTTCGCTCTAATGTCCATTGAGCTCTGTGGGATAGAATCAAGCAGCTTGAGCACCCACACAGAACTAACATGGAGCTCCTCATTCAAGGCGCTCAAAACTCCACAGCCACACACATGCTCATCGTCCAACCCATTTCCGCCGCCATAGAAAGCAAGTGCTTTGGCAGCACATATGTGGAACACTGAGTTTTACACCAAGGGAATGTAGGTTCTCTAAAGAATGGCAACTGCCCGAAGCATTAGCAGAGCTCTTCCACTGCCAAACAACTCCACCTGAAACATGAACTTCACATACCATCATCTGTCCTGGCAGCTATCTAGAAAACCCAGGTTGGTCATTTGTGGTCCAAATGGCCATAGAGCCCAGTGTGCTTTAAACAAGCAGAATGATCAAACACACACAATTAAAATGTAGCTCCTCACTCAAGGTGCTCAAAACGCGACAGTCAAAGACAAGTTCAGCGCCCAAGCTATTTCCCAACGCCATGGAAACCAAGTGATCTGGCAGCACATGTGGAACAGTGGATGTGACAGATACAGAACACAATTTGGTGGTTATTGGCCAATGCCAGTTTCAGCAACACTGCTCTTCCAGTGCCAAAACAACTCCACCTAGCTCATGAACTTCACATACCATCAGCTGTCCTGGATGCTATTTAGGATAACCTATTTGATCACATGTGGTCCAATGCCCAGTGAGCCAAGTGTGATAGAATCAAGCAGCTCTACCACCCACAAAAAACTAACATGGAGCTTCTCACTAAGGGCAATAAAACTCCTCAGCCAAAGACAAGTTCAGCGTCCAAGCCTTTTCCTGTTGCCATGGAAACCAAGTGCTCTGGCAGCACATATTTGGATCACTGAATGTGACACCAAGCGAATGTAGGTTCTCTGATGAATGACAACTGCCCGAAGCATTAGAAACAGCTCCTCCAGTGACAAAAGAACTCCACCTGGCTCATGAACTTCACATACCTTCAGCTGTCCTGGCAGCTTTCAAGGAAAACATGCTTGGTCACTTGCGGTCCAAATGCCATTTGGGCCCAGTGTGATTTAAACAAGCAGAATGATCACACACACAACTAACATGGAGCTCCTCACTCAAGGCGCTCAAAACTTCACAGGCAACGACAAGTTCATCGCCCAAGCCATTTCCTGGTGCCATGGAAACCAAGGGCTCTGGCAGCACATATGTGGAACACTATATGTGACACCAAGGTAATGTAGGTTCTCTAGAATGACAACTTCCCGCAGCAGCAGCACAGCTCTTCCAGTGCAAAAAAAACTCCACCAGGCTCATTAAACTTCACATACCATCAGCTGTCCCGGCAGCTATCTAGGAAACCCTGTTTGGTCTTTTCTGCTCCAAAAGCCCATTGAGCCCAGGGTGATGGAATCAAGCAGGCTGAGCACCCACACACAATTAACATGTACCTGCACACTCAAGGCGCTCAAAATCCATTGCCAAAGGCAAGTTCAGTGCCCAATCATTTTCCGTTGCCATGGAAACCAAGTGCTCTGGCAGCACATATGTGGAACAGTGGATGTGACACATACAGAACACAGTGTGGTGGTGATTGGCCACTGCCCGAAGCAGCAGCACAGCTCTTCAAGAGCCAAAAAAACTCCACCTGGCTCATGAATTTCACATACCATCAGCTGTCCTGGATGCTATCTAGGAAACCCTGTTTGATCACTTGTGGTCTAATGCCCATTGAGCTAAGTGTGATAGAATCAAGCAGCTCTAGCACCCACAAAAAACTAACATGGAGGTCCACACTAAGGGCACTAAAACTCCACAGCCAAACACAAGCTCATCGCCCAAGCCATTTCCCCTTGCCATGGAAACCAAGTGCTCTGACAGCACATATGTGGAACAGTGAATGTGACACCAAGGCAATGTAGCTTCTCTGATGAATGACAACTGCTAGAAGCATTAGCACAGCTCCTCCAGTGCCATAATAACTCCACGTGGCTCATGAACTTCACCTACCATCAGCTGTCCTGACAGCTATCTAGGAAACCCTGTTTGGTCACTTCTGCTCCACTGCCCATGGAGCCCAGTGGGATAAAATCAAGCAGGTTGAGCACCCAAGCACAACTAACATGGAGCTCCTAACTCAAGGTGTTCAAAACTTCACAGCCAAAGAAATGTTCAGCTCCCACGCCATTTCCCGCTGCCACGGAAACCAAGTGTTCTGGCAGCACATATGTGGAACAGTGAATGTGACACATACAGAACACAGTGTGGTGGTGAATGGTTACTGCCCAATGTGCAGCACAGCTCTTCCAGTGCCAAAACAACTCCACCTTCCTCATGAACTTCACATATTATCAGCTGTCCTGTCAGCTATCTAGGAAACCCTGTTTGGTCACTTGCGGTCCAATGTCCATTGAGGCAATCGTGATAGAATCAAGCCGCTAGAGCACTCACAAAAAACTAACATACAGCTGCTCACTCAAGGCACTCAAAACTCCACAGCCAAACAGAAGTTCACCGCCCAAGCCATTTCCCATTGCCATGGAAACCAAGTGCTCTGGCAGCACATATGTGGAACAATGAAAGTCACACCTAGGGAATGTAGGTTCTCAGAAGAATGACAACTCCCCTTAGAAGCAGAACAGCTCTTCCAGTGCCAAAACAACTCCACCTGGCTCATGAACATCACATACCATCAGCTGTCCTGGCAGCTATCTAGGAAACCCTGTTTGGTCACTTCCGCTCCAATTCCCATTAAGCTCAGGGTGATGGAATCAACAGGTTGAGCACCCAAAGAAAACTAAAATGTAGCTCCTCACTCAAGGCGCTCAAAAATACACAGCAAAAGACAAGTTCATTGCCCAGGCCATTTCTCATTGTCATGGAAACCAAATGCTATTGCAGCATATATTTCAGACACTGGATATGACAGCTATGGAAGGAAGTGTGGTGGTGAATGGCAACTGCCCTATGCAGCAGCACAGCTCTTCCAGTGCCAAAACAACTCCTTCTGGCTCATGAACTTCACATACCATCAGCTGTCCTGGCAGCTATCTAGGAAACACTGTTTGCTCACTTGCCCATGGAGCACAGTGTCATTTAAGCAAGCATGTTGAGCACCCAAACAAAACTAACATGGAGCTCCTCACTCAAGGTGCTCAAAACTCCACAGCCAAAGACAAGTTCAACATCCAAGCCATTTCCCGCTTCCATGTAAACCAAGTGCTCTGGCAGCACATATGTGCAACAGTGGATGTGACACATACAGAACACAGAGTGGTGGTGAATGGCAACTGCCCGAAGCAGCAGCGCAGCTTTTCCAGTGCCAAAAAAACTCCATCTGGCTCATGAACTTCACATACCATCAGCTGTACTGGCAGCTATCTAGGAAACCCTGTTTGGTCACTTCCGGTCATTAGCCCGGTACACCAAATGTAATGGAATGAAGCAGCTTAAGCACCCAAACAAAACTAACATGGAGCTGTTCACTCAAGGCGCTCAAAACTCCATTGGCAAAACAATTTCAGCGCCCAAGCCATTTCTTGTTGCCATGGAAACCAAGTCTTCTGGCAGCACATATGTGAAACATTGGATATGACACCCAAAAAAGGTAGTGTGGTGGTGAATGTCAACTGCTCGAAGCAGCAGCACAGCTTTTCCAGTGCCAAAACAACTCCACCTGGCTCATCAACTGCACATACCATCAGCTGTCCTAGCAGCTATCAAGGAAACCCTGTTTGGTCACTTGAGGTCCAACACCCCTTGAGCCCAGAAGGATGGAAACAAGCAGGTTGAGCACCCAAACACTACTAACCTGGAGTTCTTCACTCAAGGCGCTCAAAACTACACAGCCAAAGACAAGTTTAGCGCCCAAGCCATTTCCCGTTGCCATGGAAACCAACCGCTCCGGCAGCACATATGTGGAACAGTTGATGTGACGCATAGAGATCACAGTGTGGTGGTGAATGACAACTGCCCGAAGCAGCAGCACAGCTCTTCCAGTGCCAACACAACTCAACCTGGCTCATGAAGTTCACATACCATCAGCTGTCCTGGCAGCTATCTAGGAAACCCTGTTTGGACACATGCGGTCCAAATACCCATTGAGCCCAGTGTGATTTAAACAAACAGAATGATCACCCACATATAACGAACATGGAGCTCCTCACTCAAGGTGCCCAAAATTCCACAACCAAAGACAACTTCAGCGTCCAAGCCATTTCCTGGTGCCATGGAAACCAAGGGCTCTGGCAGCACATATGTCTGAAACTAGATATGACACCTTAGGAAGGTAGTGTGGTGGTGAATGGCAACTACCCGAAGCAGCAGCACAGCTCTTCCAGTGCCAAAAGAACTCCACCTGGCTCATCAACTTCACATACCATCAGCTGTCCCGGCAGCTATCTAGGAAACCTTGTTTGGTCACTTCCGTCCAATGCCCATGGAGACCAGGTGGATGGAATCAAGCATGTTTAGAACCCACACACAACTGACATGGAGCTCCTCACTCAAGGCGCTCAAAACTCCACAGCCCAAGACAAGTTCAGCGCCCAAGCCATTTCCCATTGACATGGAAACCAATTGCTTTGGCAGCACTTATGTGGAACATAAGTAAGTTCTGTGATGAATGGCAACTGCCCGAAGCAGCAGCACAGCTCTTTCAGTGCCAAAACAACTCCACCTGCCTCCTGAACTTCAAATACCATCATCTGTCCTGGCAGCTATCTAGGAAACCCTCTTTGGTCACTTCCGCTCCAATGCCCATGGAGACCAGAGGGATGGAATCAAGCAGAGTGAGCCCGCAAACAACACTAACATGTAGCTCTTTACTCAAGGCGCTCAAAACTACACAGGCAGAACACAAGTTCAGCACCCAAGTCATTTCCCTTTGCCATGCAAACCGAGTGCTCTGGCAGCACATATGTGTGAAAGAGGATATGACACCTAAGGACGGTAGTGTGGTGGTGAATGGCAACTGACCAATCAGCAACACAGCTCTTCCATTGCCAAAACAACTCCACCTGGTTCATGAACTTCACATACCATCAGCTGTCCTGACAGCTATCTAGGAAACCCTATTTGGTCACTTCAGATCCAAAAGCCCATTGAGCCCAGTGTGATTTAAACCAGCAGGATGATCACACACACACAACGCACAAGGAAGTCCTCATTCAAGGCGCTCAAAACTCCAAAGCCTAAGACAAGTTCGGCGCCCAAGCCATTTAACGCCGCCATGGGAACCAAGTGCTCTGGCAGCACATATGTGGAACAGTGGATGTGATACATACAGATCACAGTGTGGTGGTGAATGGCAACTGCCCGAAGCAGCAGTACAGATCTTTCAGTGCAAAAAAAAACTCCACCTGGCTCATGAACTTCACATACAATCAGCTGTCCTGGCAGCTATCTAGGAAACCCTGTTTGGTCACTTCTGGTCCAATACCCATTGAGCCCAGTGGGATGGAATCAACCAGGTTGAGCACCCACACAAAACTAACATGGAGCTGCTCGCTCAAGGCGCTCAAAAATCCATCACCAAAGACAAGTTCAGCGCCCAAGCCATTTCCCATTGCCTTGGAAACCAAGTGCCCTGGCAGCACATATGTCTGAAACTGCATATGACACCCAAGGAATGTAGTGTGGTGATGAATTTCAACTCTCCGAAGCAGCAACACAGCTCTTCCTGTCTCAAAACAACTCCAACTGGATCATTAACTTCACATACCATCAGCTGTGCTGTCAGCTATCTAGGAAACCCTGTTTGGTCTCTTCCGCTACCATGCCCGTTGGGCGCATTGTGATGGAATCAAGCAGCTGGAGCACCCACTCAAAACTAACACGGAGCTCCTCACTCAAGGTCCTCTAAACTCCACATCCAAAGACAAGTTCAGCGCACAAGCTATTTCCCGTTGCCATGGAAACCAAGTGCTCTGGCAGCACATAGGTGGAACATTGGATGTGACACATACACAACACAGTGTGGTGGTGAATGGCAACTGCCCGAAGCAGCAACACAGCTCTTCCAGTGCCAAAACCACTCCACCTGGCTCATGAACTTCACATAGAATCAGCTGACAGCTATCCAGGAAACCTTGTTTGGTCACTTCCCGTTAAAGCCCATTGGGACCTATGTAATGGAATCAATCAGGTTGAGCACCCACATAAAAACTAACATTGAGCTCCACATTCAAGGTGCTCAAAACTCCACAGACAAAGACAAGTTCAGTGTACAAGCCATTTCCCGTTGCCATGGAAAACAACTGCTCTGGCAGCACTTATGTGTGTAAGTGGATATGACACCCAAGGAAGGTACTATGGTGGTGAATTTCAGCTGTCCGAAGCAGCAGCACAGCTCTTCCAGTGCCAAAGCAACTCACCTGGCTCATCAACTTCACAAACAATCAACTATCCTGGAGGCTATCTAGGAAACCCTGTTTGGTCAATTCCGAAAATATGCCCATTGGGCCCAGTGGAATGGAGTAAAGCAGCTTGAGCACCCACACAAAACTAACATGTAGCTGCTGACTCAAGGCGCTCAAAACTCCACTGCCAAAGACAAGTGCAGCGCCCAAGCCATTTCCCGTTGCCAGGGAAACTAAGTGTTCTGGCAGCACATAAGTCTGAAACTGGATATGACACCAATGGAAGGCAGTGTGGTGGTGAATGGCCACTGCCCGAAGCAGCAATACAGCTCTTCCATTACCAAAACAACTCCACCTGGCTCATCAACTTCACACAACATCAGCTGTCCTGGCAGCTATCTAGGAAACCCTGTTTGATCACTTCAGTTCCAAAGCACATTGAGCCAAGTGTGATAGAAAGCAGCAGCTCTAGCACCCACACAAAACTAACATGGAGCTCCTCACTAAGGGAACTCGAAACTCCACAGCCAAACACAAGTTCAGCGCCCAAGCCGTTTCCCGTTACCATGGAAACCAAGTGCTCTGGCAGCACATATGTGGAACACTGAATGTGACACCAAGGGAATAAAGGTTCTCTGAAGAATGTGAACTGCTCAAAGCAGCAGCACAGCTCTTCCAGTGCCAAAACAACTCCACCTGGCTGAAGAACTTCACATACCATTAGTTGTCCTGGCAGCTATCTAGGAAACCCTGTTTGGTCACTTCTGGTTCAATGCCCATTGAGCCCAGTGGGATGGAATCTACCAGATTGAGCACCCACTCAAAACTAACATGAAGCTGCCCACTCAAGGCGCTCAAAACTCCATTGCCAAAGACAAGTTCAGCACCCAAAGCCATTTCCCGTTGCCCTGGAAACCAAGTGCTCCTTCTGCACATATGTTTGTAAGTGGATATGACACCTATGAAAGATAGTGTGGTGGTGAATGTCCACTGCCCGAAGCAGCAACACAGCTCTTCCAGTGCCAAAACAACTTCACCGGGCTCATCAACTTCACATACCATCATCTGTCCTGGCAGCTATCTAAGAATCCTTGTTTGGTCACTACTGCTCCAACGCTCTTTGAGCCCAGTGTACAGGAATCAAGCATATTGAGCACCCTCACAAAAATTACTTGGAGCTCTTCACTCAAGGCGCTCAAAACTCCACAGCCAAAGACAAGTTCAGCTCCCAAGCCATTTCCCATTGCCATGGAAACCAAGTGCTCTGGCAGCACATATGTGGAACAATGGATGTGACACGTAGAGAACACAGTGTGGTTGTGAATGGTAATTGCTCGAAGCAGCAACACAGCTCTTCCAGTGCAAAAACAACTCCACCTGGCTGATGAAATTCACATACCATCAGCTGTCCTGGCAGCTATCTAGGAAGCCCTGTTTGGTCACTTGGGTCCCAAAGCCCATGGAGCCCAGTGGGTGGAATCAAGCATGTTGAGCTCCAAAACACAACCAAAATGGAGCTCCTCACTCAAGGGGCTAAAAGCTCCACAGTCAAAGACAAGTTCAGCTCCCAAGCCATTTCCCGTTGCCATGGAAACCAAGTGCTCTGGCAGCACATATGTGGAACATTGGATGTGACACATAGAGAACACAGTGTGGTGTGAATGGCCACTTCCTGAAGCAGCAGCACAGCTCTTCCTGTGCCAAAACAACTCCTCCTGGCTCATGAACTTCACATACCATCAGCTGTCCTGGCACCTATCTAGGAAACCCTTTTTGGTCACTTCCATTCCAATGCCCATTGGGTTAGTATGATGGAATAAAGCAGGTTGAGCACCCAACAGAACAAACGTGGAGCTCCTCACTCAAGGGGCACAAAACTCCACAGCCAAAGACAAGTTCAGCGACTATGCCATTTCCCGTTGCCAGAGAAACCAAGTGCTCTGGCAGCACATGCGTCTGCAAGTGGATATGACACCTATGGAAGGTAGTGTTGTGGTGAATGGCCACTGCCTGAAGCAGCAGCACAGCTTTTCCAGTGCCAATACAACTTCACCTGGCTCATCAACTTCACATACCATCAGCTGTTCTGGCAGCTATCTAGGAAACCCTATTTGGTCACTTGCGGTCCAATGCCCATGGAGCCCAGTGTGATTTAAACAATCAGGATGATGACACACAACTAACAGGGAGCTCCTCACTCAAGGCGCTCAAAATTCCACAGCCAAAGACAAGTTCAGCGCCTAAGCCATTTCCCGCTTCCATGGAAACCAAGTGCTCTGGCAACACATATGTCTGAAACCTGATATGACACCAAGGAAAAGTAGTGTGGTGGTGAATGGCCACTGCCCGAAGCAGCAGCACAGCACCTCCAGGGTAAAAACAACTCCACCTGGATCATCAACTTCACATACCATCAGAAGTCCCTGCAGACATCTCAAAACCCTGTTTCGTCACTTCGGGTCCAATGCCCTTTGACACCAGTGGGATGGAATCAATCATGTTGAGCACCGAAACACAACTAACATGGAGCTCCTCACTCAAGGCGCTCAGAACTCCACAGTAAAACACAATTTCAGTGCCCATGCAATTTCCCGTTGACATGGAAATCAAGTGCTCTGGCAGCAAATAAGTGGAACAGTGGATTTGACACATACAGAACTCAGTTTGGTGGTGAATGGCAACTGCCAGAAACAGCAGCACAGCTCTTCCACAGCCAAAACAACTCCACCTGGCTCATCAACTTCACATACCATCAGTTGTCCTGGCAGCTATCTAGGAAACCCTGTTTGGTCAGTTGAGGTCCAATGCCGATGGAACCCAGTGTGATTTAAATAATCAGAATGATCACAGACAAATACTAACATGTTGCTCCTCACTCAAGGTGCTCAAAACTCCACAGCCAAGGACAAATTCAGCGCCTAAGCCATTTCTCGCTGCCATGGAAACCAAGTGCTCTGGTAACACATATGTGGAACAGTGGATGTGACACCTACAGAACACAGTGTGGTGGTGAATGGCCACTGCCTGAAGCAGCAGCACAGCTCTTCCAGTGCCAAAACAACTCCACCTGGCTCATGAAATTCACATACCATCAGCTGTCCTGACAGCTATCTAGGAAACCATGTTTGATCACTTCCGCTCCAATGCCCATTGAGACCAGTGCGATGGAATCAAGCATGTTGAGCACCAAAACACAACTAACATGTAGCTAGTTACTCAAGGCGCTCAAAACTCCACTGCCAAAGACAAGTTCATCGCCCAAGTCATTACACGTTGCCATGGAATCCAAGTGCTCTAGCAGCACATATTTCTGAAACTGGACATGACACCAAGGGAAGGTAGTGTGGTGGTGAATGGCCAGTGTCCGAAGCAGCAGCACAGCTCTTCCAGTGCCAAAACAACTCCACCTGGCTCATGAACTTCACATACAATCTTCTGTCCTGGCAGCTATCTAGGAAACCCTGTTTGGTCACTTGCGGTCAAATGCCCGTTGGGCCAGTGTGATGGAATCAAGCATGTTGAGCACCCAAACACAACTAACATGGAGCTCCTCACTCAAGGTGCTCAAAATTCCACAGTCAAAGACAAGTTCAGCGCCGAAGCAATTTCCTGTTGCCAGGGATAAAACGTGCTCTGGCAAAACATATGTGTGTAAGTGTATATGACAACTAAGGAAGGTAGTGTGCCAGTGATTTTCAACTGTCCGAAGCAGCAGCACAGCTCTTCCAGTGCCAAAATAATTCCACCTGGCTCATGAACTTCACATACCATCTGCCGTTCTGGCAGCTATCTAGGAAACCCTGTTTGGTCACTTGTGATCCAAATGCCCATGGAGACCAGTGGGATTTAATCAAGTAGGATGATCACACACACAAAACTAACATGGAGCTGTTCACTCAAGGCACTCAAAACTCCACAGCCAAAGACAAGCTCAGCGCCTAAGCCATTTCCCGCTGCCGTGGAAACCAAGTGCTCTGGCTGCACAGATGTGGAACAGTGGATGTGACACCTACAGAACACAGTGTGGTGGTGAAGGGCCACTGCCCGAAGCAGCAGCACAGCTCTTGAATTGCCAAAACAACTCCACCTGGCTCATCAACTTCACATACCATCAGCTGTCCCGGCAGCTATCTAGGAAACCCTGTTTGGTCACTTGCGGTCAAATGCCCATTGGGTCAGTGTGATTGAATCAAGCAGCTTGAGCACCCAAACAAAAAATAACATGGAGCTGCTCACTCAAGGCGCTCAAAACTCCACAGCCTAAGACTAGTTCAGCGCCCATGCCATTTCCCCCAGCCATGGAAACCAAGTGCTCTGGCAGCACATATGTGGAACAGTGGATATGACATCTATGGAAAGTAGTGTGGTGGTGAATGGCAACTGCCCAAAGCAGCATCACAACTCTACCCGTGCAAAACAACTACACCTGGCTCATGAACTTCACATCCATCATCTGTCTTTGCAGCTAAATAGGAAACCCTGTTTGGTCACTTCGGCTCCAATTCCCATTGAGTCCAGTGTGATGGAATCAAGCATGTTGAGGACTCAAACACAACTAACATGGAGCTCTTCACTTAAGGCGCTCAAAACTTCACAGCCAAAGAGAAGTTCAGCGTCCAAGCCATTTCCCCAAGCCATGGAAACCAAGTGATCTGGCAGCAGATACATCTCTAAGTGGATATGACACTAAGGGAAGGTAGTGTGGAGGTGAATGGCCACTGCCCGAAACAGCAGCACAGCTCTTCCAGTGCCAAAACAACTCCACCTTGCTCATCAACTTCACATACCATCAGTTGTCCTGGCAGCTATCTAGGAAACCCTGTTTGGTCAGTTGAGGTCCAATGCCGAAGGAACCCAGGGTGATTTAAATAATCAGGATGATCACAGACAAAAACTAACATGTTGCTCCTCACTCAAGGTGCTCAAAACTCCACAGCCAAGGACAAATTCAGCGCCTAAGCCATTTCTCGCTGCCATGGAAACCAAGTGCTCTGGTAGCACATATGTGGAACAGTGGATGTGACACCTACAGAACACAGTGTGGTGGTGAATGGCCACTGCCTGAAGCAGCAGCACAGCTCTTCCAGTGCCAAAACAACTGCACCTGGCTCATGAACTTCACATACCATCTGCTGTCCTGACAGCTATCTAGGAAACCATGTTTGGTCACTTGCGCTCCAATGCCCATTGAGACCAGTGCGATGGACTCAAGCATGTTGAGCACCAAAACACAATTAACATGTAGCTAGTCACTCAAGGCGCTCAAAACTCCACAGCCAAAGACAAGTTCATCGCCCAACTCATTACATGTTGCCATGGAATCCAAGTGCTCTAGCAGCACATATTTCTGAAACTGGACAAGACACCAAGGGAAGGTAGTGTGGTGGTGAATGGGCACTGCCCGAAGCAGCAGCACAGCTCTTCCAGTGCCAAAACAACTCCACCTGGCTCATGAACTTCACATACAATCTTCTGTCCTGGCAGCTATCTAGGAAACCCTGTTTGGTCACTTGCGGTCAAATGCCCGTTGGGCCAGTGTGATGGAATCAAGCATGTTGAGCACCGAAACACAACTAACATGGAGCTCCTCACTCAAGAGACTCAAAACTCCACAGCCAAAGACAAGGTCAGTGCACAAGCTATTTCCTGTTGCCATGGAAAAAATGTGCTCTGGCAAAACATATGTGTGTAAGTGGATATGACAGCTAAGGAAGGTAGTGTGGCGGTGATTTTCAACTGTCTGAAGCAGCAGCACAGCTCTTCCAGTGCCAAAATAACTCCACCTGGCACATGAACTTCACATACCATCAGCCGTTCTGGCAGCTATCTAGGAAACCCTGTTTGGTCACTTGCGGTCCAAATACCTATTCAACCCAGTGAGATTCAAAGATGCTGGATTATCACACACACAACTAACATGGAGCTCCTCACTCAACGTGCTCAACCCTCCACTGCAAAAGACAATTTCAGCGCCCAAGCCATTTCCTGGTGCCATGGAAACCGAGTGCTCTCTCAGCACATATTTCTGAAAGTCATATGACACCTAAGGAAGGTAGTGTGGTGGTGAATATCAACTGCCCGAAGCAGCAGCACAGCTGTTCCAGAGCCAAAACAACTCCCCCTGGCTCATGAACTTCACATACCATCAGCTGTCCTGGCAGCTATCTAGGAAACCCTGCTTGGTCACTTCCACTTTAATGCTCATAGAACCCACTGTGATGGAATCAAGCATATTTAAAACCCAAACAAAACAAAAATGTAGCTCTTCACTCAAAACTCTACAGCCATCCACAAGTTCAGAACCGAGGCATTACCCGTTGCCATGGAAAGCAAGTGCTCTGGCAGCACATATGTATGTAAGTTGATATGACACCTAAGGAAGGTAGTGTGGTGGTGAATGGCAGCTGCCCGAAGCAGCAGCACAGCTCTTTCAGTGCAAAAACAACTCCACCTGGCTCATGAACTTCACATACCATCAGCTGTCCTGGCAGCTATCTAGTAAACCCTGTTTGGTCACTTCCGCTCCAACGCCCATTGGGCCCATTGTGATGGAATCAAACAGCTTGAGCACCCAAACAAAACAAACATGGAGATCATCATTCAACGCGCTCAAAACTCCACTGCAAAAGACAAGTTCAGTGCACAAGCCATTTCCCGTTGCCATGGAAACCAAGTGCTCTCTCAGCACATATTTGTGAAAGTGGATATGACACATAAGAAAGGTAGTGGGGTCATGAATATCAACTGTTCGAAGCAGCAGCACAGCTCTTCCTGTGCCAAAACAACTCCACTTGGCTCATGAACTTCACATACCATCAGCTGTCCTGGCAGCTATCTAGGAAACCCTGTTTGGTTACTTGCGGCCCAATGCCCATGGAGCCCAGTGTGATTTAAACAAGCAGGATGATTACACACACACAACTAACATGGAGCACCTCACTCAAGGCACTCAAAACTCCACAGCCAAACACAAGTTCAGCACACAAGCCATTTTCTGTTGCCATGGAAACCAAGTGCTCTGGCAGCACATATGTGGAACAGTGGATGTGACACCTAGGGATGGTAGTGTGGTGGTGAATGGCCACTGCCCGAAGCAGCAACACAGCTATTCCAGTGCCAAAACAACTCCACCTGGCTCATCAACTTCATATATCATCAGCTCTCCTGACAGCTATCAAGGAAACCCTGTTTGGTCACTTGCGGTCCAATACCCATGGAGCCCAGTGGGATTGAATCAAGCATGTTGAGCCCCCAAACAACACTAAAATGTAGCTCTTCACTCAAGGCGCTCAAAACTCCACAACCAAAGACAAGTTCAGCGACCGAGCCATTTCCCATTGCTATGAAAACTAAGTGCTTGGGCACCACATATGTGTGTAAGTGGATATGACACCTAAGGAAGGTTGTGGGGTGGTGAATGGCCACTGCCCGAAGCAGCACCACAGCTCTTCCAGTGCCAAAACAATAGCACCTGGCTCATGAACTTCACATACGATCAGCTCTCCTGACAGCTATCAAGGAAACCCTGTTTGGTCACTTGCGATCCAATGTCCTTTGGGTCCAGTGGTATGGATTCAAGCATGTTGAGCACCCACACAAAACTAACATGGAGCTCTTTGTATATTCTGGAGATCAGCCCTCTATCACCTAAGTCATGTCCGAAGATCTTCTCCCATTCTGTGTGTTGCCTTTTTACTTTGTTGATTGTTTCTTAGCTGTACAGAAGCTTCTTAGTTTGATGAGGTCCCAATTGTTTATTTTGGTCTTGATTTCTACTGCATTTGGAGTCTTTTTTAGGAAGTGAGGGCCTACCCCTAAGTGTTGCAGTGTGTTTCCAACATTTTCTTCCAAAAGTTTGAAGGTTTCTGGATGTAGGTTTAAATCTTTTATCCATTTGGATTTGATCTTAGTATATGGTGAAAGATGTGGGTCTATCTTTTTGTTTCTGCAGGCTGTCAACCAGTTGTCCCAACAGCATTTATTGAACAGACCTTCCCATTTGCCTGGGTTGTCGTTTGTGTTTTTGTCAAAGATTATTTGGCTGTATTTGTGTGGGTTCCCATCTGGTGTTTCTATTCTGCTCCATTGATCTTCTTCTCTATTTTTTTGCCAGTACCAGGCTGTTTTGATAACCACTGCCCTATAGTATGTCCAGAGGTCCGGAACTGTGATTCCCCCTGCTAACTTCCTGTTCTTGAGAATGGTTCTAGCTATCCGTGGTTTTTTGTGTTTCCAGATGAACCTTTGAATCATTGTTTCCAGATCTGTGAAGAATGTTTTGGGCAATTTGATTGGGATTGCGTTGAATGTATATATTGCTTTTGGCAGTATAGACATTTTAATGATATTGATTTTACCTATCCAGGAGCATGGGATGTTACTCCATCTTTCTAGATCTTGTTCAATTTCTTTTTTAAGTAGTTTGTAGTTTTCTTCAAATAGGTCTCCTACATTTTTGGTTTGGTTAATTCCCAGATACTTCATGCTTTCCTTTGTTACTTTGAATGGTATCTTGCTGGTTAGATCTTTTTCCAACTTGGGGCTGTTAGCATACACTATGGCTGTAGATTTTGTTCATTAATTTTGTACCCTGCCACTCTACCGAGCTCTCGTATAAGTTCTAGTAGTCTCTGTGTTGAGCCTTTTGGCTCTTCCATATAAAGAATCATGTCATCTGCGTGTAGTGAAAGCTTGACTTCTTCATTTCCCATTTGGATTCCTTTGATTTCTTTTTCTTGTCTTATGGCCTCAGCGAGTACCTCTAGAACTATGTTGAATAGCAGCGGAGAAAGCAGACATCCCTGTCTTGTTCCAGATCTCAGTGGGAAGGGTTCCAGTTTTTCTCCATTCAGTATGATGCTGGCATTGGGTTTTTCATATATTGCTTTGATTATGTTGTGGATTTTTCCATCTATGCCTACCTTGGTTAGAGTCTTTAGCAGGAAGTTGTGCTGAATTTTGTCGAAAGCTTTTTCTGCATCTATTGATACTATCATGTGATTCCTGTTTTTCAGTTTTTGGATGTGGTGTATCACATTTATGGATTTCCGAATGTTGAACCATCCCTGCATTCCAGGGATGAATCCTACTTGATCTGGATGAACGATCTGTCTGATGTGTTTTTGAATCCTGTTGGCTAGGATTTTGTTGAGACAAAACAACCAAAATGTCAAAACAAACAAGCCACTCAAGAAATGGGCATGGGAAATGGGCAAACACTTCACAAAGGAACAAACCCAAATGGCAAATAAACAGATGAAAAAATGCTCAAGTTCCCTGGCAATAAGGGAAATCCAAATTAAAACATCAATGAGGTATCACCTAACGCCAGTAAGACTGGCCCACATGAATAAAAGCACCAACAACACTTGTTGGCGAGGTTGCGGGGAAAAGGGAACCCTACTCAACTGCTGGTGGGGCTGCAGGCTGGTACAGCCTCTATGGAAATCAGTATGGAGAACATTCAAACAACTCAAATACAACATACCGTATGACCCGGCAATAGCACTCCTAGGAATATATCCAGAACACTTGTTTTATGAGAAACCAACATGCACTCCTATGTTCATAGCAGCACAATCAGTAATTGCAAAAACATGGAAGCAGCCAAAATGCCCATCAACAGAGGATTGGATAAGAAAGCTATGGTTCATCTACTCCATGGAATACTACTCAGCTATTAAAAAGAAACAAAATGCAGTTCTTTGTGGCCAAATGGGCCAAACTGGAAACCATAATGCTAAGGGAAATGAGCCAATCCCAAAAGGTTAAATACCACATGTTTGTCTTAATTTAAGATGATAACATCTTATGTATAACATGTTATGTTTTGAATGTTATAGGTTGTGTATAAACTAAAATTGAAGTATAGGTGAGGTGGTCACAGAAGGTGGCTGGGAACTCGCATTTACTTTTAACATATTGGTTACTCATTACTATGTCAATTAATTCCATGGTGATGTAAATTTTTGCTGATGGTATGTTGGAGCTTTTAATTGATCGGAATGATAGTCTGCTGGCTCTGTCTTCAGACCAGAGAGTGTATACCTAAGAAGCCGTTGAACTTGACTGGACAATAAGATGCTGGACTCTATGTTTGGTATATGCTTGCAATGGGGGAATCTCAACTGAACTTGAACTGTGGTTATGCAACAAGGTGGAGGAATCCACCATGGTGGGAGGGTTTGGGGAGGGGTGGGGAGAATCCCAGTACCTATGAAACTGTGTCACATAATACAATGTAATTAATGAATTTAAAATAAAATAAAAAAAAAAACTAACATGGAGCACCTCACTCAAGGTGCTTACAATTCCACAGCAAAAGACAAGTTCAGCGCCAAAAGCTATTTCCCGTTTCAATGGGAACCAAGTGCTCTGGCAGCACATATGTGGAACAGTTAATGTGACACATACAGAACACAATTTGGTGGTGAATGGCCACTACCCGAAGCAGCACAGCTCTTCCAGTGCCAAAACAACTTCACCTGACTCATCAACTTCACATACCAACAGCTGTCCTGGCAGCTATCTAGGAAACCCTGTTTGGTCAATTGTAGTCCAACAACCATGGAGACCAGTGGGATGGAATCAAGCATGTTGAGCACTCACACACAACTAATATGGAGCTCCTCACTCAAGGCGCTCAAACCTCCACAGCCAAAGACAAGATCAGTGCACAAGCCATTTCCCGTTGCCATGGAAACCAAGTGCTCTGGCAGCACATACATCTCTAAGTGGATATGACACCAAGGGAATGAACTGTGGTGGTGAATGTCCACAACCCGAAACAGCAGCACAGATCTTCCAGTGCCAAAACAACTCCACCTGGCTCATGAACTTCACAAACCATCAACTGTGCTTGCAGCTATCTAGGAAAACCTGTTTGGTCACTTCCGGTCAAATGCTTTTTGGGCCCAGTGTGATGGAATCAACCATGTTGAGCACCCACACACAACTAACATGTAGCTCCTCACTCAAGGCGCTCAAAACTCCAGAGCCAAAGACAAGTACAGCGCCCAAGCCATTTTCCGTTGCCATGGAAACCAAGTGCTCTAGCAGCACAGAAGTGTGAAAGTGGATATGACACCTAAAGTATTGTGGTGGTGAATGTCAACTGTCCGAAGCAGCAGCACAGCTCTTCCAGTGCCAAAACAACTACATCTGCTCATGAACTTCCCATATATCACCTGTCCTAGCAGCTATGGAGGAAACCCTGTTTGGTCACTTGTGGTCCAATGTACATTGAGACCACGGGGAAGAAATCAAGCATATTGAGCACCCACACAAAACTAACATCTTGCTCCTCAAAAAGGCGCTCAAAACTCCATAGCAAAGACAAATTCAGGGCCCAAGCCTTTTCCCATTGCCATGGAAACCAAGTGCTCTGGCAGCACATATGTGGAACAAAGGATATGACATCTTGGGAAGGTATTGTGGTGGTCAATGGAAATTGCCTGAAGCAGCAGCACAGCTCGTCCAGTGCCAAAACAGCTCCACCTGGCTCATGAAATTCCCATAGCATCAGCTGTCCTGGCAGCTATCTAGGAAACCCTGTTTGGTCACTTGCGGTCCAATGCCCATTGAGACCACGGGGAAGGAATCAAGCATATTGAGCACCCACAAAAAACTACCATGTAGCTCCTCACTCAAGGCGCTCAAAACTC
Source organism: Ochotona princeps (assembly GCF_030435755.1). Taxonomy (NCBI): domain Eukaryota; kingdom Metazoa; phylum Chordata; class Mammalia; order Lagomorpha; family Ochotonidae; genus Ochotona; species Ochotona princeps. The sequence continues at coordinate 121,689,258 of NC_080834.1, read as the reverse complement.
TACAGCCAAGCACAATTTCAGTGCCAAGCCATTTCCCGTTGCTTTGGAAACCTAAGTCTCTGCCAGCACATACGTCTGTACGTGGATATGACACCAAGGGAAGGTAGTGTGTTGGTTAATGGCCAGTGCCCGAAGCAACAGCACAGCTCTTACAGTGCCAAAACAACTCCACCTGGCTCATGAACTTCACATACCTTCAACTGTCCTGGCAGCTATCTAGGAAACCCTGTTTGGTCAGTTCGGCTCCAATGCCTGTTGGGCCCAGTGTGATGGAAACAAGCAGCTTGAGCACCCAAAGAAACCTAACATGGAGCTGCTCCTGATTTCAGGCGCTCAAAACTCCATTGCCAAAGACAAGTTCAGCACTCAAGCCATTTCCCATGGCATGGTATAAGTGCTCTGGCAGCACATATGTGTGTAAGTGGATATGACACCTAGGAAGGTAGTGTGGTGGTGAGTTTCAACTGTCCAAAGCAGCAGCACAGCTCCTCCAGTGCAAAAACAACTCCACCTGGCTCATCAACTTCACATACCATCAGCTGTCCTGGCAGCTATCTAAGAAATCCTGTTTGGTTACTTGCGGTACAAATGCCCATGGAGCCCAGAGTGATTTAAACAAGCATGATGATCACACACACACAACTAACATGGTCCTCCACACTCAAGGCGCACAAAACTCCACAGCCAAACACAAGTTCAGCTCCTAAGTCATTTCCAGTTGCCATGGAAACCAAGTGCTCTGGCAGCACATATGTGTGTAAGTGGATATGACACCAAAGGAAGGTAGTGTTGTGGTGAGTTTCAACTGTCCAAAGCAGCAGCACAGCTCTTGCAGTGTCAAAACAGCTACATCTGCTCATGAAATTCCCATATATCACCTGTCCTAACAGCTATCTAGGAAACCCTGTTTGGTCACTTGCGGTCCAATGCACATTGAGACAACGGGGAAGGAATCAAGCATATTGAGCACCCAGATAAAACTACCATGTAGCTCCTCACTCAAGGGGCACAAACACCACCGAAAAGACAAGTTCAGAGCCCAAGCCATTTCCCGTTGCCATGGAAACCAAGTGTTCTGGCCGCACATATGACTGTAAGTGGATATGACACCTAAGGAAGGTAGTATGGTGGTGAGTTTCACCTGCCCGAAGCAGCAACACAGCTCTTCCTGTGCCAAAACAACTCCACCTGGCTCATGAACTTCACATACCATCAGCTGTCTTGGCAGCTATCTAGGAAATCCTGTTTGGTCACATACGGACAAATGCTCGTTGGGCCCAGTGTGATGGAATCAAGCAGCTTGAGCACCCACACAAAACTAACATGCAGCTGCTCACTCAAGGCGCTCAAAACTTCATCGCCAAAGACAAGTTCATCACCCAAGCCTTTTCCCGCTGGCATGGAAAGCAACTGCTCTGGCAGATATGTGTGTATGTGGATATGAACAATAGGGAAGGTAGTGTGGTGGTGAATGGCCACTGCCGGAAGCAGCAACATAGCCCTTCCAGTGCCAAAACAACTCCACCTGGCTCATGAAATTCAGATACCATCAGCTGTCCTGGCAGCTATCTAGGAAACCCTGTTTGGTCACTTGCGATACAAATGCCCATGGAGCCCAGTGTGATTTAAACTAGCAGGATGATCACACACAGAGAACTAACATGGAGCTCCTCACTGAAGGCGCTCAAAACTCCACAGCCAAATACAAGTTCAGCGCCCAAGAAATTTCCAGTCGCCATTTATTCAAGTGCTCTGGCAGCATATATGTGGAACAGTGGATGTGACACATACAGAACACAGTTTGCTGGTGAATGCAACTGCCCGAAGCAGCAGCACAGTCCTCACAGTGCCAAAACAACTCCATCTGGCTCATGAACTTCACATACCATCAGCTGTCCTGGCAGCTATCTAGGAAACCCTGTTTGATCACTTGCGGTCAAATGCCCATTGAGCCAAGTGTGACAGAAACAAGCAGCTTGAGCACCCACACACAACTTACATGTTGCTCTTCACTCAAGGCGCTCAAAACTCCACAGCCGAAGACAAGTTCAGCGCACAAGCCATTTCCTGTTGCCAGGGAAACCAAGTGCTCTGGCAGCAGATACATCTCTAAGTGGATATGACACCAAGGGAAGAAACAGTGGTGGTGAATGTCCACTGCCTGAAGCAGCAGCACAGCTCCTCCAGTGCCAAAATAACTCCACCTGGCTCAAGAACTTCACATACCATAAGCTCTCCCGGCAGCTATCTAGGAAACCCTGTTTGGTCACTTCCGCTCCATGCCCGTTGGGCTCAGTGGGATGAAACTAACACGTTGACCAGCCAAAGAAAACTAAAATGGGGCTGCTCACTCAAGGCTCTCAAAACTCTATCACCAAAGACAAGATCATCGCCCAAGCCATTTCCAGTTGCCATGGAAACCAAGTGTTCTGGCAGCACATATGTCTGTAAGTGGATATCACACCTAAGGAAGGTAGTGTGCTGGTGAATTTCATCTGCCGAATCAGAAACACTGCTCTTGCAATGCCAAAACAACTCTACCTGGCTCATGAACTTCACATACCATCAGATGTCCTGGCAGCTATCTAGGAAAGCCTGTTTGGTCACTTGCGATCCCATGCCCTTTGAGTGCAGTGTGATTTAAAGATGCAGGATGATCACACACACACAACTAACATGGAGTTCCTCACTGAAGCGCTCAAAACTCCACAGCCAAAGACAAGTTCAGCGTCCAAGCCATTTCTCGTTGCCATGGAAACCAAGGGATCTAGCATCACATATGTGGAACAGTGGATGTGACACATACAGAACACAGTGTTGTGGGTAATGGCCACAACACGAAGTAGCAACACAGCCCTTCCAGTGCCAAACAACTCCACCTGGCTCATAAAATTCACATACCATCAGCTGTCCTGGCAGCGATCTAAGAAAACCTGTTTCGTCACCTGTGGTCCAATGCCCGTTGGGCCCAGTTATGGAATCAAGCAGCTTAAGCACCCATACAAAACTAACATGGAGCTGCTCACTCAAGGCGCTCAAAACACCACAGAAAATTAAGTCTGCGCCCAAGGTATTTCTTTTGCCATGGAAACCAAGTGTTATGGCAGCACATATGTGTAAGTGGATATGACACCCAGGGAAGGTAGGGTGGTGGTGAATTGCCACTGCCCAATGCAGCAGCACAGCTCTTCCAGTGCCAGAACAACTCCACGTTGCTCATCAACTTCACATACAATCAGCTGTCCAGGCAGCTATCTAGGACACCCTGTTTGGTCACTTGCGCTCCAATGCCCATTGAGACCAGGTGGATGGAATCAAGCATGTTGAGCACCCACACACAACTAAAATGGATCTCCTCTCACAAGGCATTCAACACTCCACAGCCAAAGACAAGTTCATCGCCAAAGCCATTTTCCTTTGCCAAGGAAACCAACTGCTCCTCAATCAAGGGGCTCAAAACACCGCCGAAAAGACAAGTTCAGAGCCCAAGCCATTTCCTGTTGCCATGGAAACCAAGTGTTCTGGCAGCGCATATATGTCTGTAAGTGTATATGACACCTAAGGAAGGTAGTATGGTGGTGAATGACCACTGCCCGAAGAAGCAACACAGCCCTTCCTGTGCCAAACAACTCCACCTGGCTCATTAACTTCACATACCATCAGCTGTCCTGGCAGCTATCTAGGAAAATCTGTTTGGTCACTTAGGGTCAAATGCCCATTGGGCCCAGTGTGATGGAATCAAGCAGCTTGAGCAACCACACAAAACTAATATGTAGCTGCTCACTCAAGGAGCTCAAAACTCCATCGCCAACGACAAGTTCACGCCAAAGCCTTTTCCCGTTGGGAGGGAAACCAAGTGCTCTGGCAGCACATTTGTGTGTATGCGGGTATGACACCTAGGCAAGGTAGTGTGGTGGTGAATTTCAACTGCCCGAACAGCAACACAGCCCTTCCACTGCCAAAACAACTCCACCTGGCTCATGAACTTAACATACCATCAGATGTCCTGGCAGCTATCGAGGAAACCATGTTCCATCACTTGCGGAACAAATGCCCATGGAGCCAAGTGTTATTTAAACAAGCAAGATATTCACACACACACAACTAACATGGAGCTACTCACTGAAGGCGCCCAAATCTCCACATCCAAAGAAAAGTTCAGCGCCCAAGCCATATCCTGTGGCCATGGAAACCAAGTGATCTAGCACCACATATGAGGAACAGTGGATGTGACACATGCAGAAAAGAATTTGGTGGTGAATGGCCACTGCCCGAAGCAGCAGCACAGCTCTTCCAGTGCCAAAACAACTCCACCTGGCTCATCAACTTCACATACCATCAGCTGTCCTGGCAGCTATCTAGGAAACCCTGTTTGGTCACTTGTGGTCCAAGGCCTATTGAACCCAGTGTGATGGAATCAAGCAGGTTGAGCACCCAAACACAACTAACATGGAGCTCCTCACTCAAGGGGCTCAAAACTCCACAGCCAAAGACAAGTTCAGCGCCCAAGACATTTTCCATTGCCATGGAAATCAAGTGCTCTGGCAGCACATATGTGAAACAGTTAATGTGACACATAGACAACACAGTATGGTGGTGAATGGCAACTGCCTGAAGCAGCAACACAGCTCTTCCAGTGCCAAAACAACTCCACCTGGCTCATGAACTTCACATACCATCAGCTGTCCTGGCAGCTATCTAGCAACCCCTGTTTGGTCACTTGCGGTCGAAAGGCCCATGGAGCCCAGTATGATTTAAATAAGCAGGATGAACACTCACACACAACTAACATGCAGCTCCTCAATCAAAGCACTGAAAACTCCAATGCCAAACACAAGTTCACGGCCCATGCCATTGCCCGCTGTCATGGAAACCAAGTGCTCTGGCAGCACATATGTGGAACAGTGGATGTGACATATACAGAACACAGTTTGGTGATGAATGGCCAGTGTCCGAAGCAGCAGCACAGCTCTTCCAGTGATAAAACAACTCCTGCTGGCTCATGAACTTCACATACCAACAGCTGTCCTGGCAGCTATCTAGCAAACCCTGTTTGATCACTTGCGGTCACATGCCGATTGAGCCGAGTGGGATGGAATCAAGCAAGATTAGCATCCACACAACTCTAACATGTTGCTCATCATTCAAGGTGATCAAAACGCCACAGCCAAAGACAAGTTCATCATGTAAGCCATTTCCCGTTGCCATTTAAACCAAGTGCTCTGGCAGCACATACGAACTTAAGTGGATATTACAGCTATGCAAGGTAGATTGGTGGTGAATGGCCACTGCCCGAAGCAGCAGCACAGCTCTTCCAGTGCCAAAGCAACTCCACCTGCCTCATGAACTTCACATACCATCACCTGTCCTAGCAGCTATCTAGGAAACCCTGTTTGGTCACTTGCAGTCCAATGCCCCTTGGGCTCAGAATGATGGAATTAAAACCTTGAAGACCCAAACAAACTAACATGGAGCTCCTCACTCAAGGCGCTCTAAACTCCATCACCAAAGAAAAGTTCATCGCCCAAGCCCTTTCCCGTTGCCATGGAAACCAATTGCTCTGGCAGCACATATGTAGAACACTGGATAGGACACATACAGAACATAGTTTGGTGGTGAATGCAACTGCCCGAAGAAGCAGCACAGCTCTTCCAGTGCCGAAACAACTCCACCTGCCTCATGAACTTCACATACCATCAGCTGCCCTGGCAGCAATCTAGGAAACCCTAATTGATCACTTGCGGTCAAATGCCCATTGAGCCAAGTGTGATGGAATCAAGCAGCTTGAGCACCCACACACAACTAACATGTTGCTCTTCACTGAATGCGCTCAAAACTCCACAGCCAAAGACAAGTTGAGCGCAAAAGCCATTTCCCATTGCATGGAAACCAAGTGCTCAGGTAGCACATATGTCTGTGAGTGGATATGACACCTAAGAGAAGGTAGTGTGGTGGTGAATGGCCTCTACCTGAAGCAGCAGCACAGCTCTTCCTGTGCCAAAGCAACTCCACCTGGGTCACGAACTTCACATACCATCAGCTGTTCTGGCAGCTATCTAAGAAACCCTGTTTGGTCACTTGTGCTACAATGCCCGATGGGCCCAGTGCGATGGAATCAAGCAGCTTGAGCACCCACACAAAACTAACATGGAGCTCCTCACTCAAGGCGCTCAAAACTCCACAGCCAAAGACAAGTTCAGCGCCTAAGCCATTTCCCGCTGGCATGGAAATCACGTGCTCTGGCAGCACATAAGTGTGTAAGTGGATATGACACCTTAGGAAGGTAGTGTGATGGTGGATGACCACTGCCCGAAGCAGCAACACAGCTCTTCCAGTACCACAACAACTCCACCTGGCTCATGAACTTCACACACCATCAGCTGTCCTGTCAGTTATCTAGGAAACACTGTTTGGTCATTTCCGCTCCAATGCCGTTTGAGACCATTGTGTTGGAATCAAGCATGTTGAGAACCCAAACACAACTAACATGGAGCTCGTCACTCAGGGGCTCAAAACTCCACAGCCAAAGAGAAGTTCAGCACCTAAGCCATTTCCTGTTGCCATGTAAACCAAGTGCTCTGGCAGCAGAATTTTCTGAAGGTGGATATGACACCTAGGGAGGTAGTGTGGTGGTGAATGGCAACTGCCCGAAGCAGCAACACAGCCCTTCCAGTGCCAAAACAACTGCACCTGCCTCATGAACTTCACATACCATCAGCTGCTCTCGCAGGTATATAGGAAGCCCTATTTGATCACTTGCGGTCCAGTGCCCATTGAGTGAAGTGTGATAGAAACAACCAGCTGGAGCACACAAAAAAAACTAACATGTTGCTCATCACTCAAGTCTCTCAAAACTCCACAGCAAAAGACAAGTTCATTGCACAAGCCATTTCCCGTTGCCATTGAAACCAAGTGCTCTGGCAGCACATACTACTGTAAGTGGATATGACACCTATGCAAGATAGGGTGGTGGTGAATGGCCACTGCCCGAAGCAGCAGCACAGCTCTTCCAGTGCCAAAACAACCCCACTGGCTCATGAACTTCACATACCATCAGCTGTTCTGGCAGCTATCTAAGAAACCCTGTTTAGTCACTTGTGGTCCAATGCCTGTTGGGCCCAGTGGGATGGAATCAAGCAGGTTGAGCACCCAAACACAACTAACATGAAGCTTCTCACTCAGGGGCTCAAAACTCCACAGCCAAAGACAAGTTCAGCGCCCAAGACATTTCCCGTTGCCATGGAAACCAAGTGCTCTGGCAACACATATGTGAAACAGTGGATGTGACATATAGACAACACAGTGTGGTTGTGAATGGCAACTGCCCGAAGCAGCAAGACAGCTGTTCCAGTGCCAAAACAACTGCAGCTCTCTCATCAACTTCGCATACCATCAGCTGTCCTGGCAGCTATCTAGGCAACTCTGTTTGGTCACTTCTTGTCAAATGCCAATTGAGCCCAGTGGGATGGAATCAAGCAGCTTGAACACCCAAACAAAACTAACGTGTGTCTCCTCTCTGAAGATGCTCAAAACTCCACAGCCAAATACACGTTCAGCGCCCAAGTCATTTAAAGCTGCCATGGAAACCAAGTGCTCTGGCAGCGCATATGTCTGTAAGTAGATATGACACCTAGGGAAGGTAGGGTGGTGGTGAATGGCAACTGCTCAAAGCAGCAGAACAGCTCTTCCAGTGCCAAAACAACTCCTTCTGGCTCACAAACTTCAGATACCATCAGCTGTCCTGGCAGCTATCTAGCAAACCCTGTTTGATCACTTGAGGTCAAATGCTCATTGAGTCCAGTGGGATGGAATCAAGCAGCTTGAACACCTAAACAAAACTAACGTGTATCTCCTCTCTGAAGGTGATCAAAAATCCACAGCCAAATACAAGTTCAGCGCCCAAGCCATTTCCCCTTGCCATGGAAACCAAGTGCTCTGGAAGCACATATGTGGAACAGTGGATGTGACACATACAGAACACAGTTTGGTGGTGAATGCAACTGCCCGAAGCATCAGCACATCTCTTCCAGTGCCAGAACAACTCCACCTGTCTCATGAACTTCACATATCATCAGCTGTCCTGGCATATCTAGGAAACCCCGTTTGATCACTTGTGTTCCAGTGCCCATATAGCCAAATGTGATAGAAACAAGCAGCTTGAGCTCCCACACACAACTAACATATTGCTCTTCACGCAAGGCGCTCCAAACTCCACAGCCAAAAACAAGTTCAGCTCACAAACTATTTCCTGTTGCCATGGAAACCAAGTGGTCTGGCAGAACATATTTCTGAAAGTGGATATGACACCTATGAAAGGTAGTGTGGTGGTGCATGGCAACTGCCCGAAGCAGCAGCACAGCTCTTCCAGTACCAAAACAGTCCACCTGGCTCATCAACTTCCATACCATCAGCTGTCCTGGCAGCTATCTAAGAAACCCTGTTTGGTCAAATGCGGTCAATTGCCTGTTGGGCAAAGTGTATTAAAATTAAAACCTTGAGCACCCAAACAAAAATAACATGGAGCTGCTCACTCAAGGCACTCAAAACTCCATCACCAAACACAAGTTCATCGCCCAAGCCATTTCCCGTTGCCATGGAAACCAAGTCTCTGGCAGCATATATGTCTGAAACTGGATATGACACCTATGGAAGGTAGTTTGTTGGTTAATGGCAACTGCCCGAAGCAGCAACACAGCTCTTCCAGTGCCAAAACAACTCCACCTGGCTCATGAACTTCACATAGAATCAGCTGAACTGACAGCTATCCAGGAAACCTTGTTTGGTCACTTCCCTTTAAAGCCCGTTGGGACCTATGTGATGGAATCAATCAGGTTGAGCACCCACATAAAAACTAACATTGTCTCCACATTCAAGGTGCTCAAAACTCCACAGACAAAGACAAGTTCAGTGTACAAGCCATTTCCCGTTGCCATGGAAAACAACTGCTCTGGCAGCACTTAAGTGTGAAAGTGGATATGACACACAAGGAAGGTACTATGGTGTTGAATTTCAGCTGTCCGAAGCAGCAGCACAGCTCTTCCAGTGCCAAAACAACTCAACCTGACTCGTGAACTTCACATACCATCAGCTGTCCTGGCAGGTATCTAGGAAACTCTGTTTGGTCACTTGTGCTACAATGCCCTATGGGCCCAGTGTGATGAAATCAAGAAACTTGAGCTCCCAAAGAAAACTAACACGGAGCTCCTCACTAAGGGAAATCAAAACTCCACAGCCTAACACAAGTTCAACACCCAAGCCATTTTCTGCTGCCATTTAAACCAAGTGCTGTGACAGCACATATGTGGAACACTGAATGTGACACCAAGGGAAAGTAGGTTCTCTAAAGAATAATAACTTCCCGAAACATCACCACAGCTCTTCCAGTGCCAAAGCAACTCACCTGGCTCATCAACTTCACAAACAATCAACTGTCGTGGAGGCTATCTAGGAAAACCTGTTTGGTCAATTCCGAAAATATGCCCATTGGGCCCAGTGGGATGGAGTAAAGCAGCTTGAGCACCCACACAAAACTAACATGTAGCTGCTGACTCAAGGCGCTCAAAACTCCACTGCCAAAGACAAGTGCAGCGCCAAAGACATTTCCCATTGCCAGGGAAACTAAGTGTTCTGGCAGCACATAAGTCTGAAACTGGATATGACACCAATGGTAGGCAGTGTGGTGGTGAATGGCCACTGCCCGAAGCAGCAATACAGCTCTTCCATTACCAAAACAACTCCACCTGGCTCATCAACTTCACATACCATCAGCTGTCCTGGCAGCTATCTAGGAAACCCTGTTTGATCACTTCAGTTCCAAAGCACATTAAGCCAAGTGTGATAGAAAGAAGCAGCTCTAGCACCCACACAAAACTAACATGGAGCTCCTCACTAAGGGAACTCGAAACTCCACAGCCAAACACAAGTTCAGCGCCCAACCCGTTTCCCGTTACCATGGAAACCAAGTGCTCTGGCAGCACATATGTGGAACACTGAATGTGACACCAAGGGAATGAAGGTTCTCTGAAGAATGTGAACTGCTCAAAGCAGCAGCACAGCTCTTCCAGTGCCAAAACAACTCCACCTGGCTGAAGAACTTCACATACCATTAGCTGTCCTGGCAGCTATCTAGGAAACCCTGTTTGGTCACTTCTGGTTCAATGCCCACTGAGCCCAGCGGGATGGAATCTACCAGATTGAGCACCCACTCAAAACTAACATGAAGCTGCCCACTCAAGGCGCTCAAAACTCCATTGCCAAAGACAAGTTCAGCACCCAAAGCCATTTCCCGTTGCCCTGGAAACCAAGTGCTGCTTCTGCACATATGTTTGTAAGTGGATATGACACCTATGGAAGATAGTGTGGTGGTGAATGGCCACTACCCGAAGCAGCAACACAGCTCTTCCAGGGCTAAAACAATTCCACCTGGCTCATGAACTTCACACACCATCAGCTGTCCTGGTAGATATCTAGGAAACACTGTTTGGTCACTTCCGATCAAATGCCCATTGGGCCTAGTGGGATTTAATGAAGCAGCTTGAGCACCCACACAAAACTAACACGGAGCTCCTCACTCAAGGCGCTCAAAACTCCACAGCCAAGGACAAGTTCAGCGCCCAAGCCATTTCCCGTTTCCATGGAAACCAAGTGCTCTGGCCAAACATATGTGTGTAAATGGACATGACACCTAAGGAAGGTAGTGTGGTGGTGAATGTCCACTGCCCGAAGCAGCAACACAGCTCTTCCAGTGCCAAAACAACTCCACTGGGCTCATCAACTTCACATACCATCATCTGTCCTGGCAGCTATCTAGGAATCCCTGTTTGGTCACTACTGCTCCAACGCTCTTTGAGCCCAGTGTGCAGGAATCAAGCCTATTGAGCACCAAAACAAAAATTACATGGAGCTCTTCACTCAAGGCGCTCAAAACTCCACAGCCAAAGACAAGTTCAGCTCCCAAGCCATTTCCCATTGCCATGGAAAGCAAGTGCTCTGGCAGCACATATGTGGAACAATGGATGTGACACATAGAGAACACAGTGTGGTTGTGAATGGTAATTGCTCGAAGCAGCAACACAGCTCTTCCAGTGCCAAAACAACTCCACCTGGTTGATGAAATTCACATACCATCAGCTGTCCTGGCAGCTATCTAGGAAGCCCTGTTTGGTCACTTGTGTCCCAAAGCCCATGGAGCCCAGTGGGTGGAATCAAGTATGTTGAGCTCCCAAACACAACCAAAATGGAGCTCCTCACTCAAGGGGCTAAAAACTCCACAGTCAAAGACAAGTTCAGCTCCCAAGCCATTTCCCGTTGCCATGGAAACCAAGTGCTCTGGCAGCACATATGTGGAACATTGGATGTGACACATAGAGAACACAGTGTGGTGTGAATGGCCACTTCCTGAAGCAGCAGCACAGCTCTCCCAGTGCCAAAACAACTCCACCTGGCTCATGAACTTCACATACCATCAGCTGTACTGGTAGCTATCTAGGAACCCTGTTTGATCACATCCGCTCCAATGCGCATTGAGCCAAGTGGGATGGAATCAAGCAGCTTGAGCACCCACAAAAAACTAACATGGAACTCCTCATTTAGGGCACTCAAAAATCCACAACCAAATACAAGTTCAACGCTCAAAGCCATTTCCCGCCGGCATGGAAACCAAGTGCTCTGGCAGCAAATATTTGGAACACTGAATGTGACATCAATGGAATGTAGGTTCTCTGATGAATGACAACTGCACGAAGCAGCAGCACAGCTCTTCCAGTGACAAAACACCTCCATCTGGCTCATGCACTTCACATACCATCATCTGTCCTGGCAGCTATCTAGGAAACCCTGTTTGGTCACTTGTGGTCAAATGCCTATTGAGCCCCGTGTGATGGAATCAAGCAGCTTCAGCACCCACATAAAACTAAGATGGAGCTCCTCGCAAAAGGCGCTCAAAACTCCACAGCCAAAGACAAGTTCAGCGCCCAAGCCATTTCCCTTTGTCATGGAAACCAAGTGCTCTGGCAGCACATATGTGGAACAGTGGATGTGACACATAGAGAACACAGTGTGGTGGGGAATTATAGCTGCCAGAAGCTGCAACAGCTCTTCCAGTGCCAAAACAACTCCACCTGCCTCATGAACTTCGGATACCATCCGCTGTGCTTGCAGCTATCTAGGAAACCCTGTTTGGTCACTAGTGGTCCAATGCCCATTGAGCCCAGGGGGATGGAATCAACCAGGTTGAGAACCCACAAAAAACTAATATGAAGCTCCTCAGGCAAGGCGCTCAAAATATCACAGCCAAAGACAAGTTCAGTGCCCAAGCCATTTCCTGTTGCCCTGGAAACCAAGTGCTCCTTCAGCACATATGTCTGAAACTGGATATGACACCTATGGAGGGTAGTGTGGTGGTGAATGGCAATGGCCCGAAGCAGTAACCCAGCTCTTCCAGTGCCAAAACACCTCCACCTGGCTCATGCACTTCACATACCATCATCTGTCCTGGCAGCTATCTAGGAAACCCTGTTTGATCACTTCCGGCCCAAATGCCCATGGAGCCCATTGTGATTTAAACAAGCAGGATGATCACACACACACAACTAACATGAAGCTCTTTACTCAAGGGGCTCAAAACTCCACAGCCAAAGACAAGTTCAGTGCAAAAGCCATTTCCCGATGCCATGGAAACCAAGTGCTCTGGCAGCACATATGTGGAACAGTGGATGTGACAATTAGGGATGGTAGAGTGTTGGTGAATGACCACTACCAGAAGCAGCAGCACGGTTCTTCCAGTGCCAAAACAACTCCACCTGGCTCATTCACTTCACATACCATCAGCTGTCCCTGTAGCTATGTAGGATACCCTGTTTGGTCACTTGCTGTCCAATGCCCATGATGACCAGTGGGATGGAATCAAGCAGAGTGAGCCAGCAAACAACACTAACTTTTCCTGTATGGACCTATTGGCTTTCTCTAGATTTGTCTCCAACTGTTTGATGAGCTGCTGCCTTTCATTCTGATTGTCTTCCAATTCTGATATTCTTTCCTCTGCTGTGTTCATTCTGTTGGTTAGGCTTTCAATTTTGTGCTCTATATCGAGGATTCCCTTTTTGACTTGATTTATTTCTGCAGTGATATGGTTTTCGAATGCCTTAGACTCTTCCCAGCGCTTTTCACTCTCTGACGAATTTCATCATTAGCTTCTCAAAGTCCTTATCTGATAGTTCCTCTATGTCTTCATCTTGCATCTCAGATATTGGGATTAGTTTTTGGTTGTATTGGGAGGGAGTGCTTGATCTTTCCTCTGGGTCATTGCTTTTTCTGATACTTCTCCAAATTGTGTTTTTGCTTATTGTTGTTGTGAGATTTTAGCGGTGATTCAGCTGAGCCGGCTCTGGTTTGGGGCCTCCGGCTGAGCCCAGTAGGACTTACAGCCTGAGTCACCAGCTGCTTTCAGGGTCTGTAGATCACAGCATCGAGCTGGGTCAGGAGGCTTTGTGGGCCAGCCCTAGTGCCAGGCCCCTTCCCCTGTGGCTCCCTCTGAAAGGTAGTGCCCTACAGATTCACTCTGCCGAGCCGTGCCTGTGCTTTGGGTCACAAGGCTAGTACAGCGGGGGTCTCTGCCTCAGTGCTGAGCCTTAATTTAAGATGACACGATGTTATGTGTAACAAGTTATGTTATGAATGTTATATGTTGTGTATAAACCAAAATTGAAAGGTCAATGAGGTGGTCACAGAAGGTGGATAAGAAATCGCATTTACTTTTACCATATTGGTTACTCATTACTATGTCTATTAATTCCATGGTGATGTAAATCTTTGCTGAGGGATGTTGGAGCTTTTAATTGATTGGGATGATACTCTGCTGGCTCTGTCTTCAGACCAGAGAGGGTATAACTAAGAAGCCGTTGAACTTGACTAGACAATAAGATGCTGGACTCTATGTTTGGTATATGCTTGCAATGGGGGAATCTCAACTGAACTTGAACTGTGGTTATGCAACAAGGTGGAGGAATCCACCATGGTGGGAGGGTTTTGGGAGGGTTGGGTAGAATCCAAGTATCTATGTAATTGTGTCACATGATACAATGTCATTAATGAATTTAAAATAAAATTAAAAAAAAAAAAAGAAAGTGCATATGACACCTGCGAAAGGTAGTGTGGTGGTGAACTTCAACTGTCCGAAGTAGCAGCACAGCTCTTCCAGTGCCAAAACAACTCCACCTGGCTCATGAACTTCACATGCCATCAGCTGTCCTTGCAGCTATCTAGGAAACCCTGTTTGATCACTTCCGCTCCAATGCCCATTGAGAAAAGTGGGATGGAATCAAGCAGCTTGAGCACCCTCAAAAAAATAACATGGAGCTCCTCACTCAGGGCACTCAAAACTCCACAGCCAAACACAAGTTCAGCACCCAAAGCCATTTAAAGCTGCCATGGAAACCAAGTGCTCTGGCAGCACATAAGTCTGAAACTGGATATGACACCTAAGGAAGGTAGTGTGGTGGTGAATTTCAACTGTCCGAAGCAGCAACACAGCTCTTCCAGTGCCAAAACAACTCCACCTGGCTCATGAACTTCACATACCATCATCTATCCTGGCAGCTATCTAAGAAACCCTGTTTGGTCACTTCCGGTCAAATGCCCTGTAAGACCAGTGGGGTGGACTCAAGCATGTTGAATACCCACACAAAACTAACATGGAATTATTCACTCAAGATGCTCAAAACTCCACAGCCAAAGACAAGTTCAGCGACCAAGCCATTTCCCATTGCCATGGAAACCAAGTGCTCTGGCAGCACATATGTCTGTAAGTGGATATGATACCAAGGGAAGGTAGTGTGGGGGAGAATGACAACTGCACGAAGCAGCAGCACAGCTCTTCCAGTGCCAAAACAACTCTACCTGGCTCATGAACTTCACATACACTCATCTGTCCCGGCAGCTATCTAGGAAACCCTGTTTGGTCACTTGTGGTCCAATGCCCATTGAGCCCAGTGTGATGGAATCAAGCAGCTTGAGCACCAAAACAAAACTAACATGGAGCTGCCCACTCAAGGCGCTCAAACCTCCACAGTCAAAGACAAGTTCACTGCCCAACCCATTTCCCGTTGCCATGGAAACCAAGTGCTCTGGCATCACATAAGTCTGAAACTGGTTATGACACCTAAGGAAGGTAGCGTGGTGGAGAATTTCAACTGTCCGAAGCAGCAACACAGCTCCTCCAGTGCCAAAAAAACTCCACCTGGCTCATGAACTTCACATACCATGATCTGTCCTGGCAGCTATCTAGGAAACGCGGGTTGGTCACTTCTGCTCCAATGCCCATTGAGCCCAAAGTGATGGAATCAAGCATGTTGAGCACCCACACAAAACTAACATGGGGCTGTTCACTCAAGGCGCTCAAAATTGCACAGCCAAAGACACATTCAGCACCCAAGCCATTTCCCGTTGCCATGAAAACCAAGTGCTCTGGCAAAGCATACGTGTGTATGTTCATATGACACCTATGGAAGGCAGTATGGTGGTGAATGTCCATTGACCGAAGCAGCAACACAGTTCTTCCAGTGCCAAAACAACTCCACCTGGCTCATGCACTTCACATACCATCATCTGTCCTGGCAGCTATCTAGGAAACCCTGGTTGGTCACTTCTCGTCCAATGCACTTTGAGACCAGTGTGATGGAATCAAGCATTTTGAGCACCCAAACACAACTAACATGTAACTCCTCACTCAAGGTGCTCAAAACTCCACAGCCAAAGACAAGTTCAGCGCCCAAGATATTTCCCGTTGCTGTAGAAACTAAGTGCTCTGGCAGCATATATGTGTGTAAGTGGATATGACACCTAAGGAAGGTAGTTTGGTGCTGAATTTCAACTCTCCGAAGCAGCAACACAGCTTTTCCATTGCCAAAACAACACCGCCTGGCTCATCAACTTCACATACCATCATCTGTGCTGGCAATTCGTGGTTGAAGTGGGTGATTGACTTGTTCTGTCCTCTGTCTTCTCATGGTTAGTGTTCTGAGTGCAGCAGTTTCATTGTGGAGAACCCCAAAGTTCTCCTCTGTGTCTGAGGTATTCCCAGTCCAGATTCCGTCTATACTAGCAAGTCCAGGGCCCGGCACAGCCCATCAGCCCGATCAGCTGGTTGTTGCAGTTGCTGGGTTGGTTGTGTTTGCAGGCCTGTCTTCCACTGGAACCAATGGGTCTTGCAGTCCAGCCTGATTCTGCCCATCACACGTTCGGGCATCACTCATGCTTCACTCACTTCACTCCCTGTGGCTGTCCTGATGACAGGGAGCATTCTGATTGGCTGCATCTCTAAGACCTCACAGGGCTGTGTGGCCCTACAAGCTGTCCAATCAGCAGCTGCCTGGTCATAACAGCCCGGAATCCTGTAGCCTCAGCATTCTAGACAAGCCATGGTGACAGGCAGCCTCCTCTGTGGAGTAGAGAAAGATGGTGAGTGCTTCAAGCTCTGCTTTCCTTGTTCCTTCTCCCCACAGGCCCTAGCAGAGAAGACGTGCAGACTCCATGGAAGCCAGCAGAGCATGAGTGTGTGGGGTTGGGTTTCCCTTGAATGTGAGTTTGCAAATCCGCTGACAATGTAGTGAAGCCTAGGACCTTTTCAACACCGGTACAATGAAAGCATTTCCACTTTCCGTCGATGAGAATCCTTGTGTCTCTTCAAGGAGCCAATCTAATCCTAGTTCTCCATTAGAGGTAGTGTGTGGAATAACCTATGTAATGTGGAAGAGCCAAGCCAAGCTGATTTCCATAGGCAGACCTTACATCCCATTTCCTGTCACGGCACTCAGTGAAGTTTCCCTAGTGCAGTTCAGTGTCATGGAAGTGGGTCACCATAGTGTAAAAGAGATGACTTCCGGGAGATGGTTGGAATCAATACCATGGTTGGATACAGGGTTGGAATCAGGGTTAGAATGCTATCTAGACTTATGGTTGCAGTGATGTCAAAGCCTAGATTTCAGGTTAGGGCAAGGTGAAGTGTTAAGGTTCAATTGAGGTTTCTGATTTGGGTTACTAGTAGGAATAGAGCTAGGATGATGCTTAGGTGGAATTAAGGTGAGAGCTAGGTATAATGCTAAAGGTCAAGTCTAGTAGTGAGGTTACTGTGAGGTTTTGAGATTTGAGTTATGGTTATCCCAATGGTTAGGGTTAGGGTTAGGTTTAGGGTGAGGGTTAGGGTTAGGGTTAAGTTGAGGGTGAGGGTTCAACTGACAAATAAGATTAGGTCCAGACTTAGGTTTTGTATGTGGCATGAAGTAGGATTTCTGTGAGGATTAGTACTAGGGAAAGAATAGTGTTTGGATTAATGCTGGATAGAGAGTTTGGGTTCCATTTCTGGTTCAGGCTTGGTTTGAGTTAGTGCTTTGAGTGAGGGTAATTGTTAGGACTGTGGAAAGGACTGTGTGGATTCAGAATACAGTTAGGGTTACACTTGAGGTTACGATGAAAGCTGTGGCTCCATTGAGGATGAAGAGGTTGTTTTGTGTGAATTTGAGTATCATGGTGAGGTTCTAGTCTATGTCTGAATGATTATGCTTAGAGCTAGAATTCATCTTAGGGTGTGGGCTAATGCTAGTGTGAAAGTTGTTGTAGGATTAAGGTTAGGTCCAAATCTAGTGTTAGGTGCAAATCTTGTGGTGAAGTTTTAGGCTACAGTTGGATCTAGGCTTAGTGTTCTAATGAGGGTGATGATTCACATTAGCATTGCGGTTTAGGTTTAGAAATGTCGCTGGGATTGGGTTCAGTGTTAGGGCTAGGCTTAGTATGACAGTGATGTCTCCATCTGTGTCAGGGTTGGAGTTGGTGTTGGGACTAGGGATTTGATCGGGTTTAGGGCTAGGATCACTTTTAGGATTGGGGCTACAGCTAGAGCTAGAGCTAGTATCAGCATGCGGGTTAGGATGATGGCCAGGGTTGGAGATCAACCTGTCTGAAATTGGGTGTGCTCTAGGTTGTAATACGTATTTGTGCTAGTCTTCGATCTAGGGGTTGGGTAAGTGCTGTATATCTTACTTTACAATAAAACGTCATAATTATTAAAAGCAAAAGAGTTATGGCTACTCTAGTTTGAAATTATGACTAGGGTCAACGTGAGGTTTAGGATTAGGCCTATAGCCTGTCTGCTGATTACATCTATGAAAAGTCAAGCGACTCAGTCAGCCTTACAGGCAGGGTTAGCCTCAACTCTTCCTGTAGAAGTAGCCCTCATTCTAATCTTACACGTAGCGCTACTCTCATCGACCTCTGCTTTGACTTAACCCTGTCCCAAATACTAACCTTAATCCTTGTCCATCTCTACTCCTCGCCCTAACCTTAGTCCTACGCCAATCGTAATCCCAACTTTTTTACAACAATCTAACTGAAATAGGAGCATTCAAGCTCAACAGAAAGCCAAGCAGAGTCATAGCCCCAAGTGTCAAAAACAACACTAAAGATTCCCTTCATCCTGACCAGCCGGCTTCCTGAAACAAATCTTCCCTGAGGCCAGCCCTTTCTGTAACTCTAAGCCAAGCCCTAGACTTTACCTGATCATACCCCTAGACCAAATCATGACCCGATTTCTACTATTACTACTAAGTGCATCCCTAGCTCAAACACAAATCAAACTCCTAAAGCTAACCCTAACTCCTTTTGTTTTTGTTGAATTCTATTGTTGACGATCTTTACATAGTTGATTTGACTCAAAAGGCTCAAGGGCTACAGGACAGTGAGTAAGGCTATTATTTCCACATCCTCTTCTTTGACTGTATCTGGGGGTAAATGGGAAGGGAGAAAAAGGAAGAAGCCCCACCCAGTCTCCTCCTGACCCCAGGACCCTGATGTGGGGCATGCTGTGAGGGTCCTGCTCAAGTGGGTTTCTTATTTGTTTCTTTGTTTCTCAAGTGGTTTTGAAAGTCATGGATTGCTGCCAATCATGCCCCTGCAAGCACGATGAGGTCTCTGCAGCATACACTGATTGACACAGTCCATCTTAGAGTCTGTGTTTGCCCAGGTTTTCTCTGCCAATACGTGGCTGAAGTGGGTGATTGACTTGTTCTGTCCTCTGTCTTCTCATGGTTAGGGTTCTGAGTGCAGCAGTTTCAATGGGGAGATTCCCAAAGATCTCCTCTGTGTCTGAGGTATTCCCAGTCCAGATTCTGTCTATACTAACAAGTCCAGGGCCCGGCACAGCCCATCAGCCCGATCAGCTGGTTGTTGCAGTTGCTGGGTTGGTTGTGTTTGCATGCCTGTCTTCCACTGGAACCAATGGGTCTTGCAGTCCAGCCTGATTCTGCCCAGCACACGCTCGGGCATCACTCATGCTTCACTCACTTCACTCCCTGTGGCTGTCCTGATGACAGGGAGCATTCTGATTGGCTGCATCTCTAAGACCTCACAGGGCTGTGTGGCCCTACAAGCTGTCCAATCAGCAGCTGCCTGGTCATAGCAGCCCGGAATCCTGTAGCCTCAGCTTTCTAGAAAAGCCATGGTGACAGGCAGCCTCCTCTGTGGAGTAGAGAAAGAAGGTGAGTGCTTCAAGCTCTGCTTTCCTTGTTCCTTCTCCCCACAGGCCCTAGCAGAGAAGACGTGCAGACTCCATGGAAGCCAGCAGAGCGTGAGTGTGTGGGGTTGGGTTTCCCTTGAATGTGAGTTTGCAAATCCGCGGACAATGTGTTGAAGCCTAGGACCTTTTCAACACCGGTACTATGAAAGCATTTCCATTTTCCGTCGATGAGAATCCTTGTGTCTCTTCAAGGAGCCAATCTAATCCTAGTTCTCCATTAGAGGTAGTGTGTGGAATAACCTATGTAATGTGGAAGAGCCAAGCCAAGCTGATTTCCATAGGCAGACCTTACATCCCATTTCCTGTCACGGCACTCAGTGAAGTTTCCCTAGTGCAGTCCAGTGTCATGGAAGTGGGTCACCATAGTGTAAAAGAGATGACTTCCGGGAGATGGTTGGGATCAATACCATGGTTGGATACAGGGTTGGAATCAGTTTTAGAATGCTATCTAGGCTTATGGTTGCAGTGATGTCAAAGCCTAGATTTCAGGTTAGGGCAAGGTGAAGTGTTAAGGTTCAATTGAGGTTTCTGATTTGGGTTACTAGTAGGAATAGAGCTAGGATTATGCTTAGGTGGAATTAAGGTTCTAATGCTAAAGGTCAAGTCTAGTAGTGAGGTTACTGTGAGGTTTTGAGATTTGAGTTATGGTTATCCCAATGGTTAGGGTTAGGGTTAGGTTTAGGGTGAGGGTTAGGGTTAGGGTTAAGTTGAGGGTGAGGGTTCAACTGACAAATAAGATTAGGTCCAGACTTAGGTTTTGTATGTGGCATGAAGTAGGATTTCTGTGAGGATTAGTACTAGGGAAAGAATAGTGTTTGGATTAATGCTGGATAGAGAGTTTGGGTTCCATTTCTGGTTCAGGCTTGGTTTGAGTTAGTGCTTTGAGTGAGGGTTATTGTTAGGACTGTGGAAAGGACTGTGTGGATTCAGAATACAGTTAGGGTTACACTTGAGGTTACGATGAAAGCTGTGGCTCCATTGAGGATGAAGAGGTTGTTTTGTGTGAATTTGAGTATCATGGTGAGGTTCTAGTCTATGTCTGAATGATTATGCTTAGAGCTAGAATTCATCTTAGGGTGTGGGCTAATGCTAGTGTGAAAGTTGTTGTAGGATTAAGGTTAGGTCCAAATCTAGTGTTAGGTGCAAATCTTGTGGTGAAGTTTTAGGCTACAGTTGGATCTAGGCTTAGTGTTCTAATGAGGGTGGTGATTCACATTAGCATTGCGGTTTAGGTTTAGAAATGTCGCTGGGATTGGGTTCCGCGATGTCTCCATCTGTGTCAGGGTTGGAGTTGGTGTTGGGACTAGGGATTTGATCGGGTTTAGGGCTAGGATCACTTTTAGGATTGGGGCTACAGCTAGAGCTAGAGCTAGTATCAGCATGCGGGTTAGGATGATGGCCAGGGTTGGAGATCAACCTGTCTGAAATTGGGTGTGCTCTAGGTTGTAATACGTATTTGTGCTAGTCTTCGATCTAGGGGTTGGGTAAGTGCTGTATATCTTACTTTACAATAAAACGTCATAATTATTAAAAGCAAAAGAGTTATGGCTACTCTAGTTTGAAATTATGACTAGGGTCAACGTGAGGTTTAGGATTAGGCCTATAGCCTGTCTGCTGATTACATCTATGAAAAGTCAAGCGACTCAGTCAGCCTTACAGGCAGGGTTAGCCTCAACTCTTCCTGTAGAAGTAGCCCTCATTCTAATCTTACACGTAGCGCTACTCTCATCGACCTCTGCTTTGACTTAACCCTGTCCCAAATACTAACCTTAATCCTTGTCCATCTCTACTCCTCGCCCTAACCTTAGTCCTACGCCAATCGTAATCCCAACTTTTTTACAACAATCTAACTGAAATAGGAGCATTCAAGCTCAACAGAAAGCCAAGCAGAGTCATAGCCCCAAGTGTCAAAAACAACACTAAAGATTCCCTTCATCCTGACCAGCCGGCTTCCTGAAACAAATCTTCCCTGAGGCCAGCCCTTTCTGTAACTCTAAGCCAAGCCCTAGACTTTACCTGATCATACCCCTAGACCAAATCATGACCCGATTTCTACTATTACTACTAAGTGCATCCCTAGCTCAAACACAAATCAAACTCCTAAAGCTAACCCTAACTCCTTTTGTTTTTGTTGAATTCTATTGTTGACGATCTTTACATAGTTGATTTGACTCAAAAGGCTCAAGGGCTACAGGACAGTGAGTAAGGCTATTATTTCCACATCCTCTTCTTTGACTGTATCTGGGGGTAAATGGGAAGGGAGAAAAAGGAAGAAGCCCCACCCAGTCTCCTCCTGACCCCAGGACCCTGATGTGGGGCATGCTGCGAGGGTCCTGCTCAAGTGGGTTTCTTATTTGTTTCTTTGTTTCTCAAGTGGTTTTGAAAGTCATGGATTGCTGCCAATCATGCCCCTGCAAGCACGATGAGTTCTCTGCAGCATACACTGATTGACACAGTCCATCTTAGAGTCTGTGTTTGCCCAGGTTTTCTCTGCCAATACGTGGCTGAAGTGGGTGATTGACTTGTTCTGTCCTCTGTCTTCTCATGGTTAGGGTTCTGAGTGCAGCAGTTTCAATGGGGAGATTCCCAAAGATCTCCTCTGTGTCTGAGGTATTCCCAGTCCAGATTCTGTCTATACTAACAAGTCCAGGGCCCGGCACAGCCCATCAGCCCGATCAGCTGGTTGTTGCAGTTGCTGGGTTGGTTGTGTTTGCATGCCTGTCTTCCACTGGAACCAATGGGTCTTGCAGTCCAGCCTGATTCTGCCCAGCACACGCTCGGGCATCAATTTTGCTTCACTCACTTCACTCCCTGTGGCTGTCCTGATGACAGGGAGCATTCTGATTGGCTGCATCTCTAAGACCTCACAGGGCTGTGTGGCCCTACAAGCTGTCCAATCAGCAGCTGCCTGGTCATAGCAGCCCGGAATCCTGTAGCCTCAGCTTTCTAGAAAAGCCATGGTGACAGGCAGCCTCCTCTGTGGAGTAGAGAAAGAAGGTGAGTGCTTCAAGCTCTGCTTTCCTTGTTCCTTCTCCCCACAGGCCCTAGCAGAGAAGACGTGCAGACTCCATGGAAGCCAGCAGAGCGTGAGTGTGTGGGGTTGGGTTTCCCTTGAATGTGAGTTTGCAAATCCGCGGACAATGTGTTGAAGCCTAGGACCTTTTCAACACCGGTACTATGAAAGCATTTCCATTTTCCGTCGATGAGAATCCTTGTGTCTCTTCAAGGAGCCAATCTAATCCTAGTTCTCCATTAGAGGTAGTGTGTGGAATAACCTATGTAATGTGGAAGAGCCAAGCCAAGCTGATTTCCATAGGCAGACCTTACATCCCATTTCCTGTCACGGCACTCAGTGAAGTTTCCCTAGTGCAGTCCAGTGTCATGGAAGTGGGTCACCATAGTGTAAAAGAGATGACTTCCGGGAGATGGTTGGGATCAATACCATGGTTGGATACAGGGTTGGAATCAGTTTTAGAATGCTATCTAGGCTTATGGTTGCAGTGATGTCAAAGCCTAGATTTCAGGTTAGGGCAAGGTGAAGTGTTAAGGTTCAATTGAGGTTTCTGATTTGGGTTACTAGTAGGAATAGAGCTAGGATTATGCTTAGGTGGAATTAAGGTTCTAATGCTAAAGGTCAAGTCTAGTAGTGAGGTTACTGTGAGGTTTTGAGATTTGAGTTATGGTTATCCCAATGGTTAGGGTTAGGGTTAGGTTTAGGGTGAGGGTTAGGGTTAGGGTTAAGTTGAGGGTGAGGGTTCAACTGACAAATAAGATTAGGTCCAGACTTAGGTTTTGTATGTGGCATGAAGTAGGATTTGTGTGAGGATTAGTACTAGGGAAAGAATAGTGTTTGGATTAATGCTGGATAGAGAGTTTGGGTTCCATTTCTGGTTCAGGCTTGGTTTGAGTTAGTGCTTTGAGTGAGGGTTATTGTTAGGACTGTGGAAAGGACTGTGTGGATTCAGAATACAGTTAGGGTTACACTTGAGGTTACGATGAAAGCTGTGGCTCCATTGAAGATGAAGAGGTTGTTTTGTGTGAATTTGAGTATCATGGTGAGGTTCTAGTCTATGTCTGAATGATTATGCTTAGAGCTAGAATTCATCTTAGGGTGTGGGCTAATGCTAGTGTGAAAGTTGTTGTAGGATTAAGGTTAGGTCCAAATCTAGTGTTAGGTGCAAATCTTGTGGTGAAGTTTTAGGCTACAGTTGGATCTAGGCTTAGTGTTCTAATGAGGGTGGTGATTCACATTAGCATTGCGGTTTAGGTTTAGAAATGTCGCTGGGATTGGGTTCAGTGTTAGGGCTAGGCTTAGTATGACAGTGATGTCTCCATCTGTGTCAGGGTTGGAGTTGGTGTTGGGACTAGGGATTTGATCGGGTTTAGGGCTAGGATCACTTTTAGGATTGGGGCTACAGCTAGAGCTAGAGCTAGTATCAGCATGCGGGTTAGGATGATGGCCAGGGTTGGAGATCAACCTGTCTGAAATTGGGTGTGCTCTAGGTTGTAATACGTATTTGTGCTAGTCTTCGATCTAGGGGTTGGGTAAGTGCTGTATATCTTACTTTACAATAAAACGTCATAATTATTAAAAGCAAAAGAGTTATGGCTACTCTAGTTTGAAATTATGACTAGGGTCAACGTGAGGTTTAGGATTAGGCCTATAGCCTGTCTGCTGATTACATCTATGAAAAGTCAAGCGACTCAGTCAGCCTTACAGGCAGGGTTAGCCTCAACTCTTCCTGTAGAAGTAGCCCTCATTCTAATCTTACACGTAGCGCTACTCTCATCGACCTCTGCTTTGACTTAACCCTGTCCCAAATACTAACCTTAATCCTTGTCCATCTCTACTCCTCGCCCTAACCTTAGTCCTACGCCAATCGTAATCCCAACTTTTTTACAACAATCTAACTGAAATAGGAGCATTCAAGCTCAACAGAAAGCCAAGCAGAGTCATAGCCCCAAGTGTCAAAAACAACACTAAAGATTCCCTTCATCCTGACCAGCCAGCTTCCTGAAACAAATCTTCCCTGAGGCCAGCCCTTTCTGTAACTCTAAGCCAAGCCCTAGACTTTACCTGATCATACCCCTAGACCAAATCATGACCCGATTTCTACTATTACTACTAAGTGCATCCCTAGCTCAAACACAAATCAAACTCCTAAAGCTAACCCTAACTCCTTTTGTTTTTGTTGAATTCTATTGTTGACGATCTTTACATAGTTGATTTGACTCAAAAGGCTCAAGGGCTACAGGACAGTGAGTAAGGCTATTATTTCCACATCCTCTTCTTTGACTGTATCTGGGGGTAAATGGGAAGGGAGAAAAAGGAAGAAGCCCCACCCAGTCTCCTCCTGACCCCAGGACCCTGATGTGGGGCATGCTGTGAGGGTCCTGCTCAAGTGGGTTTCTTATTTGTTTCTTTGTTTCTCAAGTGGTTTTGAAAGTCATGGATTGCTGCCAATCATGCCCCTGCAAGCACGATGAGGTCTCTGCAGCATACACTGATTGACACAGTCCATCTTAGAGTCTGTGTTTGCCCAGGTTTTCTCTGCCAATACGTGGCTGAAGTGGGTGATTGACTTGTTCTGTCCTCTGTCTTCTCATGGTTAGGGTTCTGAGTGCAGCAGTTTCAATGGGGAGATTCCCAAAGATCTCCTCTGTGTCTGAGGTATTCCCAGTCCAGATTCTGTCTATACTAACAAGTCCAGGGCCCGGCACAGCCCATCAGCCCGATCAGCTGGTTGTTGCAGTTGCTGGGTTGGTTGTGTTTGCATGCCTGTCTTCCACTGGAACCAATGGGTCTTGCAGTCCAGCCTGATTCTGCCCAGCACACGCTCGGGCATCACTCATGCTTCACTCACTTCACTCCCTGTGGCTGTCCTGATGACAGGGAGCATTCTGATTGGCTGCATCTCTAAGACCTCACAGGGCTGTGTGGCCCTACAAGCTGTCCAATCAGCAGCTGCCTGGTCATAGCAGCCCGGAATCCTGTAGCCTCAGCTTTCTAGAAAAGCCATGGTGACAGGCAGCCTCCTCTGTGGAGTAGAGAAAGAAGGTGAGTGCTTCAAGCTCTGCTTTCCTTGTTCCTTCTCCCCACAGGCCCTAGCAGAGAAGACGTGCAGACTCCATGGAAGCCAGCAGAGCGTGAGTGTGTGGGGTTGGGTTTCCCTTGAATGTGAGTTTGCAAATCCGCGGACAATGTGTTGAAGCCTAGGACCTTTTCAACACCGGTACTATGAAAGCATTTCCATTTTCCGTCGATGAGAATCCTTGTGTCTCTTCAAGGAGCCAATCTAATCCTAGTTCTCCATTAGAGGTAGTGTGTGGAATAACCTATGTATTGTGGAAGAGCCAAGCCAAGCTGATTTCCATAGGCAGACCTTACATCCCATTTCCTGTCACGGCACACAGTGAAGTTTCCCTAGTGCAGTCCAGTGTCATGGAAGTGGGTCACCATAGTGTAAAAGAGATGACTTCCGGGAGATGGTTGGGATCAATACCATGGTTGGATACAGGGTTGGAATCAGTTTTAGAATGCTATCTAGGCTTATGGTTGCAGTGATGTCAAAGCCTAGATTTCAGGTTAGGGCAAGGTGAAGTGTTAAGGTTCAATTGAGGTTTCTGATTTGGGTTACTAGTAGGAATAGAGCTAGGATTATGCTTAGGTGGAATTAAGGTTCTAATGCTAAAGGTCAAGTCTAGTAGTGAGGTTACTGTGAGGTTTTGAGATTTGAGTTATGGTTATCCCAATGGTTAGGGTTAGGGTTAGGTTTAGGGTGAGGGTTAGGGTTAGGGTTAAGTTGAGGGTGAGGGTTCAACTGACAAATAAGATTAGGTCCAGACTTAGGTTTTGTATGTGGCATGAAGTAGGATTTCTGTGAGGATTAGTACTAGGGAAAGAATAGTGTTTGGATTAATGCTGGATAGAGAGTTTGGGTTCCATTTCTGGTTCAGGCTTGGTTTGAGTTAGTGCTTTGAGTGAGGGTTATTGTTAGGACTGTGGAAAGGACTGTGTGGATTCAGAATACAGTTAGGGTTACACTTGAGGTTACGATGAAAGCTGTGGCTCCATTGAGGATGAAGAGGTTGTTTTGTGTGAATTTGAGTATCATGGTGAGGTTCTAGTCTATGTCTGAATGATTATGCTTAGAGCTAGAATTCATCTTAGGGTGTGGGCTAATGCTAGTGTGAAAGTTGTTGTAGGATTAAGGTTAGGTCCAAATCTAGTGTTAGGTGCAAATCTTGTGGTGAAGTTTTAGGCTACAGTTGGATCTAGGCTTAGTGTTCTAATGAGGGTGATGATTCACATTAGCATTGCGGTTTAGGTTTAGAAATGTCGCTGGGATTGGGTTCAGTGATGTCTCCATCTGTGTCAGGGTTGGAGTTGGTGTTGGGACTAGGGATTTGATCGGGTTTAGGGCTAGGATCACTTTTAGGATTGGGGCTACAGCTAGAGCTAGAGCTAGTATCAGCATGCGGGTTAGGATGATGGCCAGGGTTGGAGATCAACCTGTCTGAAATTGGGTGTGCTCTAGGTTGTAATACGTATTTGTGCTAGTCTTCGATCTAGGGGTTGGGTAAGTGCTGTATATCTTACTTTACAATAAAACGTCATAATTATTAAAAGCAAAAGAGTTATGGCTACTCTAGTTTGAAATTATGACTAGGGTCAACGTGAGGTTTAGGATTAGGCCTATAGCCTGTCTGCTGATTACATCTATGAAAAGTCAAGCGACTCAGTCAGCCTTACAGGCAGGGTTAGCCTCAACTCTTCCTGTAGAAGTAGCCCTCATTCTAATCTTACACGTAGCGCTACTCTCATCGACCTCTGCTTTGACTTAACCCTGTCCCAAATACTAACCTTAATCCTTGTCCATCTCTACTCCTCGCCCTAACCTTAGTCCTACGCCAATCGTAATCCCAACTTTTTTACAACAATCTAACTGAAATAGGAGCATTCAAGCTCAACAGAAAGCCAAGCAGAGTCATAGCCCCAAGTGTCAAAAACAACACTAAAGATTCCCTTCATCCTGACCAGCCGGCTTCCTGAAACAAATCTTCCCTGAGGCCAGCCCTTTCTGTAACTCTAAGCCAAGCCCTAGACTTTACCTGATCATACCCCTAGACCAAATCATGACCCGATTTCTACTATTACTACTAAGTGCATCCCTAGCTCAAACACAAATCAAACTCCTAAAGCTAACCCTAACTCCTTTTGTTTTTGTTGAATTCTATTGTTGACGATCTTTACATAGTTGATTTGACTCAAAAGGCTCAAGGGCTACAGGACAGTGAGTAAGGCTATTATTTCCACATCCTCTTCTTTGACTGTATCTGGGGGTAAATGGGAAGGGAGAAAAAGGAAGAAGCCCCACCCAGTCTCCTCCTGACCCCAGGACCCTGATGTGGGGCATGCTGCGAGGGTCCTGCTCAAGTGGGTTTCTTATTTGTTTCTTTGTTTCTCAAGTGGTTTTGAAAGTCATGGATTGCTGCCAATCATGCCCCTGCAAGCACGATGAGTTCTCTGCAGCATACACTGATTGACACAGTCCATCTTAGAGTCTGTGTTTGCCCAGGTTTTCTCTGCCAATACGTGGCTGAAGTGGGTGATTGACTTGTTCTGTCCTCTGTCTTCTCATGGTTAGGGTTCTGAGTGCAGCAGTTTCAATGGGGAGATTCCCAAAGATCTCCTCTGTGTCTGAGGTATTCCCAGTCCAGATTCTGTCTATACTAACAAGTCCAGGGCCCGGCACAGCCCATCAGCCCGATCAGCTGGTTGTTGCAGTTGCTGGGTTGGTTGTGTTTGCATGCCTGTCTTCCACTGGAACCAATGGGTCTTGCAGTCCAGCCTGATTCTGCCCAGCACACGCTCGGGCATCAATTTTGCTTCACTCACTTCACTCCCTGTGGCTGTCCTGATGACAGGGAGCATTCTGATTGGCTGCATCTCTAAGACCTCACAGGGCTGTGTGGCCCTACAAGCTGTCCAATCAGCAGCTGCCTGGTCATAGCAGCCCGGAATCCTGTAGCCTCAGCTTTCTAGAAAAGCCATGGTGACAGGCAGCCTCCTCTGTGGAGTAGAGAAAGAAGGTGAGTGCTTCAAGCTCTGCTTTCCTTGTTCCTTCTCCCCACAGGCCCTAGCAGAGAAGACGTGCAGACTCCATGGAAGCCAGCAGAGCGTGAGTGTGTGGGGTTGGGTTTCCCTTGAATGTGAGTTTGCAAATCCGCGGACAATGTGTTGAAGCCTAGGACCTTTTCAACACCGGTACTATGAAAGCATTTCCATTTTCCGTCGATGAGAATCCTTGTGTCTCTTCAAGGAGCCAATCTAATCCTAGTTCTCCATTAGAGGTAGTGTGTGGAATAACCTATGTAATGTGGAAGAGCCAAGCCAAGCTGATTTCCATAGGCAGACCTTACATCCCATTTCCTGTCACGGCACTCAGTGAAGTTTCCCTAGTGCAGTCCAGTGTCATGGAAGTGGGTCACCATAGTGTAAAAGAGATGACTTCCGGGAGATGGTTGGGATCAATACCATGGTTGGATACAGGGTTGGAATCAGTTTTAGAATGCTATCTAGGCTTATGGTTGCAGTGATGTCAAAGCCTAGATTTCAGGTTAGGGCAAGGTGAAGTGTTAAGGTTCAATTGAGGTTTCTGATTTGGGTTACTAGTAGGAATAGAGCTAGGATTATGCTTAGGTGGAATTAAGGTTCTAATGCTAAAGGTCAAGTCTAGTAGTGAGGTTACTGTGAGGTTTTGAGATTTGAGTTATGGTTATCCCAATGGTTAGGGTTAGGGTTAGGTTTAGGGTGAGGGTTAGGGTTAGGGTTAAGTTGAGGGTGAGGGTTCAACTGACAAATAAGATTAGGTCCAGACTTAGGTTTTGTATGTGGCATGAAGTAGGATTTCTGTGAGGATTAGTACTAGGGAAAGAATAGTGTTTGGATTAATGCTGGATAGAGAGTTTGGGTTCCATTTCTGGTTCAGGCTTGGTTTGAGTTAGTGCTTTGAGTGAGGGTTATTGTTAGGACTGTGGAAAGGACTGTGTGGATTCAGAATACAGTTAGGGTTACACTTGAGGTTACGATGAAAGCTGTGGCTCCATTGAGGATGAAGAGGTTGTTTTGTGTGAATTTGAGTATCATGGTGAGGTTCTAGTCTATGTCTGAATGATTATGCTTAGAGCTAGAATTCATCTTAGGGTGTGGGCTAATGCTAGGGTGAAAGTTGTTGTAGGATTAAGGTTAGGTCCAAATCTAGTGTTAGGTGCAAATCTTGTGGTGAAGTTTTAGGCTACAGTTGGATCTAGGCTTAGTGTTCTAATGAGGGTGATGATTCACATTAGCATTGCGGTTTAGGTTTAGAAATGTCGCTGGGATTGGGTTCAGTGTTAGGGCTAGGCTTAGTATGACAGTGATGTCTCCATCTGTGTCAGGGTTGGAGTTGGTGTTGGGACTAGGGATTTGATCGGGTTTAGGGCTAGGATCACTTTTAGGATTGGGGCTACAGCTAGAGCTAGAGCTAGTATCAGCATGCGGGTTAGGATGATGGCCAGGGTTGGAGATCAACCTGTCTGAAATTGGGTGTGCTCTAGGTTGTAATACGTATTTGTGCTAGTCTTCGATCTAGGGGTTGGGTAAGTGCTGTATATCTTACTTTACAATAAAACGTCATAATTATTAAAAGCAAAAGAGTTATGGCTACTCTAGTTTGAAATTATGACTAGGGTCAACGTGAGGTTTAGGATTAGGCCTATAGCCTGTCTGCTGATTACATCTATGAAAAGTCAAGCGACTCAGTCAGCCTTACAGGCAGGGTTAGCCTCAACTCTTCCTGTAGAAGTAGCCCTCATTCTAATCTTACACGTAGCGCTACTCTCATCGACCTCTGCTTTGACTTAACCCTGTCCCAAATACTAACCTTAATCCTTGTCCATCTCTACTCCTCGCCCTAACCTTAGTCCTACGCCAATCGTAATCCCAACTTTTTTACAACAATCTAACTGAAATAGGAGCATTCAAGCTCAACAGAAAGCCAAGCAGAGTCATAGCCCCAAGTGTCAAAAACAACACTAAAGATTCCCTTCATCCTGACCAGCCGGCTTCCTGAAACAAATCTTCCCTGAGGCCAGCCCTTTCTGTAACTCTAAGCCAAGCCCTAGACTTTACCTGATCATACCCCTAGACCAAATCATGACCCGATTTCTACTATTACTACTAAGTGCATCCCTAGCTCAAACACAAATCAAACTCCTAAAGCTAACCCTAACTCCTTTTGTTTTTGTTGAATTCTATTGTTGACGATCTTTACATAGTTGATTTGACTCAAAAGGCTCAAGGGCTACAGGACAGTGAGTAAGGCTATTATTTCCACATCCTCTTCTTTGACTGTATCTGGGGGTAAATGGGAAGGGAGAAAAAGGAAGAAGCCCCACCCAGTCTCCTCCTGACCCCAGGACCCTGATGTGGGGCATGCTGCGAGGGTCCTGCTCAAGTGGGTTTCTTATTTGTTTCTTTGTTTCTCAAGTGGTTTTGAAAGTCATGGATTGCTGCCAATCATGCCCCTGCAAGCACGATGAGTTCTCTGCAGCATACACTGATTGACACAGTCCATCTTAGAGTCTGTGTTTGCCCAGGTTTTCTCTGCCAATACGTGGCTGAAGTGGGTGATTGACTTGTTCTGTCCTCTGTCTTCTCATGGTTAGGGTTCTGAGTGCAGCAGTTTCAATGGGGAGATTCCCAAAGATCTCCTCTGTGTCTGAGGTATTCCCAGTCCAGATTCTGTCTATACTAACAAGTCCAGGGCCCGGCACAGCCCATCAGCCCGATCAGCTGGTTGTTGCAGTTGCTGGGTTGGTTGTGTTTGCATGCCTGTCTTCCACTGGAACCAATGGGTCTTGCAGTCCAGCCTGATTCTGCCCAGCACACGCTCGGGCATCAATTTTGCTTCACTCACTTCACTCCCTGTGGCTGTCCTGATGACAGGGAGCATTCTGATTGGCTGCATCTCTAAGACCTCACAGGGCTGTGTGGCCCTACAAGCTGTCCAATCAGCAGCTGCCTGGTCATAGCAGCCCGGAATCCTGTAGCCTCAGCTTTCTAGAAAAGCCATGGTGACAGGCAGCCTCCTCTGTGGAGTAGAGAAAGAAGGTGAGTGCTTCAAGCTCTGCTTTCCTTGTTCCTTCTCCCCACAGGCCCTAGCAGAGAAGACGTGCAGACTCCATGGAAGCCAGCAGAGCGTGAGTGTGTGGGGTTGGGTTTCCCTTGAATGTGAGTTTGCAAATCCGCGGACAATGTGTTGAAGCCTAGGACCTTTTCAACACCGGTACTATGAAAGCATTTCCATTTTCCGTCGATGAGAATCCTTGTGTCTCTTCAAGGAGCCAATCTAATCCTAGTTCTCCATTAGAGGTAGTGTGTGGAATAACCTATGTATTGTGGAAGAGCCAAGCCAAGCTGATTTCCATAGGCAGACCTTACATCCCATTTCCTGTCACGGCACTCAGTGAAGTTTCCCTAGTGCAGTCCAGTGTCATGGAAGTGGGTCACCATAGTGTAAAAGAGATGACTTCCGGGAGATGGTTGGGATCAATACCATGGTTGGATACAGGGTTGGAATCAGTTTTAGAATGCTATCTAGGCTTATGGTTGCAGTGATGTCAAAGCCTAGATTTCAGGTTAGGGCAAGGTGAAGTGTTAAGGTTCAATTGAGGTTTCTGATTTGGGTTACTAGTAGGAATAGAGCTAGGATTATGCTTAGGTGGAATTAAGGTTCTAATGCTAAAGGTCAAGTCTAGTAGTGAGGTTACTGTGAGGTTTTGAGATTTGAGTTATGGTTATCCCAATGGTTAGGGTTAGGGTTAGGTTTAGGGTGAGGGTTAGGGTTAGGGTTAAGTTGAGGGTGAGGGTTCAACTGACAAATAAGATTAGGTCCAGACTTAGGTTTTGTATGTGGCATGAAGTAGGATTTGTGTGAGGATTAGTACTAGGGAAAGAATAGTGTTTGGATTAATGCTGGATAGAGAGTTTGGGTTCCATTTCTGGTTCAGGCTTGGTTTGAGTTAGTGCTTTGAGTGAGGGTTATTGTTAGGACTGTGGAAAGGACTGTGTGGATTCAGAATACAGTTAGGGTTACACTTGAGGTTACGATGAAAGCTGTGGCTCCATTGAGGATGAAGAGGTTGTTTTGTGTGAATTTGAGTATCATGGTGAGGTTCTAGTCTATGTCTGAATGATTATGCTTAGAGCTAGAATTCATCTTAGGGTGTGGGCTAATGCTAGTGTGAAAGTTGTTGTAGGATTAAGGTTAGGTCCAAATCTAGTGTTAGGTGCAAATCTTGTGGTGAAGTTTTAGGCTACAGTTGGATCTAGGCTTAGTGTTCTAATGAGGATGATGATTCACATTAGCATTGCGGTTTAGGTTTAGAAATGTCGCTGGGATTGGGTTCAGTGTTAGGGCTAGGCTTAGTATGACAGTGATGTCTCCATCTGTGTCAGGGTTGGAGTTGGTGTTGGGACTAGGGATTTGATCGGGTTTAGGGCTAGGATCACTTTTAGGATTGGGGCTACAGCTAGAGCTAGAGCTAGTATCAGCATGCGGGTTAGGATGATGGCCAGGGTTGGAGATCAACCTGTCTGAAATTGGGTGTGCTCTAGGTTGTAATACGTATTTGTGCTAGTCTTCGATCTAGGGGTTGGGTAAGTGCTGTATATCTTACTTTACAATAAAACGTCATAATTATTAAAAGCAAAAGAGTTATGGCTACTCTAGTTTGAAATTATGACTAGGGTCAACGTGAGGTTTAGGATTAGGCCTATAGCCTGTCTGCTGATTACATCTATGAAAAGTCAAGCGACTCAGTCAGCCTTACAGGCAGGGTTAGCCTCAACTCTTCCTGTAGAAGTAGCCCTCATTCTAATCTTACACGTAGCGCTACTCTCATCGACCTCTGCTTTGACTTAACCCTGTCCCAAATACTAACCTTAATCCTTGTCCATCTCTACTCCTCGCCCTAACCTTAGTCCTACGCCAATCGTAATCCCAACTTTTTTACAACAATCTAACTGAAATAGGAGCATTCAAGCTCAACAGAAAGCCAAGCAGAGTCATAGCCCCAAGTGTCAAAAACAACACTAAAGATTCCCTTCATCCTGACCAGCCGGCTTCCTGAAACAAATCTTCCCTGAGGCCAGCCCTTTCTGTAACTCTAAGCCAAGCCCTAGACTTTACCTGATCATACCCCTAGACCAAATCATGACCCGATTTCTACTATTACTACTAAGTGCATCCCTAGCTCAAACACAAATCAAACTCCTAAAGCTAACCCTAACTCCTTTTGTTTTTGTTGAATTCTATTGTTGACGATCTTTACATAGTTGATTTGACTCAAAAGGCTCAAGGGCTACAGGACAGTGAGTAAGGCTATTATTTCCACATCCTCTTCTTTGACTGTATCTGGGGGTAAATGGGAAGGGAGAAAAAGGAAGAAGCCCCACCCAGTCTCCTCCTGACCCCAGGACCCTGATGTGGGGCATGCTGCGAGGGTCCTGCTCAAGTGGGTTTCTTATTTGTTTCTTTGTTTCTCAAGTGGTTTTGAAAGTCATGGATTGCTGCCAATCATGCCCCTGCAAGCACGATGAGTTCTCTGCAGCATACACTGATTGACACAGTCCATCTTAGAGTCTGTGTTTGCCCAGGTTTTCTCTGCCAATACGTGGCTGAAGTGGGTGATTGACTTGTTCTGTCCTCTGTCTTCTCATGGTTAGGGTTCTGAGTGCAGCAGTTTCAATGGGGAGATTCCCAAAGATCTCCTCTGTGTCTGAGGTATTCCCAGTCCAGATTCTGTCTATACTAACAAGTCCAGGGCCCGGCACAGCCCATCAGCCCGATCAGCTGGTTGTTGCAGTTGCTGGGTTGGTTGTGTTTGCATGCCTGTCTTCCACTGGAACCAATGGGTCTTGCAGTCCAGCCTGATTCTGCCCAGCACACGCTCGGGCATCAATTTTGCTTCACTCACTTCACTCCCTGTGGCTGTCCTGATGACAGGGAGCATTCTGATTGGCTGCATCTCTAAGACCTCACAGGGCTGTGTGGCCCTACAAGCTGTCCAATCAGCAGCTGCCTGGTCATAGCAGCCCGGAATCCTGTAGCCTCAGCTTTCTAGAAAAGCCATGGTGACAGGCAGCCTCCTCTGTGGAGTAGAGAAAGAAGGTGAGTGCTTCAAGCTCTGCTTTCCTTGTTCCTTCTCCCCACAGGCCCTAGCAGAGAAGACGTGCAGACTCCATGGAAGCCAGCAGAGCGTGAGTGTGTGGGGTTGGGTTTCCCTTGAATGTGAGTTTGCAAATCCGCGGACAATGTGTTGAAGCCTAGGACCTTTTCAACACCGGTACTATGAAAGCATTTCCATTTTCCGTCGATGAGAATCCTTGTGTCTCTTCAAGGAGCCAATCTAATCCTAGTTCTCCATTAGAGGTAGTGTGTGGAATAACCTATGTATTGTGGAAGAGCCAAGCCAAGCTGATTTCCATAGGCAGACCTTACATCCCATTTCCTGTCACGGCACTCAGTGAAGTTTCCCTAGTGCAGTCCAGTGTCATGGAAGTGGGTCACCATAGTGTAAAAGAGATGACTTCCGGGAGATGGTTGGGATCAATACCATGGTTGGATACAGGGTTGGAATCAGTTTTAGAATGCTATCTAGGCTTATGGTTGCAGTGATGTCAAAGCCTAGATTTCAGGTTAGGGCAAGGTGAAGTGTTAAGGTTCAATTGAGGTTTCTGATTTGGGTTACTAGTAGGAATAGAGCTAGGATTATGCTTAGGTGGAATTAAGGTTCTAATGCTAAAGGTCAAGTCTAGTAGTGAGGTTACTGTGAGGTTTTGAGATTTGAGTTATGGTTATCCCAATGGTTAGGGTTAGGGTTAGGTTTAGGGTGAGGGTTAGGGTTAGGGTTAAGTTGAGGGTGAGGGTTCAACTGACAAATAAGATTAGGTCCAGACTTAGGTTTTGTATGTGGCATGAAGTAGGATTTGTGTGAGGATTAGTACTAGGGAAAGAATAGTGTTTGGATTAATGCTGGATAGAGAGTTTGGGTTCCATTTCTGGTTCAGGCTTGGTTTGAGTTAGTGCTTTGAGTGAGGGTTATTGTTAGGACTGTGGAAAGGACTGTGTGGATTCAGAATACAGTTAGGGTTACACTTGAGGTTACGATGAAAGCTGTGGCTCCATTGAGGATGAAGAGGTTGTTTTGTGTGAATTTGAGTATCATGGTGAGGTTCTAGTCTATGTCTGAATGATTATGCTTAGAGCTAGAATTCATCTTAGGGTGTGGGCTAATGCTAGTGTGAAAGTTGTTGTAGGATTAAGGTTAGGTCCAAATCTAGTGTTAGGTGCAAATCTTGTGGTGAAGTTTTAGGCTACAGTTGGATCTAGGCTTAGTGTTCTAATGAGGGTGGTGATTCACATTAGCATTGCGGTTTAGGTTTAGAAATGTCGCTGGGATTGGGTTCAGTGTTAGGGCTAGGCTTAGTATGACAGTGATGTCTCCATCTGTGTCAGGGTTGGAGTTGGTGTTGGGACTAGGGATTTGATCGGGTTTAGGGCTAGGATCACTTTTAGGATTGGGGCTACAGCTAGAGCTAGAGCTAGTATCAGCATGCGGGTTAGGATGATGGCCAGGGTTGGAGATCAACCTGTCTGAAATTGGGTGTGCTCTAGGTTGTAATACGTATTTGTGCTAGTCTTCGATCTAGGGGTTGGGTAAGTGCTGTATATCTTACTTTACAATAAAACGTCATAATTATTAAAAGCAAAAGAGTTATGGCTACTCTAGTTTGAAATTATGACTAGGGTCAACGTGAGGTTTAGGATTAGGCCTATAGCCTGTCTGCTGATTACATCTATGAAAAGTCAAGCGACTCAGTCAGCCTTACAGGCAGGGTTAGCCTCAACTCTTCCTGTAGAAGTAGCCCTCATTCTAATCTTACACGTAGCGCTACTCTCATCGACCTCTGCTTTGACTTAACCCTGTCCCAAATACTAACCTTAATCCTTGTCCATCTCTACTCCTCGCCCTAACCTTAGTCCTACGCCAATCGTAATTC
This sequence comes from Ochotona princeps, assembly GCF_030435755.1. Lineage (NCBI taxonomy): Eukaryota > Metazoa > Chordata > Mammalia > Lagomorpha > Ochotonidae > Ochotona > Ochotona princeps. The sequence continues at coordinate 121,652,587 of NC_080834.1, read as the reverse complement.
CAACTTTTTTACAACAATCTAACTGAAATAGGAGCATTCAAGCTCAACAGAAAGCCAAGCAGAGTCATAGCCCCAAGTGTCAAAAACAACACTAAAGATTCCCTTCATCCTGACCAGCCAGCTTCCTGAAACAAATCTTCCCTGAGGCCAGCCCTTTCTGTAACTCTAAGCCAAGCCCTAGACTTTACCTGATCATACCCCTAGACCAAATCATGACCCGATTTCTACTATTACTACTAAGTGCATCCCTAGCTCAAACACAAATCAAACTCCTAAAGCTAACCCTAACTCCTTTTGTTTTTGTTGAATTCTATTGTTGACGATCTTTACATAGTTGATTTGACTCAAAAGGCTCAAGGGCTACAGGACAGTGAGTAAGGCTATTATTTCCACATCCTCTTCTTTGACTGTATCTGGGGGTAAATGGGAAGGGAGAAAAAGGAAGAAGCCCCACCCAGTCTCCTCCTGACCCCAGGACCCTGATGTGGGGCATGCTGTGAGGGTCCTGCTCAAGTGGGTTTCTTATTTGTTTCTTTGTTTCTCAAGTGGTTTTGAAAGTCATGGATTGCTGCCAATCATGCCCCTGCAAGCACGATGAGGTCTCTGCAGCATACACTGATTGACACAGTCCATCTTAGAGTCTGTGTTTGCCCAGGTTTTCTCTGCCAATACGTGGCTGAAGTGGGTGATTGACTTGTTCTGTCCTCTGTCTTCTCATGGTTAGGGTTCTGAGTGCAGCAGTTTCAATGGGGAGATTCCCAAAGATCTCCTCTGTGTCTGAGGTATTCCCAGTCCAGATTCTGTCTATACTAACAAGTCCAGGGCCCGGCACAGCCCATCAGCCCGATCAGCTGGTTGTTGCAGTTGCTGGGTTGGTTGTGTTTGCATGCCTGTCTTCCACTGGAACCAATGGGTCTTGCAGTCCAGCCTGATTCTGCCCAGCACACGCTCGGGCATCAATTTTGCTTCACTCACTTCACTCCCTGTGGCTGTCCTGATGACAGGGAGCATTCTGATTGGCTGCATCTCTAAGACCTCACAGGGCTGTGTGGCCCTACAAGCTGTCCAATCAGCAGCTGCCTGGTCATAGCAGCCCGGAATCCTGTAGCCTCAGCTTTCTAGAAAAGCCATGGTGACAGGCAGCCTCCTCTGTGGAGTAGAGAAAGAAGGTGAGTGCTTCAAGCTCTGCTTTCCTTGTTCCTTCTCCCCACAGGCCCTAGCAGAGAAGACGTGCAGACTCCATGGAAGCCAGCAGAGCGTGAGTGTGTGGGGTTGGGTTTCCCTTGAATGTGAGTTTGCAAATCCGCGGACAATGTGTTGAAGCCTAGGACCTTTTCAACACCGGTACTATGAAAGCATTTCCATTTTCCGTCGATGAGAATCCTTGTGTCTCTTCAAGGAGCCAATCTAATCCTAGTTCTCCATTAGAGGTAGTGTGTGGAATAACCTATGTATTGTGGAAGAGCCAAGCCAAGCTGATTTCCATAGGCAGACCTTACATCCCATTTCCTGTCACGGCACTCAGTGAAGTTTCCCTAGTGCAGTCCAGTGTCATGGAAGTGGGTCACCATAGTGTAAAAGAGATGACTTCCGGGAGATGGTTGGGATCAATACCATGGTTGGATACAGGGTTGGAATCAGTTTTAGAATGCTATCTAGGCTTATGGTTGCAGTGATGTCAAAGCCTAGATTTCAGGTTAGGGCAAGGTGAAGTGTTAAGGTTCAATTGAGGTTTCTGATTTGGGTTACTAGTAGGAATAGAGCTAGGATTATGCTTAGGTGGAATTAAGGTTCTAATGCTAAAGGTCAAGTCTAGTAGTGAGGTTACTGTGAGGTTTTGAGATTTGAGTTATGGTTATCCCAATGGTTAGGGTTAGGGTTAGGTTTAGGGTGAGGGTTAGGGTTAGGGTTAAGTTGAGGGTGAGGGTTCAACTGACAAATAAGATTAGGTCCAGACTTAGGTTTTGTATGTGGCATGAAGTAGGATTTGTGTGAGGATTAGTACTAGGGAAAGAATAGTGTTTGGATTAATGCTGGATAGAGAGTTTGGGTTCCATTTCTGGTTCAGGCTTGGTTTGAGTTAGTGCTTTGAGTGAGGGTTATTGTTAGGACTGTGGAAAGGACTGTGTGGATTCAGAATACAGTTAGGGTTACACTTGAGGTTACGATGAAAGCTGTGGCTCCATTGAGGATGAAGAGGTTGTTTTGTGTGAATTTGAGTATCATGGTGAGGTTCTAGTCTATGTCTGAATGATTATGCTTAGAGCTAGAATTCATCTTAGGGTGTGGGCTAATGCTAGTGTGAAAGTTGTTGTAGGATTAAGGTTAGGTCCAAATCTAGTGTTAGGTGCAAATCTTGTGGTGAAGTTTTAGGCTACAGTTGGATCTAGGCTTAGTGTTCTAATGAGGGTGATGATTCACATTAGCATTGCGGTTTAGGTTTAGAAATGTCGCTGGGATTGGGTTCAGTGATGTCTCCATCTGTGTCAGGGTTGGAGTTGGTGTTGGGACTAGGGATTTGATCGGGTTTAGGGCTAGGATCACTTTTAGGATTGGGGCTACAGCTAGAGCTAGAGCTAGTATCAGCATGCGGGTTAGGATGATGGCCAGGGTTGGAGATCAACCTGTCTGAAATTGGGTGTGCTCTAGGTTGTAATACGTATTTGTGCTAGTCTTCGATCTAGGGGTTGGGTAAGTGCTGTATATCTTACTTTACAATAAAACGTCATAATTATTAAAAGCAAAAGAGTTATGGCTACTCTAGTTTGAAATTATGACTAGGGTCAACGTGAGGTTTAGGATTAGGCCTATAGCCTGTCTGCTGATTACATCTATGAAAAGTCAAGCGACTCAGTCAGCCTTACAGGCAGGGTTAGCCTCAACTCTTCCTGTAGAAGTAGCCCTCATTCTAATCTTACACGTAGCGCTACTCTCATCGACCTCTGCTTTGACTTAACCCTGTCCCAAATACTAACCTTAATCCTTGTCCATCTCTACTCCTCGCCCTAACCTTAGTCCTACGCCAATCGTAATCCCAACTTTTTTACAACAATCTAACTGAAATAGGAGCATTCAAGCTCAACAGAAAGCCAAGCAGAGTCATAGCCCCAAGTGTCAAAAACAACACTAAAGATTCCCTTCATCCTGACCAGCCGGCTTCCTGAAACAAATCTTCCCTGAGGCCAGCCCTTTCTGTAACTCTAAGCCAAGCCCTAGACTTTACCTGATCATACCCCTAGACCAAATCATGACCCGATTTCTACTATTACTACTAAGTGCATCCCTAGCTCAAACACAAATCAAACTCCTAAAGCTAACCCTAACTCCTTTTGTTTTTGTTGAATTCTATTGTTGACGATCTTTACATAGTTGATTTGACTCAAAAGGCTCAAGGGCTACAGGACAGTGAGTAAGGCTATTATTTCCACATCCTCTTCTTTGACTGTATCTGGGGGTAAATGGGAAGGGAGAAAAAGGAAGAAGCCCCACCCAGTCTCCTCCTGACCCCAGGACCCTGATGTGGGGCATGCTGCGAGGGTCCTGCTCAAGTGGGTTTCTTATTTGTTTCTTTGTTTCTCAAGTGGTTTTGAAAGTCATGGATTGCTGCCAATCATGCCCCTGCAAGCACGATGAGTTCTCTGCAGCATACACTGATTGACACAGTCCATCTTAGAGTCTGTGTTTGCCCAGGTTTTCTCTGCCAATACGTGGCTGAAGTGGGTGATTGACTTGTTCTGTCCTCTGTCTTCTCATGGTTAGGGTTCTGAGTGCAGCAGTTTCAATGGGGAGATTCCCAAAGATCTCCTCTGTGTCTGAGGTATTCCCAGTCCAGATTCTGTCTATACTAACAAGTCCAGGGCCCGGCACAGCCCATCAGCCCGATCAGCTGGTTGTTGCAGTTGCTGGGTTGGTTGTGTTTGCATGCCTGTCTTCCACTGGAACCAATGGGTCTTGCAGTCCAGCCTGATTCTGCCCAGCACACGCTCGGGCATCAATTTTGCTTCACTCACTTCACTCCCTGTGGCTGTCCTGATGACAGGGAGCATTCTGATTGGCTGCATCTCTAAGACCTCACAGGGCTGTGTGGTCCTACAAGCTGTCCAATCAGCAGCTGCCTGGTCATAGCAGCCCGGAATCCTGTAGCCTCAGCTTTCTAGAAAAGCCATGGTGACAGGCAGCCTCCTCTGTGGAGTAGAGAAAGAAGGTGAGTGCTTCAAGCTCTGCTTTCCTTGTTCCTTCTCCCCACAGGCCCTAGCAGAGAAGACGTGCAGACTCCATGGAAGCCAGCAGAGCGTGAGTGTGTGGGGTTGGGTTTCCCTTGAATGTGAGTTTGCAAATCCGCGGACAATGTGTTGAAGCCTAGGACCTTTTCAACACCGGTACTATGAAAGCATTTCCATTTTCCGTCGATGAGAATCCTTGTGTCTCTTCAAGGAGCCAATCTAATCCTAGTTCTCCATTAGAGGTAGTGTGTGGAATAACCTATGTAATGTGGAAGAGCCAAGCCAAGCTGATTTCCATAGGCAGACCTTACATCCCATTTCCTGTCACGGCACTCAGTGAAGTTTCCCTAGTGCAGTCCAGTGTCATGGAAGTGGGTCACCATAGTGTAAAAGAGATGACTTCCGGGAGATGGTTGGGATCAATACCATGGTTGGATACAGGGTTGGAATCAGTTTTAGAATGCTATCTAGGCTTATGGTTGCAGTGATGTCAAAGCCTAGATTTCAGGTTAGGGCAAGGTGAAGTGTTAAGGTTCAATTGAGGTTTCTGATTTGGGTTACTAGTAGGAATAGAGCTAGGATTATGCTTAGGTGGAATTAAGGTTCTAATGCTAAAGGTCAAGTCTAGTAGTGAGGTTACTGTGAGGTTTTGAGATTTGAGTTATGGTTATCCCAATGGTTAGGGTTAGGGTTAGGTTTAGGGTGAGGGTTAGGGTTAGGGTTAAGTTGAGGGTGAGGGTTCAACTGACAAATAAGATTAGGTCCAGACTTAGGTTTTGTATGTGGCATGAAGTAGGATTTGTGTGAGGATTAGTACTAGGGAAAGAATAGTGTTTGGATTAATGCTGGATAGAGAGTTTGGGTTCCATTTCTGGTTCAGGCTTGGTTTGAGTTAGTGCTTTGAGTGAGGGTTATTGTTAGGACTGTGGAAAGGACTGTGTGGATTCAGAATACAGTTAGGGTTACACTTGAGGTTACGATGAAAGCTGTGGCTCCATTGAGGATGAAGAGGTTGTTTTGTGTGAATTTGAGTATCATGGTGAGGTTCTAGTCTATGTCTGAATGATTATGCTTAGAGCTAGAATTCATCTTAGGGTGTGGGCTAATGCTAGTGTGAAAGTTGTTGTAGGATTAAGGTTAGGTCCAAATCTAGTGTTAGGTGCAAATCTTGTGGTGAAGTTTTAGGCTACAGTTGGATCTAGGCTTAGTGTTCTAATGAGGGTGATGATTCACATTAGCATTGCGGTTTAGGTTTAGAAATGTCGCTGGGATTGGGTTCAGTGATGTCTCCATCTGTGTCAGGGTTGGAGTTGGTGTTGGGACTAGGGATTTGATCGGGTTTAGGGCTAGGATCACTTTTAGGATTGGGGCTACAGCTAGAGCTAGAGCTAGTATCAGCATGCGGGTTAGGATGATGGCCAGGGTTGGAGATCAACCTGTCTGAAATTGGGTGTGCTCTAGGTTGTAATACGTATTTGTGCTAGTCTTCGATCTAGGGGTTGGGTAAGTGCTGTATATCTTACTTTACAATAAAACGTCATAATTATTAAAAGCAAAAGAGTTATGGCTACTCTAGTTTGAAATTATGACTAGGGTCAACGTGAGGTTTAGGATTAGGCCTATAGCCTGTCTGCTGATTACATCTATGAAAAGTCAAGCGACTCAGTCAGCCTTACAGGCAGGGTTAGCCTCAACTCTTCCTGTAGAAGTAGCCCTCATTCTAATCTTACACGTAGCGCTACTCTCATCGACCTCTGCTTTGACTTAACCCTGTCCCAAATACTAACCTTAATCCTTGTCCATCTCTACTCCTCGCCCTAACCTTAGTCCTACGCCAATCGTAATCCCAACTTTTTTACAACAATCTAACTGAAATAGGAGCATTCAAGCTCAACAGAAAGCCAAGCAGAGTCATAGCCCCAAGTGTCAAAAACAACACTAAAGATTCCCTTCATCCTGACCAGCCGGCTTCCTGAAACAAATCTTCCCTGAGGCCAGCCCTTTCTGTAACTCTAAGCCAAGCCCTAGACTTTACCTGATCATACCCCTAGACCAAATCATGACCCGATTTCTACTATTACTACTAAGTGCATCCCTAGCTCAAACACAAATCAAACTCCTAAAGCTAACCCTAACTCCTTTTGTTTTTGTTGAATTCTATTGTTGACGATCTTTACATAGTTGATTTGACTCAAAAGGCTCAAGGGCTACAGGACAGTGAGTAAGGCTATTATTTCCACATCCTCTTCTTTGACTGTATCTGGGGGTAAATGGGAAGGGAGAAAAAGGAAGAAGCCCCACCCAGTCTCCTCCTGACCCCAGGACCCTGATGTGGGGCATGCTGCGAGGGTCCTGCTCAAGTGGGTTTCTTATTTGTTTCTTTGTTTCTCAAGTGGTTTTGAAAGTCATGGATTGCTGCCAATCATGCCCCTGCAAGCACGATGAGTTCTCTGCAGCATACACTGATTGACACAGTCCATCTTAGAGTCTGTGTTTGCCCAGGTTTTCTCTGCCAATACGTGGCTGAAGTGGGTGATTGACTTGTTCTGTCCTCTGTCTTCTCATGGTTAGGGTTCTGAGTGCAGCAGTTTCAATGGGGAGATTCCCAAAGATCTCCTCTGTGTCTGAGGTATTCCCAGTCCAGATTCTGTCTATACTAACAAGTCCAGGGCCCGGCACAGCCCATCAGCCCGATCAGCTGGTTGTTGCAGTTGCTGGGTTGGTTGTGTTTGCATGCCTGTCTTCCACTGGAACCAATGGGTCTTGCAGTCCAGCCTGATTCTGCCCAGCACACGCTCGGGCATCAATTTTGCTTCACTCACTTCACTCCCTGTGGCTGTCCTGATGACAGGGAGCATTCTGATTGGCTGCATCTCTAAGACCTCACAGGGCTGTGTGGTCCTACAAGCTGTCCAATCAGCAGCTGCCTGGTCATAGCAGCCCGGAATCCTGTAGCCTCAGCTTTCTAGAAAAGCCATGGTGACAGGCAGCCTCCTCTGTGGAGTAGAGAAAGAAGGTGAGTGCTTCAAGCTCTGCTTTCCTTGTTCCTTCTCCCCACAGGCCCTAGCAGAGAAGACGTGCAGACTCCATGGAAGCCAGCAGAGCGTGAGTGTGTGGGGTTGGGTTTCCCTTGAATGTGAGTTTGCAAATCCGCGGACAATGTGTTGAAGCCTAGGACCTTTTCAACACCGGTACTATGAAAGCATTTCCATTTTCCGTCGATGAGAATCCTTGTGTCTCTTCAAGGAGCCAATCTAATCCTAGTTCTCCATTAGAGGTAGTGTGTGGAATAACCTATGTAATGTGGAAGAGCCAAGCCAAGCTGATTTCCATAGGCAGACCTTACATCCCATTTCCTGTCACGGCACTCAGTGAAGTTTCCCTAGTGCAGTCCAGTGTCATGGAAGTGGGTCACCATAGTGTAAAAGAGATGACTTCCGGGAGATGGTTGGGATCAATACCATGGTTGGATACAGGGTTGGAATCAGTTTTAGAATGCTATCTAGGCTTATGGTTGCAGTGATGTCAAAGCCTAGATTTCAGGTTAGGGCAAGGTGAAGTGTTAAGGTTCAATTGAGGTTTCTGATTTGGGTTACTAGTAGGAATAGAGCTAGGATTATGCTTAGGTGGAATTAAGGTTCTAATGCTAAAGGTCAAGTCTAGTAGTGAGGTTACTGTGAGGTTTTGAGATTTGAGTTATGGTTATCCCAATGGTTAGGGTTAGGGTTAGGTTTAGGGTGAGGGTTAGGGTTAGGGTTAAGTTGAGGGTGAGGGTTCAACTGACAAATAAGATTAGGTCCAGACTTAGGTTTTGTATGTGGCATGAAGTAGGATTTGTGTGAGGATTAGTACTAGGGAAAGAATAGTGTTTGGATTAATGCTGGATAGAGAGTTTGGGTTCCATTTCTGGTTCAGGCTTGGTTTGAGTTAGTGCTTTGAGTGAGGGTTATTGTTAGGACTGTGGAAAGGACTGTGTGGATTCAGAATACAGTTAGGGTTACACTTGAGGTTACGATGAAAGCTGTGGCTCCATTGAGGATGAAGAGGTTGTTTTGTGTGAATTTGAGTATCATGGTGAGGTTCTAGTCTATGTCTGAATGATTATGCTTAGAGCTAGAATTCATCTTAGGGTGTGGGCTAATGCTAGTGTGAAAGTTGTTGTAGGATTAAGGTTAGGTCCAAATCTAGTGTTAGGTGCAAATCTTGTGGTGAAGTTTTAGGCTACAGTTGGATCTAGGCTTAGTGTTCTAATGAGGATGATGATTCACATTAGCATTGCGGTTTAGGTTTAGAAATGTCGCTGGGATTGGGTTCAGTGTTAGGGCTAGGCTTAGTATGACAGTGATGTCTCCATCTGTGTCAGGGTTGGAGTTGGTGTTGGGACTAGGGATTTGATCGGGTTTAGGGCTAGGATCACTTTTAGGATTGGGGCTACAGCTAGAGCTAGAGCTAGTATCAGCATGCGGGTTAGGATGATGGCCAGGGTTGGAGATCAACCTGTCTGAAATTGGGTGTGCTCTAGGTTGTAATACGTATTTGTGCTAGTCTTCGATCTAGGGGTTGGGTAAGTGCTGTATATCTTACTTTACAATAAAACGTCATAATTATTAAAAGCAAAAGAGTTATGGCTACTCTAGTTTGAAATTATGACTAGGGTCAACGTGAGGTTTAGGATTAGGCCTATAGCCTGTCTGCTGATTACATCTATGAAAAGTCAAGCGACTCAGTCAGCCTTACAGGCAGGGTTAGCCTCAACTCTTCCTGTAGAAGTAGCCCTCATTCTAATCTTACACGTAGCGCTACTCTCATCGACCTCTGCTTTGACTTAACCCTGTCCCAAATACTAACCTTAATCCTTGTCCATCTCTACTCCTCGCCCTAACCTTAGTCCTACGCCAATCGTAATCCCAACTTTTTTACAACAATCTAACTGAAATAGGAGCATTCAAGCTCAACAGAAAACCAAGCAGAGTCATAGCCCCAAGTGTCAAAAACAACACTAAAGATTCCCTTCATCCTGACCAGCCGGCTTCCTGAAACAAATCTTCCCTGAGGCCAGCCCTTTCTGTAACTCTAAGCCAAGCCCTAGACTTTACCTGATCATACCCCTAGACCAAATCATGACCCGATTTCTACTATTACTACTAAGTGCATCCCTAGCTCAAACACAAATCAAACTCCTAAAGCTAACCCTAACTCCTTTTGTTTTTGTTGAATTCTATTGTTGACGATCTTTACATAGTTGATTTGACTCAAAAGGCTCAAGGGCTACAGGACAGTGAGTAAGGCTATTATTTCCACATCCTCTTCTTTGACTGTATCTGGGGGTAAATGGGAAGGGAGAAAAAGGAAGAAGCCCCACCCAGTCTCCTCCTGACCCCAGGACCCTGATGTGGGGCATGCTGCGAGGGTCCTGCTCAAGTGGGTTTCTTATTTGTTTCTTTGTTTCTCAAGTGGTTTTGAAAGTCATGGATTGCTGCCAATCATGCCCCTGCAAGCACGATGAGTTCTCTGCAGCATACACTGATTGACACAGTCCATCTTAGAGTCTGTGTTTGCCCAGGTTTTCTCTGCCAATACGTGGCTGAAGTGGGTGATTGACTTGTTCTGTCCTCTGTCTTCTCATGGTTAGGGTTCTGAGTGCAGCAGTTTCAATGGGGAGATTCCCAAAGATCTCCTCTGTGTCTGAGGTATTCCCAGTCCAGATTCTGTCTATACTAACAAGTCCAGGGCCCGGCACAGCCCATCAGCCCGATCAGCTGGTTGTTGCAGTTGCTGGGTTGGTTGTGTTTGCATGCCTGTCTTCCACTGGAACCAATGGGTCTTGCAGTCCAGCCTGATTCTGCCCAGCACACGCTCGGGCATCAATTTTGCTTCACTCACTTCACTCCCTGTGGCTGTCCTGATGACAGGGAGCATTCTGATTGGCTGCATCTCTAAGACCTCACAGGGCTGTGTGGCCCTACAAGCTGTCCAATCAGCAGCTGCCTGGTCATAGCAGCCCGGAATCCTGTAGCCTCAGCTTTCTAGAAAAGCCATGGTGACAGGCAGCCTCCTCTGTGGAGTAGAGAAAGATGGTGAGTGCTTCAAGCTCTGCTTTCCTTGTTCCTTCTCCCCACAGGCCCTAGCAGAGAAGACGTGCAGACTCCATGGAAGCCAGCAGAGCGTGAGTGTGTGGGGTTGGGTTTCCCTTGAATGTGAGTTTGCAAATCCGCGGACAATGTGTTGAAGCCTAGGACCTTTTCAACACCGGTACTATGAAAGCATTTCCATTTTCCGTCGATGAGAATCCTTGTGTCTCTTCAAGGAGCCAATCTAATCCTAGTTCTCCATTAGAGGTAGTGTGTGGAATAACCTATGTATTGTGGAAGAGCCAAGCCAAGCTGATTTCCATAGGCAGACCTTACATCCCATTTCCTGTCACGGCACTCAGTGAAGTTTCCCTAGTGCAGTCCAGTGTCATGGAAGTGGGTCACCATAGTGTAAAAGAGATGACTTCCGGGAGATGGTTGGGATCAATACCATGGTTGGATACAGGGTTGGAATCAGTTTTAGAATGCTATCTAGGCTTATGTTTGCAGTGATGTCAAAGCCTAGATTTCAGGTTAGGGCAAGGTGAAGTGTTAAGGTTCAATTGAGGTTTCTGATTTGGGTTACTAGTAGGAATAGAGCTAGGATTATGCTTAGGTGGAATTAAGGTTCTAATGCTAAAGGTCAAGTCTAGTAGTGAGGTTACTGTGAGGTTTTGAGATTTGAGTTATGGTTATCCCAATGGTTAGGGTTAGGGTTAGGTTTAGGGTGAGGGTTAGGGTTAGGGTTAAGTTGAGGGTGAGGGTTCAACTGACAAATAAGATTAGGTCCAGACTTAGGTTTTGTATGTGGCATGAAGTAGGATTTCTGTGAGGATTAGTACTAGGGAAAGAATAGTGTTTGGATTAATGCTGGATAGAGAGTTTGGGTTCCATTTCTGGTTCAGGCTTGGTTTGAGTTAGTGCTTTGAGTGAGGGTTATTGTTAGGACTGTGGAAAGGACTGTGTGGATTCAGAATACAGTTAGGGTTACACTTGAGGTTACGATGAAAGCTGTGGCTCCATTGAGGATGAAGAGGTTGTTTTGTGTGAATTTGAGTATCATGGTGAGGTTCTAGTCTATGTCTGAATGATTATGCTTAGAGCTAGAATTCATCTTAGGGTGTGGGCTAATGCTAGGGTGAAAGTTGTTGTAGGATTAAGGTTAGGTCCAAATCTAGTGTTAGGTGCAAATCTTGTGGTGAAGTTTTAGGCTACAGTTGGATCTAGGCTTAGTGTTCTAATGAGGGTGATGATTCACATTAGCATTGCGGTTTAGGTTTAGAAATGTCGCTGGGATTGGGTTCAGTGTTAGGGCTAGGCTTAGTATGACAGTGATGTCTCCATCTGTGTCAGGGTTGGAGTTGGTGTTGGGACTAGGGATTTGATCGGGTTTAGGGCTAGGATCACTTTTAGGATTGGGGCTACAGCTAGAGCTAGAGCTAGTATCAGCATGCGGGTTAGGATGATGGCCAGGGTTGGAGATCAACCTGTCTGAAATTGGGTGTGCTCTAGGTTGTAATACGTATTTGTGCTAGTCTTCGATCTAGGGGTTGGGTAAGTGCTGTATATCTTACTTTACAATAAAACGTCATAATTATTAAAAGCAAAAGAGTTATGGCTACTCTAGTTTGAAATTATGACTAGGGTCAACGTGAGGTTTAGGATTAGGCCTATAGCCTGTCTGCTGATTACATCTATGAAAAGTCAAGCGACTCAGTCAGCCTTACAGGCAGGGTTAGCCTCAACTCTTCCTGTAGAAGTAGCCCTCATTCTAATCTTACACGTAGCGCTACTCTCATCGACCTCTGCTTTGACTTAACCCTGTCCCAAATACTAACCTTAATCCTTGTCCATCTCTACTCCTCGCCCTAACCTTAGTCCTACGCCAATCGTAATCCCAACTTTTTTACAACAATCTAACTGAAATAGGAGCATTCAAGCTCAACAGAAAGCCAAGCAGAGTCATAGCCCCAAGTGTCAAAAACAACACTAAAGATTCCCTTCATCCTGACCAGCCGGCTTCCTGAAACAAATCTTCCCTGAGGCCAGCCCTTTCTGTAACTCTAAGCCAAGCCCTAGACTTTACCTGATCATACCCCTAGACCAAATCATGACCCGATTTCTACTATTACTACTAAGTGCATCCCTAGCTCAAACACAAATCAAACTCCTAAAGCTAACCCTAACTCCTTTTGTTTTTGTTGAATTCTATTGTTGACGATCTTTACATAGTTGATTTGACTCAAAAGGCTCAAGGGCTACAGGACAGTGAGTAAGGCTATTATTTCCACATCCTCTTCTTTGACTGTATCTGGGGGTAAATGGGAAGGGAGAAAAAGGAAGAAGCCCCACCCAGTCTCCTCCTGACCCCAGGACCCTGATGTGGGGCATGCTGCGAGGGTCCTGCTCAAGTGGGTTTCTTATTTGTTTCTTTGTTTCTCAAGTGGTTTTGAAAGTCATGGATTGCTGCCAATCATGCCCCTGCAAGCACGATGAGTTCTCTGCAGCATACACTGATTGACACAGTCCATCTTAGAGTCTGTGTTTGCCCAGGTTTTCTCTGCCAATACGTGGCTGAAGTGGGTGATTGACTTGTTCTGTCCTCTGTCTTCTCATGGTTAGGGTTCTGAGTGCAGCAGTTTCAATGGGGAGATTCCCAAAGATCTCCTCTGTGTCTGAGGTATTCCCAGTCCAGATTCTGTCTATACTAACAAGTCCAGGGCCCGGCACAGCCCATCAGCCCGATCAGCTGGTTGTTGCAGTTGCTGGGTTGGTTGTGTTTGCATGCCTGTCTTCCACTGGAACCAATGGGTCTTGCAGTCCAGCCTGATTCTGCCCAGCACACGCTCGGGCATCAATTTTGCTTCACTCACTTCACTCCCTGTGGCTGTCCTGATGACAGGGAGCATTCTGATTGGCTGCATCTCTAAGACCTCACAGGGCTGTGTGGCCCTACAAGCTGTCCAATCAGCAGCTGCCTGGTCATAGCAGCCCGGAATCCTGTAGCCTCAGCTTTCTAGAAAAGCCATGGTGACAGGCAGCCTCCTCTGTGGAGTAGAGAAAGAAGGTGAGTGCTTCAAGCTCTGCTTTCCTTGTTCCTTCTCCCCACAGGCCCTAGCAGAGAAGACGTGCAGACTCCATGGAAGCCAGCAGAGCGTGAGTGTGTGGGGTTGGGTTTCCCTTGAATGTGAGTTTGCAAATCCGCGGACAATGTGTTGAAGCCTAGGACCTTTTCAACACCGGTACTATGAAAGCATTTCCATTTTCCGTCGATGAGAATCCTTGTGTCTCTTCAAGGAGCCAATCTAATCCTAGTTCTCCATTAGAGGTAGTGTGTGGAATAACCTATGTATTGTGGAAGAGCCAAGCCAAGCTGATTTCCATAGGCAGACCTTACATCCCATTTCCTGTCACGGCACTCAGTGAAGTTTCCCTAGTGCAGTCCAGTGTCATGGAAGTGGGTCACCATAGTGTAAAAGAGATGACTTCCGGGAGATGGTTGGGATCAATACCATGGTTGGATACAGGGTTGGAATCAGTTTTAGAATGCTATCTAGGCTTATGGTTGCAGTGATGTCAAAGCCTAGATTTCAGGTTAGGGCAAGGTGAAGTGTTAAGGTTCAATTGAGGTTTCTGATTTGGGTTACTAGTAGGAATAGAGCTAGGATTATGCTTAGGTGGAATTAAGGTTCTAATGCTAAAGGTCAAGTCTAGTAGTGAGGTTACTGTGAGGTTTTGAGATTTGAGTTATGGTTATCCCAATGGTTAGGGTTAGGGTTAGGTTTAGGGTGAGGGTTAGGGTTAGGGTTAAGTTGAGGGTGAGGGTTCAACTGACAAATAAGATTAGGTCCAGACTTAGGTTTTGTATGTGGCATGAAGTAGGATTTGTGTGAGGATTAGTACTAGGGAAAGAATAGTGTTTGGATTAATGCTGGATAGAGAGTTTGGGTTCCATTTCTGGTTCAGGCTTGGTTTGAGTTAGTGCTTTGAGTGAGGGTTATTGTTAGGACTGTGGAAAGGACTGTGTGGATTCAGAATACAGTTAGGGTTACACTTGAGGTTACGATGAAAGCTGTGGCTCCATTGAGGATGAAGAGGTTGTTTTGTGTGAATTTGAGTATCATGGTGAGGTTCTAGTCTATGTCTGAATGATTATGCTTAGAGCTAGAATTCATCTTAGGGTGTGGGCTAATGCTAGTGTGAAAGTTGTTGTAGGATTAAGGTTAGGTCCAAATCTAGTGTTAGGTGCAAATCTTGTGGTGAAGTTTTAGGCTACAGTTGGATCTAGGCTTAGTGTTCTAATGAGGGTGATGATTCACATTAGCATTGCGGTTTAGGTTTAGAAATGTCGCTGGGATTGGGTTCAGTGATGTCTCCATCTGTGTCAGGGTTGGAGTTGGTGTTGGGACTAGGGATTTGATCGGGTTTAGGGCTAGGATCACTTTTAGGATTGGGGCTACAGCTAGAGCTAGAGCTAGTATCAGCATGCGGGTTAGGATGATGGCCAGGGTTGGAGATCAACCTGTCTGAAATTGGGTGTGCTCTAGGTTGTAATACGTATTTGTGCTAGTCTTCGATCTAGGGGTTGGGTAAGTGCTGTATATCTTACTTTACAATAAAACGTCATAATTATTAAAAGCAAAAGAGTTATGGCTACTCTAGTTTGAAATTATGACTAGGGTCAACGTGAGGTTTAGGATTAGGCCTATAGCCTGTCTGCTGATTACATCTATGAAAAGTCAAGCGACTCAGTCAGCCTTACAGGCAGGGTTAGCCTCAACTCTTCCTGTAGAAGTAGCCCTCATTCTAATCTTACACGTAGCGCTACTCTCATCGACCTCTGCTTTGACTTAACCCTGTCCCAAATACTAACCTTAATCCTTGTCCATCTCTACTCCTCGCCCTAACCTTAGTCCTACGCCAATCGTAATCCCAACTTTTTTACAACAATCTAACTGAAATAGGAGCATTCAAGCTCAACAGAAAGCCAAGCAGAGTCATAGCCCCAAGTGTCAAAAACAACACTAAAGATTCCCTTCATCCTGACCAGCCGGCTTCCTGAAACAAATCTTCCCTGAGGCCAGCCCTTTCTGTAACTCTAAGCCAAGCCCTAGACTTTACCTGATCATACCCCTAGACCAAATCATGACCCGATTTCTACTATTACTACTAAGTGCATCCCTAGCTCAAACACAAATCAAACTCCTAAAGCTAACCCTAACTCCTTTTGTTTTTGTTGAATTCTATTGTTGACGATCTTTACATAGTTGATTTGACTCAAAAGGCTCAAGGGCTACAGGACAGTGAGTAAGGCTATTATTTCCACATCCTCTTCTTTGACTGTATCTGGGGGTAAATGGGAAGGGAGAAAAAGGAAGAAGCCCCACCCAGTCTCCTCCTGACCCCAGGACCCTGATGTGGGGCATGCTGCGAGGGTCCTGCTCAAGTGGGTTTCTTATTTGTTTCTTTGTTTCTCAAGTGGTTTTGAAAGTCATGGATTGCTGCCAATCATGCCCCTGCAAGCACGATGAGTTCTCTGCAGCATACACTGATTGACACAGTCCATCTTAGAGTCTGTGTTTGCCCAGGTTTTCTCTGCCAATACGTGGCTGAAGTGGGTGATTGACTTGTTCTGTCCTCTGTCTTCTCATGGTTAGGGTTCTGAGTGCAGCAGTTTCAATGGGGAGATTCCCAAAGATCTCCTCTGTGTCTGAGGTATTCCCAGTCCAGATTCTGTCTATACTAACAAGTCCAGGGCCCGGCACAGCCCATCAGCCCGATCAGCTGGTTGTTGCAGTTGCTGGGTTGGTTGTGTTTGCATGCCTGTCTTCCACTGGAACCAATGGGTCTTGCAGTCCAGCCTGATTCTGCCCAGCACACGCTCGGGCATCAATTTTGCTTCACTCACTTCACTCCCTGTGGCTGTCCTGATGACAGGGAGCATTCTGATTGGCTGCATCTCTAAGACCTCACAGGGCTGTGTGGTCCTACAAGCTGTCCAATCAGCAGCTGCCTGGTCATAGCAGCCCGGAATCCTGTAGCCTCAGCTTTCTAGAAAAGCCATGGTGACAGGCAGCCTCCTCTGTGGAGTAGAGAAAGAAGGTGAGTGCTTCAAGCTCTGCTTTCCTTGTTCCTTCTCCCCACAGGCCCTAGCAGAGAAGACGTGCAGACTCCATGGAAGCCAGCAGAGCGTGAGTGTGTGGGGTTGGGTTTCCCTTGAATGTGAGTTTGCAAATCCGCGGACAATGTGTTGAAGCCTAGGACCTTTTCAACACCGGTACTATGAAAGCATTTCCATTTTCCGTCGATGAGAATCCTTGTGTCTCTTCAAGGAGCCAATCTAATCCTAGTTCTCCATTAGAGGTAGTGTGTGGAATAACCTATGTAATGTGGAAGAGCCAAGCCAAGCTGATTTCCATAGGCAGACCTTACATCCCATTTCCTGTCACGGCACTCAGTGAAGTTTCCCTAGTGCAGTCCAGTGTCATGGAAGTGGGTCACCATAGTGTAAAAGAGATGACTTCCGGGAGATGGTTGGGATCAATACCATGGTTGGATACAGGGTTGGAATCAGTTTTAGAATGCTATCTAGGCTTATGGTTGCAGTGATGTCAAAGCCTAGATTTCAGGTTAGGGCAAGGTGAAGTGTTAAGGTTCAATTGAGGTTTCTGATTTGGGTTACTAGTAGGAATAGAGCTAGGATTATGCTTAGGTGGAATTAAGGTTCTAATGCTAAAGGTCAAGTCTAGTAGTGAGGTTACTGTGAGGTTTTGAGATTTGAGTTATGGTTATCCCAATGGTTAGGGTTAGGGTTAGGTTTAGGGTGAGGGTTAGGGTTAGGGTTAAGTTGAGGGTGAGGGTTCAACTGACAAATAAGATTAGGTCCAGACTTAGGTTTTGTATGTGGCATGAAGTAGGATTTGTGTGAGGATTAGTACTAGGGAAAGAATAGTGTTTGGATTAATGCTGGATAGAGAGTTTGGGTTCCATTTCTGGTTCAGGCTTGGTTTGAGTTAGTGCTTTGAGTGAGGGTTATTGTTAGGACTGTGGAAAGGACTGTGTGGATTCAGAATACAGTTAGGGTTACACTTGAGGTTACGATGAAAGCTGTGGCTCCATTGAGGATGAAGAGGTTGTTTTGTGTGAATTTGAGTATCATGGTGAGGTTCTAGTCTATGTCTGAATGATTATGCTTAGAGCTAGAATTCATCTTAGGGTGTGGGCTAATGCTAGTGTGAAAGTTGTTGTAGGATTAAGGTTAGGTCCAAATCTAGTGTTAGGTGCAAATCTTGTGGTGAAGTTTTAGGCTACAGTTGGATCTAGGCTTAGTGTTCTAATGAGGGTGATGATTCACATTAGCATTGCGGTTTAGGTTTAGAAATGTCGCTGGGATTGGGTTCAGTGATGTCTCCATCTGTGTCAGGGTTGGAGTTGGTGTTGGGACTAGGGATTTGATCGGGTTTAGGGCTAGGATCACTTTTAGGATTGGGGCTACAGCTAGAGCTAGAGCTAGTATCAGCATGCGGGTTAGGATGATGGCCAGGGTTGGAGATCAACCTGTCTGAAATTGGGTGTGCTCTAGGTTGTAATACGTATTTGTGCTAGTCTTCGATCTAGGGGTTGGGTAAGTGCTGTATATCTTACTTTACAATAAAACGTCATAATTATTAAAAGCAAAAGAGTTATGGCTACTCTAGTTTGAAATTATGACTAGGGTCAACGTGAGGTTTAGGATTAGGCCTATAGCCTGTCTGCTGATTACATCTATGAAAAGTCAAGCGACTCAGTCAGCCTTACAGGCAGGGTTAGCCTCAACTCTTCCTGTAGAAGTAGCCCTCATTCTAATCTTACACGTAGCGCTACTCTCATCGACCTCTGCTTTGACTTAACCCTGTCCCAAATACTAACCTTAATCCTTGTCCATCTCTACTCCTCGCCCTAACCTTAGTCCTACGCCAATCGTAATCCCAACTTTTTTACAACAATCTAACTGAAATAGGAGCATTCAAGCTCAACAGAAAGCCAAGCAGAGTCATAGCCCCAAGTGTCAAAAACAACACTAAAGATTCCCTTCATCCTGACCAGCCGGCTTCCTGAAACAAATCTTCCCTGAGGCCAGCCCTTTCTGTAACTCTAAGCCAAGCCCTAGACTTTACCTGATCATACCCCTAGACCAAATCATGACCCGATTTCTACTATTACTACTAAGTGCATCCCTAGCTCAAACACAAATCAAACTCCTAAAGCTAACCCTAACTCCTTTTGTTTTTGTTGAATTCTATTGTTGACGATCTTTACATAGTTGATTTGACTCAAAAGGCTCAAGGGCTACAGGACAGTGAGTAAGGCTATTATTTCCACATCCTCTTCTTTGACTGTATCTGGGGGTAAATGGGAAGGGAGAAAAAGGAAGAAGCCCCACCCAGTCTCCTCCTGACCCCAGGACCCTGATGTGGGGCATGCTGCGAGGGTCCTGCTCAAGTGGGTTTCTTATTTGTTTCTTTGTTTCTCAAGTGGTTTTGAAAGTCATGGATTGCTGCCAATCATGCCCCTGCAAGCACGATGAGTTCTCTGCAGCATACACTGATTGACACAGTCCATCTTAGAGTCTGTGTTTGCCCAGGTTTTCTCTGCCAATACGTGGCTGAAGTGGGTGATTGACTTGTTCTGTCCTCTGTCTTCTCATGGTTAGGGTTCTGAGTGCAGCAGTTTCAATGGGGAGATTCCCAAAGATCTCCTCTGTGTCTGAGGTATTCCCAGTCCAGATTCTGTCTATACTAACAAGTCCAGGGCCCGGCACAGCCCATCAGCCCGATCAGCTGGTTGTTGCAGTTGCTGGGTTGGTTGTGTTTGCATGCCTGTCTTCCACTGGAACCAATGGGTCTTGCAGTCCAGCCTGATTCTGCCCAGCACACGCTCGGGCATCAATTTTGCTTCACTCACTTCACTCCCTGTGGCTGTCCTGATGACAGGGAGCATTCTGATTGGCTGCATCTCTAAGACCTCACAGGGCTGTGTGGTCCTACAAGCTGTCCAATCAGCAGCTGCCTGGTCATAGCAGCCCGGAATCCTGTAGCCTCAGCTTTCTAGAAAAGCCATGGTGACAGGCAGCCTCCTCTGTGGAGTAGAGAAAGAAGGTGAGTGCTTCAAGCTCTGCTTTCCTTGTTCCTTCTCCCCACAGGCCCTAGCAGAGAAGACGTGCAGACTCCATGGAAGCCAGCAGAGCGTGAGTGTGTGGGGTTGGGTTTCCCTTGAATGTGAGTTTGCAAATCCGCGGACAATGTGTTGAAGCCTAGGACCTTTTCAACACCGGTACTATGAAAGCATTTCCATTTTCCGTCGATGAGAATCCTTGTGTCTCTTCAAGGAGCCAATCTAATCCTAGTTCTCCATTAGAGGTAGTGTGTGGAATAACCTATGTAATGTGGAAGAGCCAAGCCAAGCTGATTTCCATAGGCAGACCTTACATCCCATTTCCTGTCACGGCACTCAGTGAAGTTTCCCTAGTGCAGTCCAGTGTCATGGAAGTGGGTCACCATAGTGTAAAAGAGATGACTTCCGGGAGATGGTTGGGATCAATACCATGGTTGGATACAGGGTTGGAATCAGTTTTAGAATGCTATCTAGGCTTATGGTTGCAGTGATGTCAAAGCCTAGATTTCAGGTTAGGGCAAGGTGAAGTGTTAAGGTTCAATTGAGGTTTCTGATTTGGGTTACTAGTAGGAATAGAGCTAGGATTATGCTTAGGTGGAATTAAGGTTCTAATGCTAAAGGTCAAGTCTAGTAGTGAGGTTACTGTGAGGTTTTGAGATTTGAGTTATGGTTATCCCAATGGTTAGGGTTAGGGTTAGGTTTAGGGTGAGGGTTAGGGTTAGGGTTAAGTTGAGGGTGAGGGTTCAACTGACAAATAAGATTAGGTCCAGACTTAGGTTTTGTATGTGGCATGAAGTAGGATTTGTGTGAGGATTAGTACTAGGGAAAGAATAGTGTTTGGATTAATGCTGGATAGAGAGTTTGGGTTCCATTTCTGGTTCAGGCTTGGTTTGAGTTAGTGCTTTGAGTGAGGGTTATTGTTAGGACTGTGGAAAGGACTGTGTGGATTCAGAATACAGTTAGGGTTACACTTGAGGTTACGATGAAAGCTGTGGCTCCATTGAGGATGAAGAGGTTGTTTTGTGTGAATTTGAGTATCATGGTGAGGTTCTAGTCTATGTCTGAATGATTATGCTTAGAGCTAGAATTCATCTTAGGGTGTGGGCTAATGCTAGTGTGAAAGTTGTTGTAGGATTAAGGTTAGGTCCAAATCTAGTGTTAGGTGCAAATCTTGTGGTGAAGTTTTAGGCTACAGTTGGATCTAGGCTTAGTGTTCTAATGAGGATGATGATTCACATTAGCATTGCGGTTTAGGTTTAGAAATGTCGCTGGGATTGGGTTCAGTGTTAGGGCTAGGCTTAGTATGACAGTGATGTCTCCATCTGTGTCAGGGTTGGAGTTGGTGTTGGGACTAGGGATTTGATCGGGTTTAGGGCTAGGATCACTTTTAGGATTGGGGCTACAGCTAGAGCTAGAGCTAGTATCAGCATGCGGGTTAGGATGATGGCCAGGGTTGGAGATCAACCTGTCTGAAATTGGGTGTGCTCTAGGTTGTAATACGTATTTGTGCTAGTCTTCGATCTAGGGGTTGGGTAAGTGCTGTATATCTTACTTTACAATAAAACGTCATAATTATTAAAAGCAAAAGAGTTATGGCTACTCTAGTTTGAAATTATGACTAGGGTCAACGTGAGGTTTAGGATTAGGCCTATAGCCTGTCTGCTGATTACATCTATGAAAAGTCAAGCGACTCAGTCAGCCTTACAGGCAGGGTTAGCCTCAACTCTTCCTGTAGAAGTAGCCCTCATTCTAATCTTACACGTAGCGCTACTCTCATCGACCTCTGCTTTGACTTAACCCTGTCCCAAATACTAACCTTAATCCTTGTCCATCTCTACTCCTCGCCCTAACCTTAGTCCTACGCCAATCGTAATCCCAACTTTTTTACAACAATCTAACTGAAATAGGAGCATTCAAGCTCAACAGAAAACCAAGCAGAGTCATAGCCCCAAGTGTCAAAAACAACACTAAAGATTCCCTTCATCCTGACCAGCCGGCTTCCTGAAACAAATCTTCCCTGAGGCCAGCCCTTTCTGTAACTCTAAGCCAAGCCCTAGACTTTACCTGATCATACCCCTAGACCAAATCATGACCCGATTTCTACTATTACTACTAAGTGCATCCCTAGCTCAAACACAAATCAAACTCCTAAAGCTAACCCTAACTCCTTTTGTTTTTGTTGAATTCTATTGTTGACGATCTTTACATAGTTGATTTGACTCAAAAGGCTCAAGGGCTACAGGACAGTGAGTAAGGCTATTATTTCCACATCCTCTTCTTTGACTGTATCTGGGGGTAAATGGGAAGGGAGAAAAAGGAAGAAGCCCCACCCAGTCTCCTCCTGACCCCAGGACCCTGATGTGGGGCATGCTGCGAGGGTCCTGCTCAAGTGGGTTTCTTATTTGTTTCTTTGTTTCTCAAGTGGTTTTGAAAGTCATGGATTGCTGCCAATCATGCCCCTGCAAGCACGATGAGTTCTCTGCAGCATACACTGATTGACACAGTCCATCTTAGAGTCTGTGTTTGCCCAGGTTTTCTCTGCCAATACGTGGCTGAAGTGGGTGATTGACTTGTTCTGTCCTCTGTCTTCTCATGGTTAGGGTTCTGAGTGCAGCAGTTTCAATGGGGAGATTCCCAAAGATCTCCTCTGTGTCTGAGGTATTCCCAGTCCAGATTCTGTCTATACTAACAAGTCCAGGGCCCGGCACAGCCCATCAGCCCGATCAGCTGGTTGTTGCAGTTGCTGGGTTGGTTGTGTTTGCATGCCTGTCTTCCACTGGAACCAATGGGTCTTGCAGTCCAGCCTGATTCTGCCCAGCACACGCTCGGGCATCAATTTTGCTTCACTCACTTCACTCCCTGTGGCTGTCCTGATGACAGGGAGCATTCTGATTGGCTGCATCTCTAAGACCTCACAGGGCTGTGTGGCCCTACAAGCTGTCCAATCAGCAGCTGCCTGGTCATAGCAGCCCGGAATCCTGTAGCCTCAGCTTTCTAGAAAAGCCATGGTGACAGGCAGCCTCCTCTGTGGAGTAGAGAAAGATGGTGAGTGCTTCAAGCTCTGCTTTCCTTGTTCCTTCTCCCCACAGGCCCTAGCAGAGAAGACGTGCAGACTCCATGGAAGCCAGCAGAGCGTGAGTGTGTGGGGTTGGGTTTCCCTTGAATGTGAGTTTGCAAATCCGCGGACAATGTGTTGAAGCCTAGGACCTTTTCAACACCGGTACTATGAAAGCATTTCCATTTTCCGTCGATGAGAATCCTTGTGTCTCTTCAAGGAGCCAATCTAATCCTAGTTCTCCATTAGAGGTAGTGTGTGGAATAACCTATGTATTGTGGAAGAGCCAAGCCAAGCTGATTTCCATAGGCAGACCTTACATCCCATTTCCTGTCACGGCACTCAGTGAAGTTTCCCTAGTGCAGTCCAGTGTCATGGAAGTGGGTCACCATAGTGTAAAAGAGATGACTTCCGGGAGATGGTTGGGATCAATACCATGGTTGGATACAGGGTTGGAATCAGTTTTAGAATGCTATCTAGGCTTATGTTTGCAGTGATGTCAAAGCCTAGATTTCAGGTTAGGGCAAGGTGAAGTGTTAAGGTTCAATTGAGGTTTCTGATTTGGGTTACTAGTAGGAATAGAGCTAGGATTATGCTTAGGTGGAATTAAGGTTCTAATGCTAAAGGTCAAGTCTAGTAGTGAGGTTACTGTGAGGTTTTGAGATTTGAGTTATGGTTATCCCAATGGTTAGGGTTAGGGTTAGGTTTAGGGTGAGGGTTAGGGTTAGGGTTAAGTTGAGGGTGAGGGTTCAACTGACAAATAAGATTAGGTCCAGACTTAGGTTTTGTATGTGGCATGAAGTAGGATTTCTGTGAGGATTAGTACTAGGGAAAGAATAGTGTTTGGATTAATGCTGGATAGAGAGTTTGGGTTCCATTTCTGGTTCAGGCTTGGTTTGAGTTAGTGCTTTGAGTGAGGGTTATTGTTAGGACTGTGGAAAGGACTGTGTGGATTCAGAATACAGTTAGGGTTACACTTGAGGTTACGATGAAAGCTGTGGCTCCATTGAGGATGAAGAGGTTGTTTTGTGTGAATTTGAGTATCATGGTGAGGTTCTAGTCTATGTCTGAATGATTATGCTTAGAGCTAGAATTCATCTTAGGGTGTGGGCTAATGCTAGGGTGAAAGTTGTTGTAGGATTAAGGTTAGGTCCAAATCTAGTGTTAGGTGCAAATCTTGTGGTGAAGTTTTAGGCTACAGTTGGATCTAGGCTTAGTGTTCTAATGAGGGTGATGATTCACATTAGCATTGCGGTTTAGGTTTAGAAATGTCGCTGGGATTGGGTTCAGTGTTAGGGCTAGGCTTAGTATGACAGTGATGTCTCCATCTGTGTCAGGGTTGGAGTTGGTGTTGGGACTAGGGATTTGATCGGGTTTAGGGCTAGGATCACTTTTAGGATTGGGGCTACAGCTAGAGCTAGAGCTAGTATCAGCATGCGGGTTAGGATGATGGCCAGGGTTGGAGATCAACCTGTCTGAAATTGGGTGTGCTCTAGGTTGTAATACGTATTTGTGCTAGTCTTCGATCTAGGGGTTGGGTAAGTGCTGTATATCTTACTTTACAATAAAACGTCATAATTATTAAAAGCAAAAGAGTTATGGCTACTCTAGTTTGAAATTATGACTAGGGTCAACGTGAGGTTTAGGATTAGGCCTATAGCCTGTCTGCTGATTACATCTATGAAAAGTCAAGCGACTCAGTCAGCCTTACAGGCAGGGTTAGCCTCAACTCTTCCTGTAGAAGTAGCCCTCATTCTAATCTTACACGTAGCGCTACTCTCATCGACCTCTGCTTTGACTTAACCCTGTCCCAAATACTAACCTTAATCCTTGTCCATCTCTACTCCTCGCCCTAACCTTAGTCCTACGCCAATCGTAATCCCAACTTTTTTACAACAATCTAACTGAAATAGGAGCATTCAAGCTCAACAGAAAGCCAAGCAGAGTCATAGCCCCAAGTGTCAAAAACAACACTAAAGATTCCCTTCATCCTGACCAGCCGGCTTCCTGAAACAAATCTTCCCTGAGGCCAGCCCTTTCTGTAACTCTAAGCCAAGCCCTAGACTTTACCTGATCATACCCCTAGACCAAATCATGACCCGATTTCTACTATTACTACTAAGTGCATCCCTAGCT
This sequence comes from Ochotona princeps, assembly GCF_030435755.1. Lineage (NCBI taxonomy): Eukaryota > Metazoa > Chordata > Mammalia > Lagomorpha > Ochotonidae > Ochotona > Ochotona princeps. The sequence continues at coordinate 121,627,949 of NC_080834.1, read as the reverse complement.
CAAACACAAATCAAACTCCTAAAGCTAACCCTAACTCCTTTTGTTTTTGTTGAATTCTATTGTTGACGATCTTTACATAGTTGATTTGACTCAAAAGGCTCAAGGGCTACAGGACAGTGAGTAAGGCTATTATTTCCACATCCTCTTCTTTGACTGTATCTGGGGGTAAATGGGAAGGGAGAAAAAGGAAGAAGCCCCACCCAGTCTCCTCCTGACCCCAGGACCCTGATGTGGGGCATGCTGCGAGGGTCCTGCTCAAGTGGGTTTCTTATTTGTTTCTTTGTTTCTCAAGTGGTTTTGAAAGTCATGGATTGCTGCCAATCATGCCCCTGCAAGCACGATGAGTTCTCTGCAGCATACACTGATTGACACAGTCCATCTTAGAGTCTGTGTTTGCCCAGGTTTTCTCTGCCAATACGTGGCTGAAGTGGGTGATTGACTTGTTCTGTCCTCTGTCTTCTCATGGTTAGGGTTCTGAGTGCAGCAGTTTCAATGGGGAGATTCCCAAAGATCTCCTCTGTGTCTGAGGTATTCCCAGTCCAGATTCTGTCTATACTAACAAGTCCAGGGCCCGGCACAGCCCATCAGCCCGATCAGCTGGTTGTTGCAGTTGCTGGGTTGGTTGTGTTTGCATGCCTGTCTTCCACTGGAACCAATGGGTCTTGCAGTCCAGCCTGATTCTGCCCAGCACACGCTCGGGCATCAATTTTGCTTCACTCACTTCACTCCCTGTGGCTGTCCTGATGACAGGGAGCATTCTGATTGGCTGCATCTCTAAGACCTCACAGGGCTGTGTGGTCCTACAAGCTGTCCAATCAGCAGCTGCCTGGTCATAGCAGCCCGGAATCCTGTAGCCTCAGCTTTCTAGAAAAGCCATGGTGACAGGCAGCCTCCTCTGTGGAGTAGAGAAAGAAGGTGAGTGCTTCAAGCTCTGCTTTCCTTGTTCCTTCTCCCCACAGGCCCTAGCAGAGAAGACGTGCAGACTCCATGGAAGCCAGCAGAGCGTGAGTGTGTGGGGTTGGGTTTCCCTTGAATGTGAGTTTGCAAATCCGCGGACAATGTGTTGAAGCCTAGGACCTTTTCAACACCGGTACTATGAAAGCATTTCCATTTTCCGTCGATGAGAATCCTTGTGTCTCTTCAAGGAGCCAATCTAATCCTAGTTCTCCATTAGAGGTAGTGTGTGGAATAACCTATGTAATGTGGAAGAGCCAAGCCAAGCTGATTTCCATAGGCAGACCTTACATCCCATTTCCTGTCACGGCACTCAGTGAAGTTTCCCTAGTGCAGTCCAGTGTCATGGAAGTGGGTCACCATAGTGTAAAAGAGATGACTTCCGGGAGATGGTTGGGATCAATACCATGGTTGGATACAGGGTTGGAATCAGTTTTAGAATGCTATCTAGGCTTATGGTTGCAGTGATGTCAAAGCCTAGATTTCAGGTTAGGGCAAGGTGAAGTGTTAAGGTTCAATTGAGGTTTCTGATTTGGGTTACTAGTAGGAATAGAGCTAGGATTATGCTTAGGTGGAATTAAGGTTCTAATGCTAAAGGTCAAGTCTAGTAGTGAGGTTACTGTGAGGTTTTGAGATTTGAGTTATGGTTATCCCAATGGTTAGGGTTAGGGTTAGGTTTAGGGTGAGGGTTAGGGTTAGGGTTAAGTTGAGGGTGAGGGTTCAACTGACAAATAAGATTAGGTCCAGACTTAGGTTTTGTATGTGGCATGAAGTAGGATTTGTGTGAGGATTAGTACTAGGGAAAGAATAGTGTTTGGATTAATGCTGGATAGAGAGTTTGGGTTCCATTTCTGGTTCAGGCTTGGTTTGAGTTAGTGCTTTGAGTGAGGGTTATTGTTAGGACTGTGGAAAGGACTGTGTGGATTCAGAATACAGTTAGGGTTACACTTGAGGTTACGATGAAAGCTGTGGCTCCATTGAGGATGAAGAGGTTGTTTTGTGTGAATTTGAGTATCATGGTGAGGTTCTAGTCTATGTCTGAATGATTATGCTTAGAGCTAGAATTCATCTTAGGGTGTGGGCTAATGCTAGTGTGAAAGTTGTTGTAGGATTAAGGTTAGGTCCAAATCTAGTGTTAGGTGCAAATCTTGTGGTGAAGTTTTAGGCTACAGTTGGATCTAGGCTTAGTGTTCTAATGAGGGTGATGATTCACATTAGCATTGCGGTTTAGGTTTAGAAATGTCGCTGGGATTGGGTTCAGTGATGTCTCCATCTGTGTCAGGGTTGGAGTTGGTGTTGGGACTAGGGATTTGATCGGGTTTAGGGCTAGGATCACTTTTAGGATTGGGGCTACAGCTAGAGCTAGAGCTAGTATCAGCATGCGGGTTAGGATGATGGCCAGGGTTGGAGATCAACCTGTCTGAAATTGGGTGTGCTCTAGGTTGTAATACGTATTTGTGCTAGTCTTCGATCTAGGGGTTGGGTAAGTGCTGTATATCTTACTTTACAATAAAACGTCATAATTATTAAAAGCAAAAGAGTTATGGCTACTCTAGTTTGAAATTATGACTAGGGTCAACGTGAGGTTTAGGATTAGGCCTATAGCCTGTCTGCTGATTACATCTATGAAAAGTCAAGCGACTCAGTCAGCCTTACAGGCAGGGTTAGCCTCAACTCTTCCTGTAGAAGTAGCCCTCATTCTAATCTTACACGTAGCGCTACTCTCATCGACCTCTGCTTTGACTTAACCCTGTCCCAAATACTAACCTTAATCCTTGTCCATCTCTACTCCTCGCCCTAACCTTAGTCCTACGCCAATCGTAATCCCAACTTTTTTACAACAATCTAACTGAAATAGGAGCATTCAAGCTCAACAGAAAGCCAAGCAGAGTCATAGCCCCAAGTGTCAAAAACAACACTAAAGATTCCCTTCATCCTGACCAGCCGGCTTCCTGAAACAAATCTTCCCTGAGGCCAGCCCTTTCTGTAACTCTAAGCCAAGCCCTAGACTTTACCTGATCATACCCCTAGACCAAATCATGACCCGATTTCTACTATTACTACTAAGTGCATCCCTAGCTCAAACACAAATCAAACTCCTAAAGCTAACCCTAACTCCTTTTGTTTTTGTTGAATTCTATTGTTGACGATCTTTACATAGTTGATTTGACTCAAAAGGCTCAAGGGCTACAGGACAGTGAGTAAGGCTATTATTTCCACATCCTCTTCTTTGACTGTATCTGGGGGTAAATGGGAAGGGAGAAAAAGGAAGAAGCCCCACCCAGTCTCCTCCTGACCCCAGGACCCTGATGTGGGGCATGCTGCGAGGGTCCTGCTCAAGTGGGTTTCTTATTTGTTTCTTTGTTTCTCAAGTGGTTTTGAAAGTCATGGATTGCTGCCAATCATGCCCCTGCAAGCACGATGAGTTCTCTGCAGCATACACTGATTGACACAGTCCATCTTAGAGTCTGTGTTTGCCCAGGTTTTCTCTGCCAATACGTGGCTGAAGTGGGTGATTGACTTGTTCTGTCCTCTGTCTTCTCATGGTTAGGGTTCTGAGTGCAGCAGTTTCAATGGGGAGATTCCCAAAGATCTCCTCTGTGTCTGAGGTATTCCCAGTCCAGATTCTGTCTATACTAACAAGTCCAGGGCCCGGCACAGCCCATCAGCCCGATCAGCTGGTTGTTGCAGTTGCTGGGTTGGTTGTGTTTGCAGGACTGTCTTCCACTGGAACCAATGGGTCTTGCAGTCCAGCCTGATTCTGCCCAGCACACGCTCGGGCATCAATTTTGCTTCTCTCACTTCACTCCCTGTGGCTGTCCTGATGACAGGGAGCATTCTGATTGGCTGCATCTCTAAGACCTCACAGGGCTGTGTGGCCCTACAAGCTGTCCAATCAGCAGCTGCCTGGTCATAGCAGCCCGGAATCCTGTAGCCTCAGCTTTCTAGAAAAGCCATGGTGACAGGCAGCCTCCTCTGTGGAGTAGAGAAAGAAGGTGAGTGCTTCAAGCTCTGCTTTCCTTGTTCCTTCTCCCCACAGGCCCTAGCAGAGAAGACGTGCAGACTCCATGGAAGCCAGCAGAGAGTGAGTGTGTGGGGTTGGGTTTCCCTTGAATGTGAGTTTGCAAATCCGCTGACAATGTGTTGAAGCCTAGGACCTTTTCAACACCGGTACTATGAAAGCATTTCCATTTTCCATCGATGAGAATCCTTGTGTCTCTTCAAGAAGCCCATCTAATCCTAGTTCTCCATTAGAGGTAGTGTGTGGAATAACCTATGTATTGTGGAAGAGCCAAGACAAGCTGATTTCCATAGGCAGACCTTACATCCCATTTCCTGTCACGGCTCTCAGTGAAGTTTCCCTAGTGCAGTCCAGTGTCATGGAAGTGGGTCACCATAGTGTAAAAGAGATGACTTCCGGGAGATGGTTGGGATCAATACCATGGTTGCATACAGGGTTGGAATCAGTTTTAGAATGCTATCTAGGCTTATGGTTGCAGTGATGTCAAAGCCTAGATTTCAGGTTAGGGCAAGGTGGAGTGTTAAGGTTGAATTGAGGTTTCTGATTTGGGTTACTAGTAGGAATAGAGCTAGGATTATGCTTAGGTGGAATTAAGGTTCTAATGCTAAAGGTCAAGTCTAGTAGTGAGGTTACTGTGAGGTTTTGAAATTTGAGTTATGGTTATCCCAAATGTTAGGGTTAGGGTTAGGTTAGGGTGAGGTTTAGGGTTCAACTGACAAATAAGATTAGGTCCAGACTTAGGTTTTGTATGTGGCATGAAGTAGGATTTCTGTGAGGATTAGTACTAGGGAAAGAATAGTGTTTGGATTAATGCTGGATAGAGAGTTTGGGTTCCATTTCTGGTTCAGGCTTGGTTTGAGTTAGTGCTTTGAGTGAGGGTTATTGTTAGGACTGTGGAAAGGACTGTGTGGATTCAGAATACAGTTAGGGTTACACTTGAGGTTACGATGAAAGCTGTGGCTCCATTGAGGATGAAGAGGTTGTTTTGTGTGAATTTGAGTATCATGGTGAGGTTCTAGTCTATGTCTGAATGATTATGCTTAGAGCTAGAATTCATCTTAGGGTGTGGGCTAATGCTAGTGTGAAAGTTGTTGTAGGATTAAGGTTAGGTCCAAATCTAGTGTTAGGTGCAAATCTTGTGGTGAAGTTTTAGGCTACAGTTGGATCTAGGCTTAGTGTTCTAATGAGGGTGATGATTCACATTAGCATTGCGGTTTAGGTTTAGAAATGTCGCTGGGATTGGGTTCAGTGTTAGGGCTAGGCTTAGTATGACAGTGATGTCTCCATCTGTGTCAGGGTTGGAGTTGGTGTTGGGACTAGGGATTTGATCGGGTTTAGGGCTAGGATCACTTTTAGGATTGGGGCTACAGCTAGAGCTAGAGCTAGTATCAGCATGCGGGTTAGGATGATGGCCAGGGTTGGAGATCAACCTGTCTGGCTTTGGGTGTGCTCTAGGTTGTAATACGTATTTGTGCTAGTCTTTGAAATAGGGATTGGGTAAGTGCTGTATATCTTACTTTCCAATACAACGTCATAATTGTTGAAAGTAAAAAGAGTTATGGCTACTCTAGCTTCAATTTATGACTAGGGTCAACGTGAGGTTTAGGATTAGGCCTATAGCCTGTCTGCTGATTACATCTATGAAAAATCAAGCGACTCAGTCAGCCTTACAGGCAGGGTTAGCCTCAACTCTTCCTGTAGAAGTAGCCCTCATTCTAATCTTACACGTAGCGCTACTCTCATCGACCTCTGCTTTGACTTAACCCTGTCCCAAATACTAACCTTAATCCTTGTCCATCTCTACTCCTCGCCCTAACCTTAGTCCTACGCCAATTGTAATCCCAACTCTTTTACAACAATCTAACTGAAATAGGAGCATTCAAGCTCAACAGAAAGCCAAGCAGAGTCATAGCCCCAAGTGTCAAAAACAACACTAAAGATTCCCTTCATCCTGACCAGCCGGCTTCCTGAAACAAATCTTCCCTGAGGCCAGCCCTTTCTGTAACTCTAAGCCAAGCCCTAGACTTTACCTGATCATACCCCTAGACCAAATCATGACCCGATTTCTACTATTACTACTAAGTGCTCATAATTGCTTAACAAGCTCAAACACATATGAAATTCCTAAAGCTAACACTAACTCCTTTTGTTTTTGTTGAATTCTATTGTTGACAATCTTTACGTAGTTGATTTGGGTCAAAAGGCTCAAGGGCCACAGGACAGTGAGTAAGGCTATTATTTCCACATCCTCTTCTTTGACTGTATCTTGGGGTAAATGGGGAGGGAGATAAAGGAAGAAGACCCACCCAGTCTCCTCCTGACCCCAGGACCCTGATGTGGGGCATGCTGCGAGAGTCCTGCTGAAGAGGGTTTGGGTCTGGTTTTTTGAATCTCAAGTGGTTTTGATAGTCATGAATTGCTGCCAATCATGCATCTGTAAGCACGATGAGGTCTCTGCAGCATACACTGATTGACACAGTCCATCTTAGAGTCTGCGTTTGCCCAGGTTTTCTCTGCCAATACGTGGCTGAAGTGGGTGATTGACTTGTTCTGTCCTCTGTCTTCTCATGGTTAGGGTTCTGAGTGCAGCAGTTTCAGTGGGGAGATCCCCAAAGATCACCTCTGTGTCTGAGGTATTCCCAGTCCAGATTCTGTCTATACTAGCAAGTCCAGGGCCCGGCACAGCCCTTCAGACCGATCAGCTGGTTGTTGCAGTTGCTGGGTTGGTTGTGTTTGCAGGACTGTCTTCCACTGGAACCAATGGGTCTTGCAGTCCAGCCTGATTCTGCCCAGCACACGCTCGGGCATCAATTTTGCTTCACTCACGTCACTCCCTGTGGCTGTCCTGATGACAGGGAGCATTCTGATTGGCTGCATCTCTAAGACCTCACAGGGCTGTGTGGCCCTACAAGCTGTCCAATCAGCAGCTGCCTGGTCATAGCAGCCCGGAATCCTGTAGCCTCAGCATTCTAGAAAAGCCATGGTGACAGGCAGCCTCCTCTGTGGAGTAGAGAAAGATGGTGAGTGTTTCAAGCTCTGCTTTCTTTGTTCCTTCTCCCCACAGGCCCTAGCAGAGAAGACGTGCAGACTCCATGGAAGCCAGCAGAGAGTGAGTGTGTGGGGTTGGGTTTCCCTTGAATGTGAGTTTGCAAATCCGCGGACAATGTGTTGAAGCCTAGGACCTTTTCAACACCGGTACTATGAAAGCATTTCCATTTTCCGTTGATGAGAATCCTTGTGTCTCTTCAAGGAGCCAATCTAATCCTAGTTCTCCATTAGAGGTAGTGTGTGGAATAACCTATGTAATGTGGAAGAGCCAAGCCAAGCTGATTTCCATAGGCAGACCTTACATCCCATTTCCTGTCATGGCTCTCAGTGAAGTTTCCCTAGTGCAGTCCAGTGTCATGGAAGTGAATCACCGTAGTGTAAAAGAGATGACTTCCGGGAGATGGTTGGGATCAATACCATGGTTGGATACAGGGTTGGAATCAGTTTTAGAATGCTATCTAGGCTTATGGTTGCAGTGATGTCAAAGCCTAGATTTCAGGTTAGGGCAAGGTGGAGTGTTAAGGTTCAATTGAGGTTTCTGATTTGGGTTACTAATAGGAATAGAGCTAGGATTATGCTTAGGTGGAATTAAGGTGAGAGCTAGGTCTAATGCTAAAGGTCAAGTCTAGTAGTGAGGTTACTGTGAGGTTTTGAGATTTGAGTTATGGTTATCCCAATGGTTAGGGTTATGGTTATTGTGAGGGTGAGGGTTCAACTGACAAATAAGATTAGGTCCAGACTTAGGTTTTGTATGTGGCATGAAGTAGGATTTGTGTGAGGATTAGTACTAGGTAAAGAATAGTGTTTGGATTAATGCTGGATAGAGAGTTTGGGTTCCATTTCTGGTTCAGGCTTGGTTTGAGTTAGTGCTTTGAGTGAGGGTTATTGTTAGGACTGTGGAAAGGACTGTGTGGATTCAGAATACAGTTAGGGTTACTCTTGAGGTTAGGATGAAAGCTGTGGCTCCATTGAGGATGAAGAGGTTGTTTTGTTTGAATTTGAGTATCATGGTGAGGGTCTAGTCTATGTCTGAATGATTATGCTTAGAGCTAGATTTCCAGTTTCATTCCCTGGTGGTCTTTGAGCATTCATGTTATGATTCCTATATTTTTGAAGTAATTTAGGTTTGCTTTGTGTCCTATCATGTGGTCGATCCTTTGTAAGTTGCAATATACTGCTGAAAAAATGTATATTCTGTGGCTCTTGCTCTAAGCAGGGGTAGCCTTTCTAATTTCAGATAATATAGACTTCAAGCTGACAGACATGAAAAAAGACAGGAAGGTCATTATATATTGGTGAAGGGACTGATACATCAGGAAGTAATCACCATTGTGAATATATATGCACCAAATTCCAACGTCCCTAGCTACGTGAAGCAATTACTTACAGACTTAAGGGGAGACATTGATATGCACACAATAATAGTGGGTGACCTTACCACCCCGCTAACAACAATAGACAGATCAACAAAACAAAAACTCAACAATGAAACAACCGAGCTCATACAAACAATAGAATAACTGGACTTGGTAGACATTTATAGAACTTTTTACCCCAAGGCCACAGATTATACATTTTTTTCAGCAGTATATGGCACCTTCCCCAGCAATTCAAAATGCCCCAGGAAATACAGAAACACCTGGAGGTTGAAAAATATGTTATTAAACGAACAATGAGTCAGAGAAAAAATTAAAGATAATATCTAAAATTTATGGAAACCAATGAAAACTCTGACACAACATTCCAAAATTTGTGGGACACTGCCAAAGCAGTGCTACAGGGTAAACTCATCGCAATTGGAGCTCATGTCTTGGCCCAAGAGATGCACCAAATACAGGAACTAAACACACAACTCCAGGAATTGGAGAAACAACAGCAGAAGAGCCACACACACAACAGGGAACAAGAAATCATCAAAACAAGGGAGGAAATTAATCAGATAGAAACAAAAAAACTATATACAAAATCAATGAATCAAAAAGCTGTTTTTTTGAAAAGATAAACAAAATAGACACCCTGCTGGCCCAACTGATAAAGAAAAAAACAAGAGAAAGTTAGAATTAACAGCATCAAAGATGAAAAAGGCAACATAATATCAGACACTGCAACCATTAAGAATAGAGTCAGAAATTACTACAAAGCACTGTACTCCAACAAATCAGAAGATCACCAAGAAATGGAAAAGTTCTTAGACTTATACCACCTGCCAAAACTTAGCCCAGAGGCAACAAAAGAAGTGAACAAACCCTTACCTGAAGCAGAGATTGAATCAGTGATTAAAGATCTCCCAACAAAAAAAAGCCCAGGCCCAGATGGCTTCACTACAGAATTCTACAAAATATTCTGAACAGAACTGACCCCAATCCTCTACAAACTCTTCAATACAATAAAAAAAGGCAACTCTTCCAAGCTCCTTCTATGAAGCCAACATCACCTTAATCCCAAAACCAGACAGAGACACAACTGAGAAGGAAAACTACAGACATATTTCTCTGATGAACATTGACACTAAGATTCTCAACAAAATCCTAGCCAATAGAACTCAAAAACACATCAGACAGATTATTCATCCAGATCATTCATCCAGATCAAGTAGGATTCATCCCTGGAATGCAGGGATGTTTCAAGATCCGGAAATCCATAAATGTGATACACCACATCCAAAAATTGCAAAACAAGTACCACATGATAGTATCAATAGACGCAGAAAAATCTTTCGACAAAATCCAACACCACTTCCTGCTAAAAACCCTAACCAAGGTAGGCATAGATGGAAAATCCCACAACATAATCAAAGCAATATATGAAAAATCCAATGCCAGCATCATACTGAATGGAGAAAAACTGGAATCCTTCCCACTGAAATCTGGAACAAGACAAGGATGTCAGCTTTCTCCACTGCTGTTCAACATAGTCCTAGAGGTACTCACTGAGGCCATAAGACAAGAAAACGAAATCAGAGGAATCCAAATGGGAATCGAAGAAGTCAAGCTTTCACTACACGCAGATGACATGATTCTCTAGATAGAAGACCCAAGAGACTCAATACAGAAACAGCTAGATCTTAAACGAGAGCTTGGAAGAGTGGCAGGATACAAAATTAATGAACAAAAATCAACAGCCATAGTGTATGCTAAAAGCCCAAAGATGGAAAAAGACCTAACCAGCAAGATACCGTCCAAAATAACAGAGAAAAGTATGAAGTATCTGGGAATACACCTAACCAAAAATGTAGGAAACCTATTTGAAGAAAACTACAAACTACTTAAAAAAGAAATTGAACAAGACCTCAAAAGATTTACTAACATGCCATGCTCCTGGATAGGTAAAATCAATATCATTAAAATGTCTATACTGCCAAAAGCAAGATATACATTCAACGCAATCCCAATCAAATTGCCCAAAACATTCTTCACAGATCTGGAAACAATGATTCAAAGGTTCATTTGCAAACACAAAAAACCACAAATAGCTAGAACCCTTCTCAAGAACAGGAGTTAGCAGGGGGGATCACAGTCCCAGACCTCTGGACATATTATAGGGCAGTGATTATCAAAACAGCCTGGTACTGGAAAAAAATAGAGAGGAAGATCAATGGAGCAGAATAGAAACACCAGATGGGAACCCACACAAATACAGCCAAATACTCTTTGACAACAAGACAAACGACAATCCAGGCAAATGGGAAGGTCTGTTCAATAAATGCCATTGGGACAACTGGTTGATAGCCTGCAGAAACAAAAAGCTAGACCCGCATCTCTCACCATACACTAAGATTAAATCGAAACGGATAAAAATCTAAACCTACATCCAGAAACCTTCAAACATTTGGAAGAAAATGTCGGAAATACTCTGCAAGATCTAGGGGTAGGCCCCTACTTCCTAAAAAGGACTCAAAAAGCAATAGAAATCAAGACGACAATAAACAAATGGGACCTCATCAAACTAAGAAGCTTCTGCAAAATACAAAGAACTGCAAAATAACAAAAGTGTCAAAGCAAACAAGCCACTCAAGAAATGGGCATGGGAAATGGGCAAACACTTCACAAAGGAACAAACCCAAATGGCAAATAAACAGATGAAAAAATGCTCAAGTTCCCTGGCAATAAGGGAAATCCAAATTAAAACATCAATGAGGTATCACCTAACGCCAGTAAGACTGGCCCACATGAATAAAAGCACCAACAACACTTGTTGGTGAGGTTGTGGGGAAAAGGGAAGCCTACTCCACTGCTGGTGGGGCTGCAGGTTGGTACAGCCTCTGTGGAAATCAGTATGGAGAACATTCAAACAACTCAAAATCGACATACCATATGATCCAACAATAGCACTGCTAGGAATATACCCAAAACACCTATTTTATGAGAAGCCAACATGAACCCTTATGCCCAAAGCAGCACAATCAGTAATTGCAAAAACCTGGAAGCAACCGAAATGCCCATCAGTAGAAGACTGCATAAGAAAGCTATGGTTCACCTACTCCATGGAATACTACTCAGCTAGTAAAAAAAAAAAAATCAAAATGCAGTTCTTTGTGGTCAAATGGGCCAAACTGGAAACCATAATGCTAAGGAAAATGAGCCAATCCCAAAATGTTAAGATACCACATGTTTGCCTTAATTTAAGATGATATGATGTTATGTATAACATGTTATGTAATGGATGTTATGTCATATATCGTATATAAACTAAAACTGAATTAACAATGGGGTGATCACAGAAGAAGGTTAAGAAATTGCAATTGTTTTTAACATAATGGTTACTCAATATTATAACTATTGATTAGACAACAAAATTAATTGTTGCTGACGATACGTTGCAGCCTTTAATTGACCGGATCACTTGCTTTCCAATGCTCTTTGTGCCGAATCAGATGGAATTAATCAATATGAGCACTCACACATAACAAAGATGGAGAACGACAGTCAAGGCACGAAAAACTTCAGAGCCAGAGAGATGTCCAGCCCTCAAGCCATTTAGAGCTGAAATGGAAACCAAGTGCTCTGGCAGCACGTTGTCTGAAAGTAGATGTGACACCTAGGGAAATCATTGTGGCTGTGAATGGCAACCGCCCGAAGCATCAGTTCAGAATTTCCAGTATCAAAAGAACTCCACTGGTCATTCACGTCACAAATCATCAGCTGTCATACCAGGTCTCTCGGATATCCTGTTGGTCCCTTCCTGTCCTATGCCCATTGAGCCCAGTGTGATGGAATCAAGCAGGTTGAACACCAACACAAAACAAACATGGAGATCCTCACTCAAGGCGCTCAAAATTTCACAGCCAAACACAAGTTCAGTGCCCAAGCCATTTCACGCTGCCATGGAAACCAAGTGCTCTGGCAGCACATATGTCTGAAAGTGGATGTGACATCTAGGGAACTCAGTGTGATGGTGAATGGCAGCTGTCGGAAGCAGCAGCACAGGTCTTCCAGTGCCAAAGAAAACTCCACCTGACTCATTCACGTCACATACCATCAGCTGTCATAGCAGATCTCACGGAAAACCTGTTAGATGACTACCTGTCCAATGCCCATCAGCCTAGGGGAATGGAATCAAGCAGGTTGAACCACACACAAAACAATGATGGAGATCCTCACTGAAGGCGCTCAAAACTCCAGACCAAGAGAAGTTCAGCGCCCAAACCATTTCCAGCTGCTATGGAAACCCAGTGTTCTGGAGGCAAATATGTCTGAAAGTGGGTGGGACACCTAGCAAACTCATTATGCTGGTAAAGGGCAACTGCACGAAGCAGCAGCATATGTCTTCCCCTGACAAAACAACTCCACTTGCCTCATTCACTAAACATACCATAAGCTGTCCTAGCAGGTCTCACAGAAACCCTGTTTTGTCAGTTTCTTCCAAAAACCAATTGAGCAAAGCTTGAAGGAATCAAAGAGTTAGAGCAGCTGCACTAAAGAATCATGCAGATTCTCAATAAAGGCACTAAAATCTCAAAATGCAAAGAGAAGTTCACCAACCAAGCCATTTTCAAATGCCATGGAAACCAAGAACTCTGACAGCATATAAGTCTGTAAGAGGATGTGATACCTAGGGAACACAGTGTAGTGGTGAATGGCAACTGCAAGAAGCATGAGCACAGGCCTTCAGTGCGAAAACAACTCCACCTGGCTCATTCACTTCACATACCATCAGCTCTCCTAGCAGGACTCCCATAAACCCAGTGTGGTCACTTCCTGTCCAATGCTCTTTGGGAGCAGTGGGATGGATCCAAGCAGGTTGATCACACAAACAAAACTAACATGGAGCTCCTCACTCAAGGCCAACAAAACACCACAGCCCAAGACAACTTCAGTGCAGAAGTCATTTCCCGATGCCACGGAAACCAAGTGCTCCTGCAGCACATAGCTGGAACACAGGATGTGATAACCTATGGAATTCAGTGTGGTGGTGAACGGCAACTACCCGAAACCAGCAGCACAGCTCTTCCAGTGCCAAAATAACTCCACTTGGCTCATGAACTTCACATACCATCAGCTGTCCTGGCAGCTATCTAGGAAACCCTGTTTGGTCACTTCAGGTCCAATGCCCATTGAGCCCAGTGTGATGTAATCAATCCACTTGAGCACCCACACAAATCTAACATGGAGCTCCTCACTCAAGGCGCTCAAAACTCCATAGACAAAGACATGTTCAGCGCCCAAGCCATTTCCCGCTGCCATGGAAACCAAGTGCTCTGGAAGCACATATGTCTGCAAGTGGATATGACACGTGGGGAACTCAGTGTGGTGGTAAATGGCACCTGTCTGAAGCAGCAGCATCGCTCTTCCAGTGCCAAAACAACTCCACCTGGCTCATGAACTTCACATGCCATCAACTGTCCTTGCAGGTATCTAGGAAACCCTGTTTGGTCACTTGCAGTCGAATGCCCATTGAGCCCAGTGTGATGCAACCAAGCAGGTTGAGCACCCAAACAACTAACAGGAGCTCCTCACTCAAGGCACTCAAAACTCCACAGCAAAAGACAAGTTCAGCGCAAAGCCATTTCCCGCTGCCATGGAAACCAAGTGCTCTGGCAGCACATATGTTTGAAACTGGATATGACACCTACAGAAAGGTAGGGTGGTGGTGAATGAAAACTGCTCAAAGCAGCAGCACAGCTCTTCCAGTGCCAAAACAACTCCACCTGGCTCATGAACTTCATGTACGATCAGCTGTCCTGGCAGCTATCTTGGAAAACCTGTTTGATCACTTGCAATCCAATGACAATTGTGTCAAGTGTGATGGAAACAAGCAGCATGGGTACCTACAGAAAAATTACATAAGTTCCTAACTCAAGGCGCTGAAAACACCCTAGAAAAGAGAAGTTCAGCGCCCAAGCCATTTCCCGTTGCCATGGAAACCAGGTGCTTTGGCAGCATATATGTGGAACAGTGGATGTGACACCTAGGGAACTCAATGTGCTGGTGAATGACAACTGCCCGAAGAAGCAGTACAGCTCTTCCAGTGCCAAAACAACTCCACCTGGAACATGAACTTGAGCTCATCACTCAAGGAGCTTAAAACTTTATAGGCAAGCACAAGTTCAGTACCGAAGCCATTTCCCGTTGCCATGGAAACCAAGTGCTCTGGAAGCACATATGTGGAACACTTGATATGACACCTAGAGAACTCAGTGGGGTTCGCTGGTGAATGGCAACTGCCCTAAGCAGCAGCACAAGTCTTATAGTGATAAAAAAAAACTCCACCTGGCTCATGAACTTCACATACCATTAGCTGTCCTGGCAGTTATCTAGGAAACCCTCTTTGATTTATTTCGGATGAATGCCAATGGAGAACAGTGTGAAGGAATCAAACAGGTTGAGCACCGGAACACAACTAACATGGAGCTCCTCACTCAAGCCACTCAAAATTCCACAGCCAAACTCACATTCGTTGATCAAGCCATTTTACGCTGCTATTTATACCAAGTGCTCTGGCAGCACATATGTCTGAAAGTGGATGTGACATCTGGGGAACTGAGTGTGGTGCAGAATGGCAACTTCCGTAGCACCAGCACAGCTCTTCCAGTGCCAAAACAACTCCACCTGGCTCATGAACTTCACATATATCAGCTGTCCTGGTAGCTACCTAGAAAACCCTGTTTGGTCACTTCTGGTTAAATGACCATGGAGCCCAGTGGGATAGAATCAAGCAGGTTGAGCACACAAACAGAACTGATATGTAGCTCCTCACTCAAGGCGATCAAACCGCCACAGCCAAACAAATGTGTAGTGATCAAGCCATTTCTCACTGCCATGGAAACCAGCTGCTCTGGCAGCACATTTGTGTGAAAGTGGATATGACACCTAGGGAAGGTAGTGTGGTGGTGAATGGCAACTACCCGAAGTAGCAGCACAGTTCTTCCAGTGCCAAAACAACTCCACCTGGCTCCGGAACGTCACATATCATCAGCTGTCCTGGCAGCTATTTAGCATATCCTGTTGGTCACATGAGGTTAAATGCCTATTGAGCCAAGTGATTTAATCAAGCAAGATAAGCAACCAAACATAACTAACATGTAGCTCCTCACTCTAGGCAGACAAAACTCCACAGCCAAATACAAGTTCAGCGCCCAAAACATTTCCAGTTGCAATCCAAACCAAGTGTTCTGGCAGAACGTATGTTTTTAAGTGGATATGACACCTGAGAAACGTAGTGTGGTGGTGAATGGCAAATGTCCAAAGCTGCAGCACAGCTCTTCCAGTGCCAAAACAAACTCCACCGGGCTCATGAACTTCACATGCCATCAGCTGTCCTGGCATCTATCTAGGAAACACTGTTGGGCCACTTCCGGTCCAATGCCCAATGAGGACAGTGTGATGAAAGCAATCCACTTGAGCACCCACACACAATTCTAACATGTAGCTCCTAACTCAAGGCGCTCAAATCTGCACAACCAAACACAAGTTCATTGTCCAAGCCATTTCCCGTTGCCATGGAAACCAAGTGCTGTGCCGGCACATATGTTGAACACTGCATGTGACACCAAGGTAAGGTAGTGTGGTGGTGAAAGGCAACTTCCCGAAGCACCGCACAGCTCTTCCAGTGCCAAATCAACTTCACCTGGCTCATGAACTTCACTTACCATCAGCTGTAATGGCAGCTATCTAGGAAACCCTGTTTGGTCACTTGCAGTCCAATGCCCATGGAGCCCAGATGAAGAAATCAAGCAGGTTGATAACCCACAAAAAACTAACATGTAGCTCCTCACTCAAGGCACTCAAAACTCTACAGCCAAAGACAAATTCAGTGCACAAGCCATTTCACGCTGCCATGGATACCAAGTGCTCTGGCAGCATATAAGTGGAACAGTGGATATGACACCTAGGGAACTCAGTTTGGTGGTTAATGACAACCGCACGAAGCAGCAGCACAGCTCTTCCAGTGACAAAACAACTCCACCTTGCTCATGAACCTCACATACCATCAGATGTCCAGGCAGTTATCTAGGAAACCTTGTTTGGTCACTTCTTGTAAAATGCCCTTTGATCTCAGTGTGATGGAATCAGGCATTTTGATCACACACACACAACTACCATGGAGCTCCTCACTCAAGGCGCTCAAAACTCCACAGCCCAAAACAAGTTAAGCCCTCATGCCAATTCCCGCTGCCATGGAAACCAAGTGTTCTGGCAGCACATATCTTTTTAAGTGGATATGAAACCTGAGAAACGTAGTGTGGTGATGAATGGCAACTGTCCTAAGCTGCAGCAGAGCTCTTCCAGTTCCAAAACAACTCCACCAGGCTCATGAACTTCACATGCCATCAGCTGTCCTGGCAGCTATCTAGGAAACACTGTTTGGTCACTTCCGGTCCAATGCCCATTGAGGACAGTGTGATGAAATCAATCCACTTGTGCACCCACACACAATACTAACATGTAGCTCCTAACTCAAGGCGCTCAAATCTGCACAGCCAAACACAAATTCAGTGTCCAAGCCATTTCTTGCTGCCATGGAAACGAAGTGCCATGCCTGCACTTTGTGGAACACTGCATGTGACACCAAGGGAAGGTAGTGTGGTGGTAAAAGGCAACTTCCGTAGCACCAGCACAGCTCTTCCAGTGCCAAAACAACTTCACCTGGCTCATGAACTTCACATACCATCAGCTGTCCTGGCAGCTATCTAGGAAACCTTGTTTGGTCACTTCTGGTTCAATGGCCATGGAGCCCAGCGGGATGGAATCAAACAGGTTGAGCACACACACAGAACTAATATGTAGCTCCTCACTCAAGGCGATCAAACCTCCACAGCCAAACAAATGTACAGTGATCAAGCCATTTCCCACTGCCATGGAAACCAGGTGCTCTGGCAGCACATATGTGTGAAAGTGGATATGACACCTAGGGAAGGTAGTGTGGTGGTTAATGACAACCGCACGAAGCAGCAGCACAGCTCTTCCAGTGCCAAAACAACTCCACCTGGCTCCGGAACGTCACATATCATCATCTGTCCTGGCAGCTATTTAGCATTCCCTGTTGATTCACATGTGGTTTAATGCCTATTGAGCCAAGTGATTTAATCAAGCAAGATGAGCACCCAAACATAATTAAATGTAGCTCCTCATTCAAGGCACTCAAAACTCAACAGCCAAAGACAATTTCAGTGCACAAGCCATTTCACGCTGCCATGGATACCAAGTGCTCTGGCAGCACATATTTCTGAATGTAGATATGACACCTAAGGTAGGTAGGGTGTTGGTGAATGGCCACTCCACCTGAGTCATTCATTTCAGACATTGTCAGTTGTCCTAGTGTGTCTCCCAGAAACCCTGTTTTGACACGTCTTAATGCCCATTGAAACCATGATAACGGAATCAAGAAAATTGAATACCCACACAAAACAAAGATGGGTATCCTCACTCAATGCGGTAAAAATTCCAGAGCCAGAGAGAAATTCAGCGCCCAAGCCATTTTTAGCTGCCATAGAAACCAAGTGCTCTGGCAGCACATATATCTGAAAGTGGATGTGACACCTGGGGAACTCAGTGTGGTCGTGAATTGCAACTGTCCGAAGCAGCAGCACAGGTCATCCAGTCCAGAAAAACTTTAACTTCTTCAGTCAAATCACATACCATTGGCTGTCCTTACAGGTCTATCAGAGACACTGTTTGAACAATTCCTGTTCAACGCTGATTGAGCCCCGTGTGATGGAATAAAGCATGTTCAGCATGCACAAAGAAAAAAGATGGAGATCCTTATGCAAAACGCTGAAAATTCCAGAGCCAGAGAGATTTTCAGCGCCCAAGCCAGTTTCATCTGCCATGACAACCAAATGCTCTGGCAGCACATATGTCTGAAAGTGGATGGGACATCTAGGAAACTCAGTTTAGTGGTGAATGGCAACTGCCTGAAACAGCAGCACAGGCCTTCCATTGCCAAACATCTCCACCTGGCTCATTCACTTCACATACCTTCAGTTATCATGGCTGATCTGCAGGAAACCCTGTTTGGTCACTTCCTGTCCAATGCCCGTTGAGCCCAGTGGGATGGAATAAAACAGGTTGAGCACACTCACAAAAAAGATGGAGATTCACACTCAAGGTGCTCAAAACTCCACAGACAGAGGGAAGTTCAATGCCCAAGCCAGTTTCAGCTGCTATAGAAACCAAGTGCTCTGGCAGGACATATGTGGAACACTGATGTGCCACCTAGGGAACTCAGTGTGTTGGTGAATGACAATTTCCCGAAGCAGCAGTGCAGGCCTCCTAATGCCAAAACAACACCTCTGGGCTAATTCACTTCACATACAATCAGCTGTCCTTCCAGGTTTCCTAGAAATCCCTGTTTGGACACATCCTGTTAAATGCCGATTGAGCCCAGGGTAATGGGATCACGAATGTTGAGCACACACAAAATAAAGATGGAGATCCTCACTCAAGGCGCTAATAACTCCAGAGCCATAGTGAAGTTCAGCTCCCAAGCCACTTCCAGCTGCCATGGAATCCAAAACCTCTGGCAGAACATATGTCTGAAAGTGGATGGGACACCTAGGGGACATAGTGTGGTTGTGAATAGCAACTGCCCAAAGCAGCAGCACAGGCATTCCAGTTGCAAAACAACTCCACCTGGATCATTCAACTCCCATACCCTCAGCTGTCCTTTTAGGTCTCCCGGAATCCATGTTTGGTCACATCCTGCCTAAATCACATTGAGCCCAATCACTTGGAATCAATATGGTTGAGCACACACACAAAACAAAGTTCGAGATTAACACTCAATGCACATAAATTTGTTGAGCCAGAGAGAATTTCAGTCCCCAACCAATTTCCAGATGCTATGGAAACCAAGTGCTCTGGCAGCACATATGTCTGAAAGCGGATGTGACACATGAGGAACTCAATGTGGTGGTGAATGGCAACTGCCCGAAACAGCAAGAGCTCTCCAGTGCCAAAACAACTCCACCTGGCTCATGAACTTCACATACCATCAGCTGTCCTAGCAGGTCTCCAGGAAACCGTGTTTGGTCACTTCCTGTCCAATGCCAATTGAGCCCAGGGGGATACAATAAAGTAGGTTGAGCACGCACACAAAACAACGATGAAGATACTCACTCAAGGCACTCACATCTCCGCAGCCAGAGAGAATTTCAGCACCCAAGCCTTTTCCAGCTGTCATGGAAACCAAGCGCTCTAGCAGCACATATTTCTCAAAGTGGCTGGGAGGTGACACTTGAGGAACTCAGTGCGGTGGTATATGGCAACTGACTGAAGAAGCAATACACGTCTTCTAGGACCCAAACAACTCCATTTGGCTCATTCACTTCACATACCATCAGCTGTCCTAGCAGGTCTTCCAGAAACACTGCTTGGTCACTTCCTGTCCAATGCCCATTAAGCCCCAGGGGGATAGAATCATACAGGTTGAGCACCCACACACTCAAAACCAAGATGGAGATCCTCACTCAAGGTGCTCTAAACTCCACAGCAGGAGAGAAGATCAGCATACAAGATATTTCCCAGCTGCTTCGGAAACCAAGTGCTCTGGCAGCACCTATTTCTGAAAGAGCCTGGGACATGACACTTGGGGAAATCAGTGCCGTGGAGAAAGGCAACGGCCCGAAGCAGCAACACAGCTTGTCCAGTGCCAAAACAACTCCACCTGGCTCATTCATTCACATACCTTCAGCTGTCCTCCAGGATTTCTTGTTTGGTCACTTCCTGTCCAATGCCCATTGAACCCAGTGTGATGTAATATATAGGTTCATCATCCGCACAAAACAAAGACGGAGATTCTCACAGAATTCATGTAAAACTCCACAGCCAGACAAGAGGTCAGCGTCCTAGCCATTTTCAGCTGCCATGAAAGCCAAATGCTCTGGCAACAAAAAACAAAGTGGATGTGACACGTATGGAAAACTGTGTTGGTGAATGGCAACTGCCAAAAGCAGCAGCAGAGCTCTCCAGTGCCAAAACAACACCACCTAGCTCATTCACTTCCCATACCATCAGTTGTCCAGTAGGTGTCCAGGAAATCTTGCTTGATCATGTCCTGTCCAATGATCATTGAGCACGTCCTGTCCAATGATCATTGAGCACAGTGTGATGGAATCTGTAGGTTCAGCAACCGCACAAACCAAAGATGGAGATCATAACTAAAGGCGCTTAAAACTCCACACCCAGGGAGAAGTTCAGAGATCAAGCCATTTACAGCTGCTATGGAAACCAAGTGCTCTGGCAACACATTTGTCTGAAACTGGCTGGGACGTGACACTTGGGAAAGCAGTGTGGTGGTGAATGGCAACTGCCCGAAACAGCAGCACAGAACTTCCAGTACCAAAACTACTCCACCTTGCTCATTCACTTCACATACCATCAGCACTCCGTGAGGTCTCCCTGAAACCCTGTTTGGTCACTTCCTGTCTAATGCCCATTGAGCTCAATGTGATGTAATCTGGAGTTTCAGCAACCGCACTAAACAAAGAAGTAGATCCTCAGTCAAGGCGTGACAACCTCGACAACACGATATAAGTTCAGTGCCCAAGCCATTTCCAGCTACCATGGAAACCAAGTGCTCTGGCCGCACATATGTCTGAAAGTGGCTGTCACACCTAGGAAACACAGTGGATTGTTAAATGACAACTGCCCGAAGCAGCACCACAGCTTTTCCAGTGCCAAAAGATCTCAACCTGGCTCATTCATTTCACATACCAACAGCAGTCCCTGCAGGTCTCCCCCAAATCCTGGTTGGTCACTTCCTGTCAAATACCCATTGAGCCCAGGTGGATAGAATCAAGCAGTTTGAGCACACTCACAAAACAAAGATGGGGATCCTCACAGAATTCATGTAAAACTCAACAGACAGAGAAGAATTCAGCGCTCAAGCCATTTCCAGTTTACATGGAAACCAATTGCTGTGGCAGCACATATGTCTGTAATTGGATGTGACACTTGAGGAAATCAGTGTGGTGGTGAATGGCAACTGCCCCCAAAAGCAGAAGAACAGTTTGTCCAGTGGCAAAACAAATGCACCAGGGTCATTCACTTCACATACCATCAGCTGTCCAATCAGGTCTTTGGGAAATCTTGTTTGGTCCCTTCTGTCCAATGCCTATTGAGCCCAGTGTTATGCAGATCCTCACAGAATTCATATAAAACTGCAGAGCCAGAGAAGATTTCGGTGCCCCAGCAATTTCCAGCTACAATGGAAACCAAGTGCTCTGACAACACACATGTCTGAACATGAACATGACACTCCAACTCGCTCCTTCACTTCACATACCATCAGCTGTCCCTCCAGACCTCCCTGAAACCTTATTTGGTCACTTCCTTTCCAATGCCCATTTAGCCCAGTGCAATGGAATCAAGCAGGTTGAGCACACACACAAAGCAAAGATGGAGATGCTCACTCAAGGCACTCACATCTACACAGCCAGGGAGAACCTCAGCACCCTAGACTTTCCCAGCTGCCATGGAAACCAAGTGCTCCGTCAGCACATATTTCTGAAAGTGGCTTGGAGGCAACACTTGGGGAACTTTGTGTGTTGGTGAATGGCAACTACCCGAAGCAGCAGCATAGCTCTCCAGTGCCAAAACAACTCCACCTGGCTCATTCACTTCACATACCATCAGCTGCCCTGTCACGTCTCCAGGAAATCTTGTTTGGGCACTTCCTGTCTAATGCCCATTGAGCCCAGTGTGATATAGTCTGTTTGTTCAGCAACCCCGCTAAACAAAGATGGAGATCCTCATTCAAGGCGTGACTAACTAGGCAGTCAGAGAGAATTTCAGCACTCAAGTCATTTCCAGCTACCATGGAAACCAAGTGCTCTGGCAGCACATTTGTTTAAAGTGGATGTGACACTTAGGTAACACAGTGTGCTGGTAAATGGCAACTGCCCGAAGCAGCAGCACAGGTATACCAGTGCCAAAACACCTCCACCTGGCTCCTCCAATTCACATACCATCAGCTGTCCTTGCAGGTCTCCCAGAAACCCTATCTGGTCACTTCCTGCCCCATGCCCATTGAGGCCAGGGGGATGGAATCAAGCAGGATGATTTCTTCCCCCTGCTCTCAAACGACATTGCACAGGAAGTGACCAGACATGCTTTTCAGGAGACCTTCTAAGACGTTTATTTAAAATCCTGTTTGGTCACTTCTTGTCCAATGCCCATTGAGCCCTGTGGGATGGAATCAAGCAGGTTGAGCACACACAAAAAACAAAGATGGAAATCCTCACTCAAGGCGTGACAAATTACACAGCCAGAAAGAAATTCAGCGCCATGACATTTCAGCTGCCATGGAAACCAAGAACTGTGGCAGCGCATGTATCTAGCAGTGTTATTGCACATAGGAAACTCAGTGTGGTGGTGACTTCCAACTGCTCGAAGGAGCAGCACAGCTCGTCTAGTGCCAAAACAACTCCATCAGGCACATTCACTCAAATAGCATCAGTTGTCCTAGCAAATCTCCCAGAAATCTTGTTTGTTCACTGCATGTCCAATGCCCATTGAGCCCTGGGAGGTGGAATTTGTAGGTTGAGCACACACACACAAAACAAAGATGGAGATCTTCACTACTGGCGCTTATAGTCCACAATCAGAGAGAAGTTCAGCGCCCAAACCATTTCCAGCTGCCATGGAAACAAAAATTCTGGCAGCACATATGTCTGAAAGTGGACGTGACACTTGGGGAACTCAGTATGTTGATCAATGGCAACTGCCTGAAGCAGCAGCACAGCTTTTCCAGTGCCAAAGCAACTACATCTGAGTCATTCATTTCACATTACATCAATTATCTTTGCAGGTCTCCCGGAATCCCTGTTTGGTTCTTTTCTGTCAAATGCCCAAGGAGCCCCGTGTGATGGAATCAAGCTGGATGAACACACACAAATAACATAGATGCAGATACAAACTAAAGGCACTCAAAACTTCAGAGCCAGATAGAAGTTAAGCGCCCAAGCCAATTCCAGCTGCCATGGAAACAAAAAGCTCTGGCAGCACATAAGTCTGAAAGTGGGCGTGACACATGCTTAACTCTGTCTGTTGGTGAGTGGCTACTGCCCTAATCAGCAGCATAGCTCTTCCAGTGCCATAACAATTCCACCTGGCTCGTGAACTTCACATACCATCAGTTGTCCAAACAGGTCTCCAGGAAATCTTGTTTGGTCACTTTCTGTCCAAAGCCCATTGAGCCCCAGCTGATGGAATCTGTATGTTCAACAACCGCACAAAACAAAGATGGAGATCCTCACTAAAGGCGTAACAAACTTGATAGCCAGAGAGAATTTCAGTGCCCAAGCCATTTCCAGCTGCCTTGGAAACCAAGTGCTCTGGCAGCACATTTGTCTGAAAGTGGATGTGACACCTAGGGAACACAGTGTGCTGGTAAATGGCAAATGCAAGAAGCAGCAGCTCATCTTCCATTGGTAAAACAGCTCGACCTGGCTCATTCACTTCACATACCGTCAGGTCTCTTTGCAGTTCTCCTGGAACCGTAGTTGGTCACATCCTGTCCAATGCCCAATGAACACAGGGGGATAGAATCAAGCAGGTTGAGCACCCACATAAAACAAAGATGGAGATCCTCACTCAAAGCGTCCAAAACTTCACAGCGAGAGAGAAGTTCAGCGCCCTAGCCATTTCCAGCTGCCATGGAAACCAAGTGCTTTGGCAGCCCATATGTCTGAAAGTGGCTGGGTCGTGACACTTGAAAAGCTCAGTTTGTTGGTGAATGGTAACTGTACGAAGCAGCAGCACAGCTCATCCAGGGAAAAAAACAAATCCACCTGAGTCATTCACTTCACATATCATCAGCTGTCCTTGCAGGTCTCCCGGAGCCGTGTCTGGTCACTTCCTATCCAATGCTATTTATCCCGAGGGGATGTAATCAAGCAGGATGAGTACACACAGAAATAAAAAATGGAGATACTCCCTCAAGGCGCTCAAAACTCCACAGTCCGGGAGCAGTTTATCGCCCAAGCTATTTCCAGCTACCATGGAAACCAAGTGCTCTGGCAGCACATATTTCTGAAAGTGGCTGGGAGGTGACACTTGGGGAACTCTGTGTGTTGGTGAATAGCAACTGCCCGAAGCAGCAGCACAGCTCATCCAGGGAAAAACAACTCCACCTGGCTCATTCACTTCACATACCAACAGCTGTCCTTGCAGGTCTTCTGAAACCCAGTTTGATCCCTTCCAGTCCAATGTCCATTGAACCCAGTGTGATGTTATCAAACAGGTTGAGCACCCACAAAAAACAAAAGTGGAGATCCTCACTCAAGGCGCTCAAAACTCCAAAGCCAGAGAGAATTTCAGCGCCCAAGTCATTTCACGCTGCTGTGGAAACTAAGAACTCTGGCAGCACATATTTCTGAAAGTGGCTGGGAGGTGAACTTGGGGAACTGCTTGTGGTGGTGAATGGCATCTGCCCGAAGCAGCAGCACAGCTCTTCTAGTGCGAAAACAAATGCACCTGGGTTATTCACTTCACATACCATAGCTGTCCTGGCAGCTATCTAGGAAACCCTGTTTGGTCACTTCCGTTCCAATGCCCATTGAGCCCAGTGGGAGAGAATCAAGCAGGCTGAGCACATGTAAAACTGACAGCCAGAGACGAGTTCAGCTCCCAAGCCTTTTTCAGCTGCCATGGAAACCAAGTGCTCTGGCAGCACATATTTCTGAAAGTGGACATGACACTTGAGGAACTTAGTGTGTTAATGAATGGCAATGGCCGAAAGCAGCAGGACAGCTCCTCCAGTAACAGAACAACTCCACCTGGCTCATTCACATCATATACCATCAGCTGTCCTGTCAGGTCTCCAGGAAATTTTGTTTGGTCATTTCCTGTCCAATGCCCATTGAGCCCAGTATAATATAATTTATAGGTTCAGCAACCGCACAAAGGAAAGATGGAGATCCTCATAGAATTCATGCAAAAGTCAACAGCCAGGGAGTTTCAATGCCCAAGCCATTTCCAGCTACCATCGAAACTAAGTGCTGAGGAACCAAGATGACGGCAAAGAGTTCTGCAAGTTTGATAAGGTGGAGAATCTTTAGGCAGGGAGTAGTACAATAAGCAGATTATAGGGGATAAGTAGGGCTCAGGCAGTAAGCAGTGTTACCAGGAACCCCCCTGGACACAGGGAAGCTGCGGAAATGAGACAGCAGTGTTGTAGTGGATAGAAGTTCCCACCAGCAGTTGGCAAGCAGCAACTCAAATCCCAGTGATCCGGTCTCCAATGATCCAGGCTCCGGTGATCCAGGTTCCAGCAATCCGTTTCCAGCGCCAGCCAAACATCCAGCAGTGGCCTCCACACAGACGTTGTGACCGCCAGGTGAGAGCCTGTGTCCACGTGGTGAGCTAGGAAAGTGAATGTGGTCTGGGAGCGGACAGACAAGCTGAGTGACTGGGACTAGCTGCAGGCAGAGAAAGTCGGGGACTGAGGGCACCATCTTGTGTGGAGAGACAGAACACGGAGTTGACAGAGCAACACACAGGCTCCTTTCTGGCTGTTCATACGGAACTGATCCAAGGGTGGAGGGGAGCACCAGCTTTGCTCCCTGCAGGGTCTGTGTGGTTCGTGGAACTGAAAGACAGCAGCTGCAGTTCTCCACCTGGAGCCATATTGGGTGGCAGGGCAGCAGGTGTGAACCCTAAGTGGAGGTCCAGAGTGGGCGTGTTGCTGGTTAATTGCACGGAGCTGAGCCCACAGCAACAGCCTTGCAGCCTGTGGGGTCTGTGTGGTCCCTGGAGTTGATGGCGACAGCCCCCTGATCTTTACTGTTGCCTCATACGGGTGCCATCTTGGACACTGACGCATGTGCTCCAAACACTAATAAATTGCAAGAGGAGGAGTGGCAAACTGCGCATGCGCTAATTCAGCAGCTCTCAGACAACAGTGTCACGGGAGCAGACGCTCTTACACTGAAGGGAGGTCAGCTGAATCACCCAAGAGCTGACCTGGGGACAAAAATACCTCCGTCTCAGAGCACTGCATAGGCTCCACGGAAAAAAACAGCCCCTAAAAGGCACGCCTCCAACTCCACACAAAATAACCTCAAGAGGTACTTAGACTTATTGGCCAGCAGGGGGCGACAAGCTCAGTGCTGCTTACAAAATCAGTGCCGCAGATGAAGCAATTATTCCTGGCAGCTGTGTTCCCCAAAACCCAGGGCACTGATTGAACATAACAATCAACTTATAGACCTGTAGGTAATATACCATAGAGATGATTTCATCAACCAGATTGGCAACTACAAAAGGTAAAAGACAAGACAAAAGCACTATGAATGTTACTGAAGTCTCTCCAACAAAGGAGCAAAAGCTTCACCCACTCCCAGAGTTAACTGAAGAAGACATTGAGAAAATGGGGGACAAAGAACTCAGAAAACTCATTGCAAAGCTGCTGGTCAACAATGAGAAGTACAAACAAGAGTTCAAAGAAGAAATAGCAGTAATACATCAAATTAAGGCTGATATATCAGAAATGAAGAATACAGTAGAGCAAAATAAAAATACAGTGGAGAGTCTCAACAACAGAACGAATGAGGCAGAAGAAAGAATTTCAGAATTAGAAGATAGTTTCTGTCACCATGAAGAAACAAGCAAAAAGCTGGAAGCAGAGCTAGGTCAAGCTAAAAAAAAGTATTCAAGAATTAAAAGATATAATTAAAAGGTCTAACATAAGAGTTATGGGAGTTCCAGAAGGTGCAGAAAGAGAAGATGGGATTAGAGGCCTATTCAGTGAAATAATACAGGAAAACTTCCCTAATCTGAGCAAAGAATTAGAAAGTAATATACAGGAGGGCTACAGAACTCCCAACAGAGTTGACCAAAAACAAACTTCCTCACGACACATGATAATCAAGCTCTCTTCAGTTGAACAAAAAGAAAAAAATCCTTAAATGTGCACGAGAAAAAAAAATCAGGTGTCATATAGGGGAACCCTAATCAAACTCACAGCTGACCTTTCAGAGGAAACACTACAGGCCAGAAGAGACTGGAGTGACATATTCCAGATTCTAAAAGAGAAAAATTTTCAACCCAGAATAACTTACCATGCAAAGTTCTCCTTTGTCTTTGAAAATGAAATAAAATTCTTCCACAATAAAGAAAAATTTCAAGATTTTGTCTCATCTAAACCTGCCCTACAAATGATACGCAAGGATGTTCCCATGAAAGAAAAAAGAAACAGCAACCACCAGAAACAAAGGCAAATGTGGAGAACATCCCACTAAAAGGCTAACAGAAGACCCAATCATAGAACAACACATCGCCAAAATGACAGGACCAAACTGCCCCTTATCCATAATAATGCTGAATGTAAATGGCTTAAACTCATCAGTCAAACGCCATATATTGGAGGATTGGATCAAAAAACAAAACCCAACTATCTGCTGATTACAGGAGACGCATCTCACCAACAAAGATCAGAAAAAAATGAAAGTGAAAGGATGGAAAAAGATATTTCAAGCTAATGGTAAAGAAAGACAAGCAGGTGTAGCCATTCTTACATCAGATGACATAGACTTTGATGTGAAGAGCCTCAAAAGAGACAAAGAAGGATACCACATAATGATCAAAGGAAGCCTCCAGCAGGAAGAGATCAGCATAATAAATGTTTATGCTCCAAATGCCAAAGCATCTAGCTACGTGAAACAAATATTAATGGGCTTAAAGGAAGAAATAGACTCCAATACGATCATAGTGGGAGACCATAATACCCCATTACTGCAAATGGACAGATCAAAAAAATCAGAAACTCAGCAAAGAAACGATAGAACTCACCCAAACTCTAGAGCAAATGGACTTAGTTGACATCTATCGAACCTTTCATCCTACAGACAGAGAATACACCTTTTTTTTCATCAGTACATGGAACTTTCTCCAGAATTGATCATATTATAAGCCATAAAACAAGCCTCAGCAAATTTAAAAAAGTGGAAATCATACCATGCATCTTCTCAGACCACCAAGGAGTGATGCTTGAGACCAAGAATTCAAAACACCAAGGAAGACTTACAAACATATGGAGGCTGAATAATATGTTACTAAATGAGCAATGGGTTAGAGAGGAAATCAAAGAGGAAATTAAAAAATTGCTGGAAACAAATGAAGGCATCAACACAACTTATCAAAACGTATGGGACACAATCAATGCGGTGCTGAGAGGAAAGTTCATTTCAATCAGTGCTTATGTCAAGAAACAAGAAAAGCACCAAGTAAATCAGCTAACCTTACAGTTGAAGGAACTAGAAACACAACAACAAAGCAATCCCAAGATGAGTAGGAAAAAAGAAATCATCAAAATAAGGGAGGAAAGAAACCAAATAGAGACCAAGATCAATCAATCAAATAGCTGGTTCTTTGAGAAAATCAACAAAATAGACTCCCCACTAGCTCGACTACTTAAAAAAAGGAGGGAGAAAATACACATCAATAGCATCCAAGATGAGAAAGGAGATATAACAACAGATACCTCAGAAATACAAAGAATCATCAGGAACTATTACAAGCAACTATATGCGAACAAATCAGAAAAAATAGAGTCAAGAAGCAATTAACAATCTAAACAGCCCAATAACATATACTGAGATTGAATCAGTAACTAAAGCCCTCGCAACCAAGAAGAGTCCAGGACCAGATGGCTTCACTGCTGAATTCTACCAAACATTCCAAGAGGAACTTACCCCAATCTTACACAAGCTTTGCCAAACAATAGAAAAAGAGGCAATCCTTCCAAGCTCTTTCTATGAAGCTAATATCACCTTAATACCAAAGCCAGAGAGAGAAACAACAGAAAAAGAGAACTACAGACCGATATCCTTGATGAACACAGATGCAAAGATCTTCAATAAAATACTAGCCAACAGGCTCCAACAACACATCAGGCAGATCATTCACCCGGACCAGGTGGGATTCATCCCAGGCATGCAGGGATGATTCAACATTCGCAAAACAATAAATGTGATATATCACATCAACAAATTGACAAATAAAAACCATATGATCCTCTCAATAGATGCAGAGAAGGCATTTGATAAAACCCAACACGACTTCATGTTAAAAACCCTAAACAAGATAGGCATAGAAGGAACAATCTATAACACAATCAGAGCAATTTACGATAAACCCAATGCCAGTATCATACTAAATGGGGAGAGATTGGAAGTCATCCCGCTAAAATCTGGAAGTAGACAGGGATGTCCACTCTCACCGCTACTCTTCAATGTAGTTTTGGAAGTCCTTGCCAGAGCTATTAGGCAAGGAAAAGCAATTAAAGGAATGCAACTTGCAAATGAGGAATTGAAATTATCGCTATTCGCAGATGACATGATTCTCTACATAGGAGAACCAAAAGACTCAGTCAAGAGACTGTTGAAACTCATAAGAGACTTTGGCAAAGTAGCAGGATACAAAATTAATTAACACAAATCGATGGCACTAGTGTACACAAATAATTCCACTGCTGAGAAAGAAATTGTAAGTACAGTTCCCTTTAAAATAAAGGAAAGGAATCTTAAATACCTAGGAATTAAGCTAACTAAAGATGTGAAAGACCTCTATGATGAAAACTATAAATCATTTAAAAAACAAATAAAAGAAGACCACGAAAAATGGAGAACCTTACCATGTTCTTGGATTGGCAGGATCAACATTATCAAAATGGCCGTATTACCAAAAGCAATATATAGATTCAACGCAATCCCAATCAAAATCCCAGCAACATTCTTCTCAGAAATAGAAAAGATGATACAGAAATTCATCTGGAATCACAAAAGACCACGAGTAGCTAAAGCTGTTCTGAAAAATAGAAATCAAACTGGAGGAATCACATTGGCAGACCTCAAGACATATTACAGAGCGGTGGTTATCAAAACAGTCTGATACTGGTACAGAAACAGAGAAGAAGATCAGTGGAACAGAACAGAAACACCAGAAGGGATCCACACATGTATAGTCAACTAATCTTTGACAAGAAAATGGAAAACAATCCAGGTTAAAAAAAACCTGGTCTATTCAACAAATGCTGTTGGGACAACTGGATAGCAGCTTGCAAAATAAAGAAGCAAGACCCGCACCTGTCGCACTATGCAAAACTCAGCACTAACTGGCTCAAGGACCTAAATCTACACCCAGAAACCATCAAACTATTAAAGGAAAACATAGGAAACACATTCCAAGATATAGGAACAGGGAAAGACTTCTTAGAAAAGACGCCTAAAGCAAAGGCAATCAAATCCAAAATGAACAAATGGGACTACATCAAACTAAAAAGCTTCTGTACAGCAAAAGAAACAATTAACAAAGTGAAGAAGCAACCAACAGAATGGGAGAAAATGTTTGCATTCTCCATGAGTGATAGGGGACTAACATCCAGAATCTACAAGAGCTTCAGAAACACAGGGACAGTAAAATAAACCAACCCTGTAGCAAAATGGGCAAAAGAAATGAACAGACATTTCTCAAAAGAACAGGTTCAAATGGCTAACAGACATATGAAAAGATGCTCAGGCTCTCTAGCCATCAGAGAGATACAAATGAAAACCACCTTGAGGTACCACTTAACTCCAGTGAGACTGGCCTACATTCAGAACTTCAAAAACAACACATGCTGGCATGGATGTGGGGAGAAAGGCACCCTCCTGATGGGGTCCATGCAGTAGGTGTGAATAACACGAAGGTGTGAAGAGAACAGCTCCCTGACTGGCAGGGCCCGTGGAGCTACCAGCTGCTTAGTAGGACTAAGTGGATTCATTTCTGACCACCTTGACGCAGTTTTCACCCCCCTTCGCATGGACACTCAACCACCCCACTAAGAATTCTGTAATCTATTGATGCATTGTCTGCCCCTGTGAGATGGCTTTTACAACCAACGCGAGCTTAAGAGTTAATGTGACTGAGGATGTCCTGGTGAGTGGGCCTTTAACTACACACAGGAGTATAATTAAGTCTGTGCTGTTTACCCATTGCCAGAAAATCTGGCCCAGATATTTATCATGCTTTCTAGGAAATGGCTTGATAAGAGGGACCCTAAAAGTTATCCTGTTACTGTGACCCTAAAGGTCATTCTGCTATGACAAAAATATAGTTACTGTGACCCTAAAGGCCATCCTGCTATGACAAAGAATATAGTTACTATGACCGTAAAGGCCATCCTACTATGACGAAGAATATAGTTACTGTGACCCTAAAGGCCATCCTGCTATGACGAAGAATATAGCTACTGTAACTCTGAAGACTTTCCTGCTAAGGCAAAAAATATAGTCACTGTGGTCTTAAAAGGTTAGCCTGCCCTTGCAATTCTTTAGAATATAGAAAATGTATTTGCTTTAGTTGTTTTCACAAATTTTTAGCTAGAGGAAATACAGGGTGATTTCACTAATATCATAAAGATATATTTTTGATTATTGTTTGATCACTTATGAAGTTGTAGAGCCTGCGGTTGTAGAGGAATGTAATGTTTAAAGCTTTTTGTCTTAGATCTTCATGTTTTTTCTCTCTTGATGTATTTCTCCCATTTCGTGATAGCTAAGTTGTAGAATAAGAATTGTAGTAGGATTGTATTAGTGCATAAGATGTGTTGTCTACTGAGAAACTCTTGGCTGCAACGTTGGAATGGATAATGCCTTGTCTAATACTGAAACAATTTGTAGAATTGTCTTTGGAAACACTCACTCATCCATTGTAGAGTTGAAACTTCAATAGAGTAACTTAGCTCATTGCTAACTGCAATTCTTTCCACCATTATAATCCTTGCTTTACTTGTTTGGTCAACAAACTGTGTGAGCTTACAGACCTAATGGCCAACTAATGTCAATAACCCCAATCCCCATAGACCAAGGCCCCAGACCTTTTAACTCATACAAGATAGGGGTCTGGTTGACACAGGCGGCGCCTAGGTTATAGTCCAGACCTGAGGAGAGCAGACGAAGACTGGCAAGCCAAGATAAGCAAGGAATATGGAATCCTTCCTCAATCATTTCTCAAGAAGTTGTAAATTGTGCCCCCCTGAAGCTATGTCAATATGCCCTAAGAAAAAAACTTTGTACTGCTTCTGTATAAATAAAGCAGACAGCTTTCTCGCTTTATCCACTACGTTCAAGGGATCCTGGGGGTCCGTCTCCTTTCTTTCTCTCTTCACGCCTCATCCACGCACCCTTCCCGAGCTCCAAACTCAGCCAGAGCTGGACTCCGGCACCCTCCTTCACTGCTGGTGGGAGTGTAGGCTAGTACAACCACTGTGGAAATCAGTATGGAGAGTGCTTGGAAAATTGCAAATAAACCTGCCATATGACCCAGCAATCCCACTCTTAGGAATATACCCAGAAGGAGTGAAATCTGCATATGAGAAGGGGATCTTTAATCCTATATTTACAGCAGCACAATCTACAATAGCAAAGTCATGGAAACAAAACAGATGTGCGTCCAAGCAAGAGTGGTTAAAGAAACTGTGGTACATCTACTCTATGGAATATTATTCAGCTATTAAGAAGAATGATATTATTCTATTTAAATCCAGGTGGTCCCAACTAGAAGTCATTATGCTCAGTGAAATGAGTCATTCACAAGAGAACAAATACCATATATTATCTTTCATATAAGGAGGCCAACATGGAAAGTGTAACTCCAACAGTCCAATCTATACATTTTTTTTCGGTGATTATCTGTTTGCTCTTTTGGCTGTATCACATATGTTTTGATGTTTTTATGTCAGTTTGTTTGCTTCCAAATAATCTCTATTCTCTAGTAGAATTCATCAAGTGCTCATGAAGTATAAGAGGCCATCACATTTCCCAAAAGACTTCTGTGTTTCCTTTTAGTTAAGCATGTGTTGCATACTCAGTGGCACATGATTTTCGCAGGGTGCTACAATTTGTTGTTGATGTTGTTGTTGTTATTGTGATCGATGTGGCTGTTATGAAATGACGTCAATCCAGAACCAGTAATATTATCTCAACACCAAACAGCCTGTATCTCATGCAATAAGATTTTGTGAAGCAACCAATGATATGAGGCAGATTGCTTATGATCTACATCAAAGAATTGTAAAACCTAATGTACTTGTAAGAACCCATGATACTTGGAAATGGGGAGGAAGAGCAGAGAAATCTTGCATCACCCAGAAGGTGTGAGGAAGACGGGAAATATAACCTATCAGGATCATAACTGGTAACTCATAGACAACAGACTCGAATTAGCATTAGACAATAGCAAAACTACAAAGGCAAATGGGGGAATCAAGAGTAATCCTAGCAACCTCTTAACAGGAGGTCATGCGCATAGAGCAGGGAGGGGTCCCCAGAGTGGAGCAGGTGGACAGAAGGAGGCTTTTATCCCAAACCTGAAGACTCGTGGATCCTCACCAAGGACTATCAGTATGAGCACCGAGGACTACATCCCTACTGCCAAGGAGACCACGGGGAAATGGAGTGCCTTCGACGACC
The DNA here is from genome assembly GCF_030435755.1 of Ochotona princeps. NCBI lineage: Eukaryota > Metazoa > Chordata > Mammalia > Lagomorpha > Ochotonidae > Ochotona > Ochotona princeps. The sequence continues at coordinate 121,594,035 of NC_080834.1, read as the reverse complement.
AAGAACTCTTAGGTCACCCATCCCCATTTGGATCTACCACATAGGATGGAAGAAGCCCAAATCCTGCCTTGCAGGATCCAAGGTCATTGGAACAACAACCAGTATCCCTGAGTGGTCCGCAGAAACAGAAGAACAGTAAACTTCCTTCGGGACTAGGAAGAGGAGCTTTCTCTGGTCCTTTTCTGCTTCCAATTTTGCGTCCCCACCCCCTCTCGTTATAACTATCAGGAGCATTCCAGAAACCCCTCAAAACAAACAAACAAACAAACAAAACTAGAATAGATAGAGAACAACAAGGAAAGCTTAGAAACTGACAGGAAACATTCAGCGGGGATGCACTTATAACTCACTGGGTGGGACACAAAGATTCGTTACTCCTCACTGGGGTATGGATGATTTCTCTGCACACCCCTCCTAAACATGCTCACCTAAACAGTTGACTTATATCCCGTTGGAATCATAGAGTTAGACCACCTGAAAAACAGCCAGGTTCGGCGAAAACATGCTTCAATGCTATAAACTGCTAAAGACTAAAATTAAAATATGCATGAGACAGCTGAATAGCAATCTATAGCCAATTAATGTGTATAAAGCATGGTTGAATATAAAGCAAAATTGAAATGTCTAAGAAGAAGCCACAGGTTGTGGTTGAGAACCTGCATTTTCCTAGTAATATATTAGTTAACCAATACCATGTCAATTATTGGCACAATGTTGTAAATGGTTGGAAATATTATGTTGGGGCTTTTAATGGATTGGGATGATACTCTGCCGGCTCTACCATCAGACCAGAGATGGTCTCACAAACAAACCATTGAACTTACCAAGACAATAAGATGCTGGACTTCATGCTTGGTAAATACCTCCAATGAAAGAATGTCAACTGAATTTGAATTATGGAGATGCAACAAGGTGGAGCAATCCGTCCTAGGGGAGGGTGTGGGTAGTGGCGGGGGGAATCCCAGTACATAAAAAATGTATCACATAATGAAATGTCACTAATTAAAAAAGGAAATGCAATAAAAATATGTTTAAAAAAAAGAAACCAAGTGCTTTCACAGCACATATGTATGAAAGTGGACATGACACTTGGCGAACTCAGTGTGTTGGTGAATGGCAACTGCCTGGAGAAGCAGTACAACACGTCCAGTGCCATAACAATTCCACCTGGCTCATTAACTTCACATACCATCAGCTGTCCAAACAGGTCTCCACGAAATCTTGTTTGGTCACTTCCTCTCCAATGCTCATTGAGCCCAGGCTGATGGAATGTGTAGGCTAAGCAACAGCACAAAACAAAGATGGAGTTCCGCACTCAAGGTGTGACAAACTCGACACCCAGAAACAATTTCAGCGCAAAAGCCATTTCCACCTGCCATGGCAACCAAGTGCTCTGGCAGCACATATATCTGAAAGTCGACATGACACCTGAGGAATACAGTGCGTTGGTGAATGACAATTTCCAGAATCAACAGGACAGCTCTCCTAGTGCCAAAATAACTCGAACTGTCACTTTCACTTCACATACCATCAGCTGTCCAAACAGGTCTCCACGAAATCTTGTTTGGTCACTTCCTATCCAGTGCTCATTGAGCCCAGGCTGATGGAATGTGTAGGCTCAGCAACAGCACAAAACGAAGATGGAGATCTGCACTCAAGGAGTGACAAACTCGACACCCAGAAACAATTTCAGCGCAAAAGCCATTTCCACCTGCCATGGCAACCAAGTGCTCTGGCAGCACATATATCTGAAAGTCGACATGACACCTGAGGAACTCAGTGTGTTGGTGAACGACAATTGCCCGAATCAATAGGACAGCTCTCCCAGTGCCAAAACAATTCCACTTGACTCATTCACTTTACATACCATCATCTGTCCTGGCAGGTCTCCCAAAAACCAAGTTTGGTACTTCCTATCCAATGTCAACTGAGCCCAGGTTGATGCAATCAAGAGGGTTAAATATCCACACAAAACAAAGATGGAGATCCTCATTCAAGGCGTGAAAACCTGGATGGCCAGAGAGAATTTCAGCGCCCATGCCATTTCCAGCTGCCATGGAAAGCAAGTGCTGTGGCAGCAGATATGTGTGATAGTGGATGGGACACTTAGAGAACTCAGTGTGGTGGTGTTTCGCAGCTGCCCGAAGCTGCAGAAAAGGTCTTCCAATGCCAAAACAACTTCATCTGGCCCATTCACTTCACATACCATCACCTGTCCACAAGGTATCCGGGAAATCTTGTTTGGTCACTTGCTGTCCAATGCCGATTTAGCCCAGTTGAATGAAATCAAGCAACTAGAGCAAACACTCAAAACAAAGATGGAGATCCTCACTCAAATCACTCAAAACTGCACAGCCAGAGAGAAGTTCAGTGACCAAGCCATTTCCAGCTGAGATGGAAACCAAGTACTCTGGCAGCACACATTTCTGAAAGCGGCTGAGACGTGACACTTGGAGAAGGCTGTGTGTTGGTGAATGGCAACTGCCCGAAGCAGCAGCACAGCTCTTCCAGTGCCAAAACAACTCAATCTGGGTCATTCACTTCACATACAATAAGCTGTACTTGCAGGTCTCGGGGAAAACTTGTTTGGTCACTTTTTTTCCAATGCCTATAGAGTTCAGTATGATGTAATTTATTGGTTCAGTAACCGCACAAAAAAAAGATGGAGATCCTCACTCAAGGTGTAACAAACTCGAAGCCACAGAGCATAGCAGCACCCAAGACATTTCAAGCTGCCATGGAAACCAAGTGCTCTGGCAGCAAATATGTCTGAAAGTAGCTGGAAGGTGAAACTTGGAGAACTCTGTGTGTTGGTGAATGACAACTGCCCGAAGCAGCAGCACAGGTCTTATAGTGTCAAAACAACTCCACCTGGTTCTTTCACTTCACATACAATCAGCTGTCCATTCAGGTCTCCGGGATATCTTCTTTGGTCACTTCCTGTAAAATGCCCATTGAGCCCGGGGTGATGTAATTCATATGTTTAGCAACCGCACAAAAACCAGATAGAGATCCTCACAAAATCCATGAAAAACTCTACAGCCAAAGAGAAATTCAGTGCCCAAGCCATTTGCAGCTCCCATGGTAAACAAGTACTCTGGCAGCACTAATGTCTGTAATTGGATGTGAAACGTAGGGAACTCAGTGTAGTAATGAATGGCAACTGCCTGAAGCAGAAGCACAGCCCTTCCAGTGCCAAAACAACTCCACCTGTCTCATGAACTTCACATACCATCAGAAGTCCTTGAAGGATTCCCGGAACTCCTGATTGGTCACTTCCTGTCAAATAGCCATGGAGCACAGGGGATAAAATTAAGCAGCTTGATTACATCGAGAAAACAAAGATGGAGATCCTCAAAGAATTCGTGTAAAATCCACAGTTACAAAAGAGTTCAGCGCCCAAGACATTTAGAGCTGTCATGGAAACCAAGTGTTGTCGCAGCACATATGTAGAAAAGTGGATGTGAAACCAAGAGAATGCAGGTTCGCTGGAGAAGGAAAACTGACCGAAGCAGCAGCACAGGTCTTCCAGTGCCAAAACAACTCTACCTGGCTCATGAACTTCGCATACCATCAGATGTTCTGGCTTCGAGTAGGAAACCCTGTTTGATTTCATTCGGTCAAAGGCCCATTGACCCAGTGTGATGCAATCAAGCAGGTTGAGCAACCACACACAAATAACATGGAGCTCCACACTCAAAGCATTTAAAACTCCACAGTCAAAGACATGTACAGTGATCAGCCATTTCCCGAGCTATGAAAACCAAGTGCTCTGGCAGCACATATGTGGCACAGTGGATGTAACACCTAGGGAACACAGAGTGGTGGTAAATGGCAATAGCCCAAAGCAGCAGAACAGGTCTTCCAGTGCAAAAACAACTCCATCTGGCTCATGAAATTCACAAACCATCAGATGTCATGCAATTTTCTAGGAAACCCTATTTGGTCACTTTCGGTCAAATGACCTTTGGGCCCAGTGTGATGGAATCAAGCAGCTTGATCACACCGGCACAACAAAAATGGCGCTGCTAACTCAAGGTGTCCAAAACTCCACAGCCAAAGACAAGTTCAGCGCCTAAGCCATTTCAGACTGCCATATAAAACAAGCGATCTGGCAGCACATGTGGACCAGTGGATGTGACACCAAGGGAATGTAGCTTCGCTGGTGAATGAAAACTGACCGAAGCAGCAGCACAGCTCTTCCAGTGCCAAAACAACTCCACCTGGCTCATGAACTTCACATACCATCAGCTGTCCTGGCAGCTATCTAGGAAACACTGTTTGGTCACTTGTGGTCCAATATCGATTTAGCCTTTGCAATGGAATCAAGCACATTGAATACCCACACAAATCTAACATGGAGGTCCTCACTTAAGGCGCTCAAAACTCCACAGCCAAAGAAAAAGTTAGGCGCATAAGCCATTTCCAGCAGCCATGGAAACCAAGTGCTCTGGAAGCACATATGTCTGAAAGTGGATGTGACACCTGGGGAACAAAGTGTGGTGGTGAATGGCAACTGCTTGAAGCAGAAGCACAGTTCTTCCAGTGCAAAAAAACTCCACCTGGCTAATGAAGTTCACATACCATCATCTGTCTGGACAGCTCTCTAGGAAACCCTGTTTGGTCACTTCTGCTCCAAAGCAAATGGAGACCAGAGGGTAGGAATCAAGGAGGTTGAACACCAACACAAAACTAAACTGGAGCTCCTCATTCAAGGTGAACAAAAGTCCACAGCCAGACACAAGTTCAGCGCTCAAGCCATTTCCCTTTGCCATGGAAACCAAGTGATCTGGCAGCACATATGTGGAACATTGGATGTGACACCAAGGGAATATATGTTCATTGGTGAATGGACACTGCCAGAAGCAGCAGATCAGGTCTTCCAGTGCCAAAACAACTACACCTAGCTGATGAACTTCACATATCATCATCTGTCTTGGCAGCTATCTAGGAAACCCTGTTTGATCATTTGTGATCCAATGACAATTGTGTCCAGTGTGATGGAATCAAGCACCTTGGGCACCCACACAAAAATAACATAAAGCTCCTCACTCAAGGGGCTCAAAACTCCACAACCAAACACATGTTTGGCTCCCAAGCCATTTCCCTTGCCGTGGTAATCAATTGCTCTGGCAGCACATATGTGGAACATTGGATGTGAAACCAAGGGAATCTATGTTCATTGGTGAAAATAAACAGCCCGAAGCAGCAGCACAGCTCTTCCAGTGCCAAAACAACTCCACCTGGATCATGAACTGCACATACCATCAGCTGTCCTCCCAGCTATCTAGGAAACCCTATTTAGTCAGTAGCGCTCCAAGATTCATTGGGCCCAGAGTGATGGAAACAAGCAGATTGAGCTCCCGCACACAACTAACATGTAGCTGCTCACTCAAGGAGCTCAAAACTCCACAGCCAAAGACAAGTTCAGCGCCTAAGCCATTTCCTGCTGGCAAGGAAACCAAGTGCTCTGGCAGCACATATGTCTGAAACTGGATATGACACCTAAGGAAGGTAGTGTGGTGGTGAATTTCAACTGTCCGAAGCAGCAGCACAGCTCTTCCAGTGCCAAAACAACCCCACCTGCCTCATGATCTTCACATACCATCAGCTGTCCTGGCAGCTATCTAGGAAACCCTGTTTGGTCACTAGCGGTCCAATGCCCATTGAGCCTAGTGTGATTTAATCAAGCAGGTTGAGCACACAAACACAACTAACGTGGAGCTCCTCACTGAAGGCGCTCAAACTCCACAGCCAAATAGAAGTTCAGCGCCCAAGCCATTTCTGGTTGCCATGGAAAACAACTACTCTGGCAGCACATATGTGTGTATGTGGATATGACACCTATGGAAGGAAGTGTGGTGGTGAATGACAACCGCCCGAAGCAGCAGCACAGCTCTTCCACTGCCAATACAACTCCACCTGGCTCATGAACTTCACATACCATCAGCTGTCCTGGCAGCTATCTAGGAAACCCTGTTTGGTCACTTCTGCTCCAATGACAATTGAGCCCAGGGGGGTGCAATCAAGCATATTGAGCACCCACAAAAACGAACATCTTGCTCCTCACTCAAGGTGCTGAAAACTCTATCACCAAAGACAAATTCGTCACCCAAGCCATTTCCCGCTGCCATGGAAACCAAGTGCTCTGGCAGCACATATGTCTGAAACTGGATATGACACCTAAGGAAGGTAGTGTGGTGGTGAATTTCAACTGTCCAAAGCAGCAGCACAGCTCTTCCAGTGCCAAAACAACCCCACCTGCCTCATGATCTTCACATACCATCAGCTGTCCTGGCAGCTATCTAGGAAACCCTGTTTGGTTACTAGCGTTCCAACACCCGTTGGGCCAAGTGGGATGGAATCAAGCAGGTTGAGCCCCCACACACAACTAACATGTAGCTGCTCACTCAAGGCGCTCAAAACTCCACAGCCAAACACAAGTTCAGCGCCCAAGCCATTTCCCGTTGCCATGGAAACCAAGTGCTCTCACAGCACATATGTGGAACAGTGGATATGACAACTAAGGAAGGTAGTGTGGTGGTGAATGGCAACTGCCCGAAGCAGCAGCACAGCTCTTCCAGTGCCAAAACAACTCCACCTGGCTCATGAAATTCACATACCATCAGCTGTCCTGGCAGCTATCTAGGAAACCCTGTTTGGTCACTTCAGCTCCAATGCCCATGGGGCCCAATGTGATGGAATCAAGCAGCTGGAGCACCCAAACAAAAGAAACATCTTGCTCCTCACTCAAGGTGCTGAAAACTCTATCACCAAAGACAACTTCTTCGCCCAAGACATTTCCCGCTGCCATGGAAACCAAGTGCTCTGGCAGCACTTATGTCTGAAACTGGATATGACACCAAAGGAAGGTAGTGTGGTGGTGAATTTCAACTGTCTGAAGCAGCAGCACAGCTTTTCCTGTGCCAAAACAACTCCACATGGCTCATGAACTTAATATACCATCCGCTGTCCTACCAGCTATCTAGGAAACCCTGTTTGGTCACTTACAGTCCAATGACCATTGAGCCTGGTTGGATGAAATCGAGCAGGTTGAGCACACACACACAACTAACATGGAGCTCCTCACTCAAGGCGCTCAAAACTCCACAGCCAAATACAAGCTCAGCGCCCAAGCCATTTCCCGCTGCCATGGAAACCAAGTGCTGTGGCAGCACATATGTGGAACAGTGCATATGACACCTAAGGAAGCTATTGTGGTGTTGAATGGCCACTGCCCGAAACAGCAGCACAGCTCTTCCAGTGACAAAACAACTCCACCCGGCTCATGAACTTCCCATACCATCAGCTGTCCTGGCAGCTATTTAAGAAACCGTGTTTTGTCACTTGCGGTCCAATGCCCATTGAGACCACTGGGAAGGAATCAAGCATATTGAGCACCTAGACAAATCTACCATGTAGCTCCTCACTCAAGGCGCTCAAAACTCCACAGCCAAACACAAGTTCAGTACCCAAGCCATTTCCCGTTGTTTTGGAATCCAAGTGCTCTGGCAGGACATACGTCTGTACGTGGATATGACACAAAGGGAAGGTAGTGTGGTGGTGCACGCCCAGTGCCCAAAGCAGCAGCATTTACCACTGCCATATAAAACAAGCAATCTGGCAGCACATGTGGACCAGTGGATGTGACACCAAGGGAATGTAGCTTCGCTAGTGAATGACAACTGACCGAAGCAGCAGCACAGCTCCTCCAGTGCCAAAACAACTCCACCTGGCTCAAGAACTTCACATACCATCAGCTGTCCTGGCAGCTATCTAGGAAACCCTGTTTGGTCACTTCCGCTCCAATGCCCGTTGGGCCCAGTGTGATGAAATTAAAACCTTGAGCACGGAAACAAAACTAACATGGAGCTGCTCACTCAAGGCGCTCAAAACTCTACCACCAGAGACAAGTTCATCGCCCAAGCCATTTCCAGTTGCCATGGAAACCAAGTGCTCTGGCCGCACATATGTTTGAAACTGGAAATGACACCTAAGGAAGGTAGTGTGGTGGTGAATGGCCACTGTCCAATGCAGCAGCACAGCTGTTCCAGTGTCAAAACAACTCCACTTGGAAACCGCCCGAACATCAGTTCAGAATTTCCAGTATCAAAAGAACTCCACTGGTCATTCACGTCACAAATCATCAGAGGTCATACCAGGTCTCTCGGATAACCTGTTGGTCCCTTCCTGTCCTATGCCCATTGAGACAAGTGTGATAGAAACAAGCAGCTTGAGAACCCAAACAAAACTAACATGGAGCTGCCCACTCATGGCGCTCAAAACTCCACAGCCAAAGACAAGTTGAGCGCCTAAGCTATTTCCCGTTGCCATGGAAACCAAGTGCTCTGGCAGCACATTTTTCTGAAAGTAGATATGACACCTAAGGAAGGTAGTGTGGTGGTGAATTGCCACTGCCCAAAGGAGCAGCACAGCTCTTCCAATGCCAAAACACCTCCACCTGGCTCATGAACTTCACATACAATCAGCTGTACTGGCAGCTACCTAGGAAATCCTGTTTGGTCACTTGCGTTCCCATGCCCTTTGAGACCAGAGTGATGGAGTCAAGCATGTTGAGCACCCACACACAACTAATAATCGCTCCTCACTCATGGCGCTCAAAACTCCACAGCCAAACACAACCTTAGCACACAGGTAATTTCCCATTTCCACGGAAACCAAGGGATCTGGCAGCAAATATGTGTCTAAGTGGATATGACTCCTATGGAAGGTAGTGTGGTGGTGAATGGCCTTTGACCGAAGCAGCAGCACAGTCCTCATAGTGCCAAAACAACTCCGGCAGGCTCAGGAACTTCACATACCAACAGCTGTCCTGGCAGTTATCTAGGAAACCCTGTTTGATCACTTGAGGTTCAATGCCCTTTGAGCCAAATGTGATAGAAACAAGCAGCTTGAACACCCACACAAAACTAACATGGAGCTCCTCACTAAAGGCGCTCAAAACTCCACAGCAAAAGACAAGTTCAGCGCCTAAACCATTTCCCACTGCCATGGAAACCAGTGCTCTGGCAGCACATATGTGGAACAGTGGATATGACACCTACGGAAGGTAGGGTGGTGGTGAATGGCCACTGCCCGAAGCAGCAGCACAGCTCTTCCAGTGCCAAAACAAATCCACCTGGCTCATGAAATTCACATACCATCAGCTGCTCTGGCATCTATCTAGGAAACCCTGTTGGACACTTGCGATCCAATGCCCATTGAGCAGAGTGGGATGGAAGCAAGCAGCTTGACAACCCACACAGAATAACACGGAGCTCCTCACACAAGGGACTCAAAACTCCACAGCCAAAGACAAGTTCAGCGCCCAAGCCATCTCCCGTTGCCATGGAAACCAAGTGCTCTGGCAGCACATATGTGTGTATGGATATGACACCTAAGGAAAGTAATAAGGTGGTGAATTTTAACTGCCTGAAGAAGCAACACAGCTCTTTCAGTGGCAAAACAACTCCACCTGGTTCATGAAATTCACATGGAATCAGCTGTCCAGGCAGCTATCTAAGAGACCCTGTTTGGTCACTTGCGGTCCGAAGCCTGTTGGACCCAGTGGGTTGGAATCAAGCAGCTGAGCACCCACACACAACTAACATGGAGCTCCTCACTCAAGGCGCTCAAAACTCCACAGCCAAAGACAAGTTCATCGCGTAAGCCATTTCCCACTGGCAAGCGAACCAAGTGCTCTGGCAGCACATATGTCTGAAACTGGATATGACACCTAAGGGAAGGTACTGTGGTGGTGAATGGCCAAAGCCCGAAACAGCACAGCTCTTCCAGTTCCAAAGAAACTCCACCTGCTTCATGAACTTCACATATCATCAGCTGTCCTGGCAGCTATCTAGGAAACCCTGTTTGGTCACTTGTGGTCCCAATGCACATGGAGCCCAGTGTGATGGAAAAAACCAAGTTGAGCACCCAGACACACACAACTAACATGGAGCTGCCCACTCAATGCGCTCAAAACTGCATAACCAAATACAAGTTCAGCGCCCAAGCCATTTCCCGTTGCCATGGTAACCAAGTATTCTGGCAGCACATACGTCTGAATGTGCATATGACACCTATGCAAGGTATTGTGGTGTTGAATGGCAACTGCTCGAAGCAGCAGCACAGCTCTTCCAGTGCCAAAACAACTCCACCTGGCTCATGAACTTCACATACCATCAGCTGTACTGGCAACTATCTAGGAAACCCTGTTTGGTCAGTTCCGCTCAAAATGCACATGGAGCCTAGAGTGATTTAAACAAGCAGGATGATCACACACACACACACAAATAACATGGAGCTCCTCACTCAAGTCGCTCAAAACTCCACAAACAAAGACAAGTTCAGGGCCCAAGCCATTTCCCGTTGCCTGGAAACCAAGTGCTCTGGCAGCACATACATCTGTAAGTGCATATGACACCTATGGAAGGTATTCTGGTGGTGAATGACCACTGCCCGAAGCAGCAGCATAGCTATTTCAGTGCCAAAACAACTCCACCTGGCTCATGAACTTCACATACCTTCAGCTGTCCTTGCAGCTGTCTAGGAAACCCTGTTTGGTCACTTGCGGTCCCAATGCACATGGAGCTCAGTGTGATGGAAAAATCGAAGTTGAGCAACAACACACACACAACTAACATGGAGCTCCTCACTCAATGTGCTCAAAACTCTACAGCCATAGACATGTTCCGCGCCCAAGCCATTTCCCGCTGCCATGGAAACCAAGTGCTCTGGCAGCACAATTTTCTGGAGGTGCAAATGACACCTAAGGAAGGTACTGTGGTTGTGAATGGCAACTGCCGGAAGCAGCAGCACAGCTCTTCCAGTGCCAAAACAACTCCACCTGGCTCATCAACTTCACATACGATCAGCTGTCCTGGCAGTTATCTAGGAAACCCTGTTTGATCACTTGCGGTCCAAAGCCCAATGAATAAAGACTGATAGAAACAAGCAGCTTGAGCACCCACACAAAACTAACATGGAGCTCCTCACTCAAGACGCTCAAAATCCACAGCCAAAGATAAGTTCAGCGTAAGCCATTTCCCGCTGCCATGGAAACCAAGTGCTCTGGCAGCACATATGTGGAACAGTGGATATGACACCTACGGAAGGTAGGGTGGTGGTGAATGGCCAGGCCCGAAGCAAAGCACAGCTCTTCCTGTGCCAAAACAACTCCTCCTGCCTCATGAAATTCACATGCCATCAGCTGTCCTGGCAGCTATCTAGGAAACCCTGTTGGACACTTAAGGTCCAAAGCCCATGGAGACCAGTGGGATGGAATCAAGCAGCTTGACAACCCACAAAGAACTAACATGGAGATCCTCACTCAAGGGGCTCAAAACTCCACAGAAAAGACAAGTTCAACGCAAAAGCCATTTCCCGTTGCCATGGAAACCAAGTGCTCTGGCAGCACATAAGACTGTAAGTGGATATGACACCTAAGGAAGGTAGTACGGTAGTGAATTTCAACTGCCCGAAGCAGCATCACAGCTCTTTCAATGCCAAAACATCTCCACCTGGCTCATGAACTTCACATACCATCAGCTGTCCTGACAGCTCTTTGGAAACCCTGTTTATTCATTTCCGCTATAATGCTCATAGAGCCCAGTGTGATGGAATCAAACATATTGAGAACCCAAACAAAACAAAAATGTAGCTCTTCACTCAAGGCCCTCAAAACTCCACAGCCAAAGACAAGTTCAACGTACAAGCCATTTCCCATTGCAATGGAAACCTAGTGCTCTGGCAGCACATATGTGTGAAAGTGGATATGACAATGAGGGAAGGTAGTTTGGTGGTGGTTTTCAACTGTCCGGAGCAGCAGCACACCTCTTCCAGTGCCAAAACACCTCCACCTGGCTCATGAACTTCACATACCATCACCTGTCCTGACAGCTATCTAGGAAACCCTGTTTGGTCACTTCCGTCCAATGCCCATGGAGACCAGTGGGATGGAATCAAGCATGTTAAGCAGCAACACACAACTAACAAAAAGCTCCTCACTCAAGGCGCTCAAAACTCCCCAGCCAAAGACAAGCTCATCGCCCAAGCCATTTCCCATTGCCATGGAAATCAAGTGCTCTGGCAGCACATATTTCTGAAAGTGAATATGACAACTAAGGAAGGTAGTGTGGTGGTGAATGGCAACTGCCCGAAGCAGCAGCACAGCTCTTCCAGTGCAAAAACAACTCCACCTGGCTCATGAATTTCACATACGATCAGCTGTCCTGGCAGCTATCTAGGAAACCCTGTTTGGTCACTTCCGGCCCAAATGCCCATGGAGCCCAGTGTGATTTAAACAAGCAGGATGATCACACACACACAACTAACATGAAGCTCCTCACTCAAGGCGCTCAAAACTCCACAGCCAAAGACAAGTTCAGCGCAAAAGCCATTTCCAGATGCCATGGAAACCAAGTGCTCTGGCAGCACATATGTGGAACAGTGGATGTGACAATTAGGGATGGTAGTGTGGTGGTGAATGACCACTACCAGAAGCAGCAGCACGGTTCTTCCAGTGCGAAAACAACTCCACCTGGCTCATGAACTTCACATACCATCAGCTGTCCTGACAGCTCTTTGGAAACCCTGTTTATTCATTTCCGCTATAATGCTCATAGAGCCCAGTGTGATGGAATCAAGCATATTGAGAACCCAAACAAAACAAAAATGTAGCTCTTCACTCAAGGCCCTCAAAACTCCACAGCCAAAGACAAGTTCAACGTACAAGCCATTTCCCATTGCAATGGAAACCTAGTGCTCTGGCAGCACATATGTGTGAAAGTGGATATGACAATGAAGGAAGGTAGTTTGGTGGTGGTTTTCAACTGTCCGGAGCAGCAGCACACCTCTTCCAGTGCCAAAACACCTCCACCTGGCTCATGAACTTCACATACCATCACCTGTCCTGACAGCTATCTAGGAAACCCTGTTTGGTCACTTCCGTCCAATGCCCATGGAGACCAGTGGGATGGAATCAATCATGTTAAGCAGCAACACACAACTAACAAAAAGCTCCTCACTCAAGGCGCTCAAAACTCCACAGCCAAAGACAAGCTCATCGCCCAAGCCATTTCCCATTGCCATGGAAATCAAGTGCTCTGGCAGCACATATTTCTGAAAGTGAATATGACAACTAAGGAAGGTAGTGTGGTGGTGAATGGCAACTGCCCGAAGCAGCAGTACAGCTCTTCCAGTGCAAAAACAACTCCACCTGGCTCATGAATTTAACATATGATCAGCTGTCCTGGCAGCTATCTAGGAAACCCTGTTTGGTCACTTCCGGCCCAAAAGCCCATGGAGCCCAGTGTGATTTAAACAAGCAGGATGATCACACACACACAACTAACATGAAGCTCCTCACTCAAGGCGCTCAAAACTCCACAGCCAAAGACAAGTTCAGCGCAAAAGCCATTTCGCGATGCCATGGAAACCAAGTGCTCTGGCAGCACATATGTGGAACAGTGGATGTGACAATTAGGGATGGTAGTGTGGTGGTGAATGACCACTACCAGAAGCAGCAGCACGGTTCTTCCAGTGCGAAAACAACTCCACCTGGCTCATGAACTTCACATACCATCAGCTGTCCCTGCAGCTATCTAGGATACTCTGTTTGGTCACTTGCGGTCCAATGCCCATGATGACCAGTAGCATGGATTCAAGCATATTGAGCACCCACACACAACTAACATGTAGCACTTCACTCCAGGCGCTCAAAAATCCCCAGCCAAAGACAAGCTCAGCGCCAAAGCCATTTCCCGCTGCCATGGAAACCAAGTGCTCTGGCAGCACATATGTTTGGAAGAGGATATGACACCTAAGGAAGGTAGTGTGGTGGTGAATTTCAACTGTCGGTAGCAGAGGCACAGCTCTTTCAGTGCCAAAACAACTCCACCTGGCTCATGAACTTCACATACCATCACCTATCCTGGCAGCTATCTCGGAAACCCTGTTTGGTCACTTCCACTCAAATGCCCATGAAGGCTAGTGGGATGGAATCAAGCAAGTTGAGCACCCAAAACAACTAACATTGAGCTACTAACTCAAGGCGCTCAAAAAATGCACAGCAAAAGACGAGTTCAGCGCTCAAGCCATTTCCCGTTCAAATGGAAACCAAGTGATCTGGCAGCACATATTTCTGAAAGTGAATATGACAACTAAGGAAGGTAGTGTGGTGGTGAATGTCAACTGCCCGAAGCAGAAGCACAGCTGTTCCAGAGCCAAAACAATTCCACCTGGCACATCAACTTCACATACCATCAGCTTTCCTGGCAGCTATCTAGGAAACCCTGTTTGGTTGCTTGTGGTCAAATGCCCATGGAGCCCATTGTGATGGAATCAACCAGCTTGAGCACAAAAACAAAACTAACATGGAGCTGCCCACACAAGGCGCTCAAGACTCCATTGCCAAAGACAAGTTCAGCGCCCAAGCCATTTCCCACTGCCATGGAAACCAAGTGCTCTGTCAGAACATATGTGTGAAAGTGGATATGACACAAAAGGCAGGTAGTGTGGTGGTGAATGGCAACTTCCTGAAGCAGCGGCAAAGATCCTCCAGTGCCAAAACAACTCCACCTGGCTCATTAGCTTCACATACCATCAGCTGTCCAGACAGCTATCTAGGAAACCCTGTTTGGTCACTTCTGCTCCAATGCTCATACAGCCCAGTGTGATTTAATCCAGCATATTGAGAATCCAAACAAAACAAAAATGTAGCTCTTCATTCCAGGCGCTCAAAACTTCACAGCCACAGACAAGTTCAGCTCCCAAGCCATTTCCCGCTGCCATGGAAACCAAGTGCTCTGGCAGCACAAACAACTGTAAATGGAAATGACACCAAGGGAATGAAGTGTGGTGGTGAATGGCAACTGACCGAAGCAGCAGCATAGCTCTTCCAGGGCCAAAACAACTCCAGCTGGCCCAACAACTTCACATACCATCAGCTGTCCTGGCAGCTATCTAGGAAACCCAATTTGGTCACTTTCGGTCAAATTCTCATTATGCCCAGTGTAATGGAATCAAGCAGCTTGAGCACCCACAAAATCTAACATGTAGCTCCTAACTAAGGGCATGCAAAACTCCAGAGCCAAACGCAAGTTCAGCGCCAAAGCCCTTTCCCGTTGCCATGGAAACCAAGTGCTCTGCAGGACATATGTGTGTAAGTTGATATGACACCTAAGGAACGTAGTTTGTAGGCGATTTACAACTGTCCGAAGCAGCAGCATAATTTTTAAGTGCCAAAACAACTCCACCTGGCTCATGAACTTCACATACCATCAGCTGTCCTGACAGCTATCTAGGAAACCCTGTTTGGTCACTTACAGTCCAATGACCATTGAGCCTGGTTGGATGAAATCGAGCAGGTTGAGCACACACACACAACTAACATGGAGCTCCTCACTCAAGGCGCTCAAAACTCCACAGCCAAATACAAGCTCAGCGCCCAAGCCATTTCCCGCTGCCATGGAAACCAAGTGCTGTGGCAGCACATATGTGGAACAGTGCATATGACACCTAAGGAAGCTATTGTGGTGTTGAATGGCCACTGCCCGAAACAGCAGCACAGCTCTTCCAGTGACAAAACAACTCCACCCGGCTCATGAACTTCCCATACCATCAGCTGTCCTGGCAGCTATTTAAGAAACCGTGTTTTGTCACTTGCGGTCCAATGCCCATTGAGACCACTGGGAAGGAATCAAGCATATTGAGCACCTAGACAAATCTACCATGTAGCTCCTCACTCAAGGCGCTCAAAACTCCACAGCCAAACACAAGTTCAGTACCCAAGCCATTTCCCGTTGTTTTGGAATCCAAGTGCTCTGGCAGGACATACGTCTGTACGTGGATATGACACAAAGGGAAGGTAGTGTGGTGGTGCACGCCCAGTGCCCAAAGCAGCAGCATTTACCACTGCCATATAAAACAAGCAATCTGGCAGCACATGTGGACCAGTGGATGTGACACCAAGGGAATGTAGCTTCGCTAGTGAATGACAACTGACCGAAGCAGCAGCACAGCTCCTCCAGTGCCAAAACAACTCCACCTGGCTCAAGAACTTCACATACCATCAGCTGTCCTGGCAGCTATCTAGGAAACCCTGTTTGGTCACTTCCGCTCCAATGCCCGTTGGGCCCAGTGTGATGAAATTAAAACCTTGAGCACGGAAACAAAACTAACATGGAGCTGCTCACTCAAGGCGCTCAAAACTCTACCACCAGAGACAAGTTCATCGCCCAAGCCATTTCCAGTTGCCATGGAAACCAAGTGCTCTGGCCGCACATATGTTTGAAACTGGAAATGACACCTAAGGAAGGTAGTGTGGTGGTGAATGGCCACTGTCCAATGCAGCAGCACAGCTGTTCCAGTGTCAAAACAACTCCACTTGGAAACCGCCCGAACATCAGTTCAGAATTTCCAGTATCAAAAGAACTCCACTGGTCATTCACGTCACAAATCATCAGAGGTCATACCAGGTCTCTCGGATAACCTGTTGGTCCCTTCCTGTCCTATGCCCATTGAGACAAGTGTGATAGAAACAAGCAGCTTGAGAACCCAAACAAAACTAACATGGAGCTGCCCACTCATGGCGCTCAAAACTCCACAGCCAAAGACAAGTTGAGCGCCTAAGCTATTTCCCGTTGCCATGGAAACCAAGTGCTCTGGCAGCACATTTTTCTGAAAGTAGATATGACACCTAAGGAAGGTAGTGTGGTGGTGAATTGCCACTGCCCAAAGGAGCAGCACAGCTCTTCCAATGCCAAAACACCTCCACCTGGCTCATGAACTTCACATACAATCAGCTGTACTGGCAGCTACCTAGGAAATCCTGTTTGGTCACTTGCGTTCCCATGCCCTTTGAGACCAGAGTGATGGAGTCAAGCATGTTGAGCACCCACACACAACTAATAATCGCTCCTCACTCATGGCGCTCAAAACTCCACAGCCAAACACAACCTTAGCACACAGGTAATTTCCCATTTCCACGGAAACCAAGGGATCTGGCAGCAAATATGTGTCTAAGTGGATATGACTCCTATGGAAGGTAGTGTGGTGGTGAATGGCCTTTGACCGAAGCAGCAGCACAGTCCTCATAGTGCCAAAACAACTCCGGCAGGCTCAGGAACTTCACATACCAACAGCTGTCCTGGCAGTTATCTAGGAAACCCTGTTTGATCACTTGAGGTTCAATGCCCTTTGAGCCAAATGTGATAGAAACAAGCAGCTTGAACACCCACACAAAACTAACATGGAGCTCCTCACTAAAGGCGCTCAAAACTCCACAGCAAAAGACAAGTTCAGCGCCTAAACCATTTCCCACTGCCATGGAAACCAGTGCTCTGGCAGCACATATGTGGAACAGTGGATATGACACCTACGGAAGGTAGGGTGGTGGTGAATGGCCACTGCCCGAAGCAGCAGCACAGCTCTTCCAGTGCCAAAACAAATCCACCTGGCTCATGAAATTCACATACCATCAGCTGCTCTGGCATCTATCTAGGAAACCCTGTTGGACACTTGCGATCCAATGCCCATTGAGCAGAGTGGGATGGAAGCAAGCAGCTTGACAACCCACACAGAATAACACGGAGCTCCTCACACAAGGGACTCAAAACTCCACAGCCAAAGACAAGTTCAGCGCCCAAGCCATCTCCCGTTGCCATGGAAACCAAGTGCTCTGGCAGCACATATGTGTGTATGGATATGACACCTAAGGAAAGTAATAAGGTGGTGAATTTTAACTGCCTGAAGAAGCAACACAGCTCTTTCAGTGGCAAAACAACTCCACCTGGTTCATGAAATTCACATGGAATCAGCTGTCCAGGCAGCTATCTAAGAGACCCTGTTTGGTCACTTGCGGTCCGAAGCCTGTTGGACCCAGTGGGTTGGAATCAAGCAGCTGAGCACCCACACACAACTAACATGGAGCTCCTCACTCAAGGCGCTCAAAACTCCACAGCCAAAGACAAGTTCATCGCGTAAGCCATTTCCCACTGGCAAGCGAACCAAGTGCTCTGGCAGCACATATGTCTGAAACTGGATATGACACCTAAGGGAAGGTACTGTGGTGGTGAATGGCCAAAGCCCGAAACAGCACAGCTCTTCCAGTTCCAAAGAAACTCCACCTGCTTCATGAACTTCACATATCATCAGCTGTCCTGGCAGCTATCTAGGAAACCCTGTTTGGTCACTTGTGGTCCCAATGCACATGGAGCCCAGTGTGATGGATAAAACCAAGTTGAGCACCCAGACACACACAACTAACATGGAGCTGCCCACTCAATGCGCTCAAAACTGCATAACCAAATACAAGTTCAGCGCCCAAGCCATTTCCCGTTGCCATGGTAACCAAGTATTCTGGCAGCACATACGTCTGAATGTGCATATGACACCTATGCAAGGTATTGTGGTGTTGAATGGCAACTGCTCGAAGCAGCAGCACAGCTCTTCCAGTGCCAAAACAACTCCACCTGGCTCATGAACTTCACATACCATCAGCTGTACTGGCAACTATCTAGGAAACCCTGTTTGGTCAGTTCCGCTCAAAATGCACATGGAGCCTAGAGTGATTTAAACAAGCAGGATGATCACACACACACACACAAATAACATGGAGCTCCTCACTCAAGTCGCTCAAAACTCCACAAACAAAGACAAGTTCAGGGCCCAAGCCATTTCCCGTTGCCTGGAAACCAAGTGCTCTGGCAGCACATACATCTGTAAGTGCATATGACACCTATGGAAGGTATTCTGGTGGTGAATGACCACTGCCCGAAGCAGCAGCATAGCTATTTCAGTGCCAAAACAACTCCACCTGGCTCATGAACTTCACATACCTTCAGCTGTCCTTGCAGCTGTCTAGGAAACCCTGTTTGGTCACTTGCGGTCCCAATGCACATGGAGCTCAGTGTGATGGAAAAATCGAAGTTGAGCAACAACACACACACAACTAACATGGAGCTCCTCACTCAATGTGCTCAAAACTCTACAGCCATAGACATGTTCCGCGCCCAAGCCATTTCCCGCTGCCATGGAAACCAAGTGCTCTGGCAGCACAATTTTCTGGAGGTGCAAATGACACCTAAGGAAGGTACTGTGGTTGTGAATGGCAACTGCCGGAAGCAGCAGCACAGCTCTTCCAGTGCCAAAACAACTCCACCTGGCTCATCAACTTCACATACGATCAGCTGTCCTGGCAGTTATCTAGGAAACCCTGTTTGATCACTTGCGGTCCAAAGCCCAATGAATAAAGACTGATAGAAACAAGCAGCTTGAGCACCCACACAAAACTAACATGGAGCTCCTCACTCAAGACGCTCAAAATCCACAGCCAAAGATAAGTTCAGCGTAAGCCATTTCCCGCTGCCATGGAAACCAAGTGCTCTGGCAGCACATATGTGGAACAGTGGATATGACACCTACGGAAGGTAGGGTGGTGGTGAATGGCCAGGCCCGAAGCAAAGCACAGCTCTTCCTGTGCCAAAACAACTCCTCCTGCCTCATGAAATTCACATGCCATCAGCTGTCCTGGCAGCTATCTAGGAAACCCTGTTGGACACTTAAGGTCCAAAGCCCATGGAGACCAGTGGGATGGAATCAAGCAGCTTGACAACCCACAAAGAACTAACATGGAGATCCTCACTCAAGGGGCTCAAAACTCCACAGAAAAGACAAGTTCAACGCAAAAGCCATTTCCCGTTGCCATGGAAACCAAGTGCTCTGGCAGCACATAAGACTGTAAGTGGATATGACACCTAAGGAAGGTAGTACGGTAGTGAATTTCAACTGCCCGAAGCAGCATCACAGCTCTTTCAATGCCAAAACATCTCCACCTGGCTCATGAACTTCACATACCATCAGCTGTCCTGACAGCTCTTTGGAAACCCTGTTTATTCATTTCCGCTATAATGCTCATAGAGCCCAGTGTGATGGAATCAAACATATTGAGAACCCAAACAAAACAAAAATGTAGCTCTTCACTCAAGGCCCTCAAAACTCCACAGCCAAAGACAAGTTCAACGTACAAGCCATTTCCCATTGCAATGGAAACCTAGTGCTCTGGCAGCACATATGTGTGAAAGTGGATATGACAATGAGGGAAGGTAGTTTGGTGGTGGTTTTCAACTGTCCGGAGCAGCAGCACACCTCTTCCAGTGCCAAAACACCTCCACCTGGCTCATGAACTTCACATACCATCACCTGTCCTGACAGCTATCTAGGAAACCCTGTTTGGTCACTTCCGTCCAATGCCCATGGAGACCAGTGGGATGGAATCAAGCATGTTAAGCAGCAACACACAACTAACACGTAGCACTTCACTCCAGGCGCTCAAAACTCCCCAGCCAAAGACAAGCTCATCGCCCAAGCCATTTCCCATTGCCATGGAAATCAAGTGCTCTGGCAGCACATATTTCTGAAAGTGAATATGACAACTAAGGAAGGTAGTGTGGTGGTGAATGGCAACTGCCCGAAGCAGCAGCACAGCTCTTCCAGTGCAAAAACAACTCCACCTGGCTCATGAATTTCACATACGATCAGCTGTCCTGGCAGCTATCTAGGAAACCCTGTTTGGTCACTTCCGGCCCAAATGCCCATGGAGCCCAGTGTGATTTAAACAAGCAGGATGATCACACACACACAACTAACATGAAGCTCCTCACTCAAGGCGCTCAAAACTCCACAGCCAAAGACAAGTTCAGCGCAAAAGCCATTTCCAGATGCCATGGAAACCAAGTGCTCTGGCAGCACATATGTGGAACAGTGGATGTGACAATTAGGGATGGTAGTGTGGTGGTGAATGACCACTACCAGAAGCAGCAGCACGGTTCTTCCAGTGCGAAAACAACTCCACCTGGCTCATGAACTTCACATACCATCAGCTGTCCTGACAGCTCTTTGGAAACCCTGTTTATTCATTTCCGCTATAATGCTCATAGAGCCCAGTGTGATGGAATCAAGCATATTGAGAACCCAAACAAAACAAAAATGTAGCTCTTCACTCAAGGCCCTCAAAACTCCACAGCCAAAGACAAGTTCAACGTACAAGCCATTTCCCATTGCAATGGAAACCTAGTGCTCTGGCAGCACATATGTGTGAAAGTGGATATGACAATGAGGGAAGGTAGTTTGGTGGTGGTTTTCAACTGTCCGGAGCAGCAGCACACCTCTTCCAGTGCCAAAACACCTCCACCTGGCTCATGAACTTCACATACCATCACCTGTCCTGACAGCTATCTAGGAAACCCTGTTTGGTCACTTCCGTCCAATGCCCATGGAGACCAGTGGGATGGAATCAATCATGTTAAGCAGCAACACACAACTAACAAAAAGCTCCTCACTCAAGGCGCTCAAAACTCCACAGCCAAAGACAAGCTCATCGCCCAAGCCATTTCCCATTGCCATGGAAATCAAGTGCTCTGGCAGCACATATTTCTGAAAGTGAATATGACAACTAAGGAAGGTAGTGTGGTGGTGAATGGCAACTGCCCGAAGCAGCAGTACAGCTCTTCCAGTGCAAAAACAACTCCACCTGGCTCATGAATTTAACATATGATCAGCTGTCCTGGCAGCTATCTAGGAAACCCTGTTTGGTCACTTCCGGCCCAAAAGCCCATGGAGCCCAGTGTGATTTAAACAAGCAGGATGATCACACACACACAACTAACATGAAGCTCCTCACTCAAGGCGCTCAAAACTCCACAGCCAAAGACAAGTTCAGCGCAAAAGCCATTTCGCGATGCCATGGAAACCAAGTGCTCTGGCAGCACATATGTGGAACAGTGGATGTGACAATTAGGGATGGTAGTGTGGTGGTGAATGACCACTACCAGAAGCAGCAGCACGGTTCTTCCAGTGCGAAAACAACTCCACCTGGCTCATGAACTTCACATACCATCAGCTGTCCCTGCAGCTATCTAGGATACTCTGTTTGGTCACTTGCGGTCCAATGCCCATGATGACCAGTAGCATGGATTCAAGCATATTGAGCACCCACACACAACTAACATGTAGCACTTCACTCCAGGCGCTCAAAAATCCCCAGCCAAAGACAAGCTCAGCGCCAAAGCCATTTCCCGCTGCCATGGAAACCAAGTGCTCTGGCAGCACATATGTTTGGAAGAGGATATGACACCTAAGGAAGGTAGTGTGGTGGTGAATTTCAACTGTCGGTAGCAGAGGCACAGCTCTTTCAGTGCCAAAACAACTCCACCTGGCTCATGAACTTCACATACCATCACCTATCCTGGCAGCTATCTCGGAAACCCTGTTTGGTCACTTCCACTCAAATGCCCATGAAGGCTAGTGGGATGGAATCAAGCAAGTTGAGCACCCAAAACAACTAACATTGAGCTACTAACTCAAGGCGCTCAAAAAATGCACAGCAAAAGACGAGTTCAGCGCTCAAGCCATTTCCCGTTCAAATGGAAACCAAGTGATCTGGCAGCACATATTTCTGAAAGTGAATATGACAACTAAGGAAGGTAGTGTGGTGGTGAATGTCAACTGCCCGAAGCAGAAGCACAGCTGTTCCAGAGCCAAAACAATTCCACCTGGCACATCAACTTCACATACCATCAGCTTTCCTGGCAGCTATCTAGGAAACCCTGTTTGGTTGCTTGTGGTCAAATGCCCATGGAGCCCATTGTGATGGAATCAACCAGCTTGAGCACAAAAACAAAACTAACATGGAGCTGCCCACACAAGGCGCTCAAGACTCCATTGCCAAAGACAAGTTCAGCGCCCAAGCCATTTCCCACTGCCATGGAAACCAAGTGCTCTGTCAGAACATATGTGTGAAAGTGGATATGACACAAAAGGCAGGTAGTGTGGTGGTGAATGGCAACTTCCTGAAGCAGCGGCAAAGATCCTCCAGTGCCAAAACAACTCCACCTGGCTCATTAGCTTCACATACCATCAGCTGTCCAGACAGCTATCTAGGAAACCCTGTTTGGTCACTTCTGCTCCAATGCTCATACAGCCCAGTGTGATTTAATCCAGCATATTGAGAATCCAAACAAAACAAAAATGTAGCTCTTCATTCCAGGCGCTCAAAACTTCACAGCCACAGACAAGTTCAGCTCCCAAGCCATTTCCCGCTGCCATGGAAACCAAGTGCTCTGGCAGCACAAACAACTGTAAGTGGAAATGACACCAAGGGAATGAAGTGTGGTGGTGAATGGCAACTGACCGAAGCAGCAGCATAGCTCTTCCAGGGCCAAAACAACTCCAGCTGGCCCAACAACTTCACATACCATCAGCTGTCCTGGCAGCTATCTAGGAAACCCAATTTGGTCACTTTCGGTCAAATTCTCATTATGCCCAGTGTAATGGAATCAAGCAGCTTGAGCACCCACAAAATCTAACATGTAGCTCCTAACTAAGGGCATGCAAAACTCCAGAGCCAAACGCAAGTTCAGCGCCAAAGCCCTTTCCCGTTGCCATGGAAACCAAGTGCTCTGCAGGACATATGTGTGTAAGTTGATATGACACCTAAGGAACGTAGTTTGTAGGCGATTTACAACTGTCCGAAGCAGCAGCATAATTTTTAAGTGCCAAAACAACTCCACCTGGCTCATGAACTTCACATACCATCAGCTGTCCTGACAGCTATCTAGGAAACCCTGATTGGTCACTTCCGTCTAATACCCATGGAAACCAGTGAGATGGAATCAAGCATGTTAAGCAGCAACACACAACTAACAAAAAGCTCCTCACTCAAGGCGCTCAAAACTCCACAGCCAAAGACAAGCTCATCGCCCAAGCCATTTCCCATTGCCATGGAAACCAAGTGCTCTGGCAGAACATATTTCTGAAAGTGAATATGACAACTAAGGGAGGTAGTGTGGTGGTGAATGGCAACTGCCCGAAGTAGCAGCACAGCTCTTCCAGTGCAAAAACAACTCCACCTGGCTCATGAATTTCACATACGATCAGCTGTCCTTGCAGCTATCTAGGAAACCCTGTTTGGTCACTTCCGGCCCAAATGCCCATGGAGCCCAGTGTGATTTAAACAAGCAGGATGATCACACACACACAACTAACATGAAGCTCCTCACTCAAGGCGCTCAAAACTCCACAGCCAAAGACAAGTTCAGCGCAAAAGCCATTTCCAGATGCCATGGAAACCAAGTGCTCTGGCAGCACATATGTGGAACAGTGGATGTGACAATTAGGGATGGTAGTGTGGTGGTGAATGACCACTACCTGAAGCAGCAGCACGGTTCTTCCAGTGCGAAAACAACTCCACCTGGCTCATGAACTTCACATACCATCAGCTGTCCCTGCAGCTATCTAGGATACCGTTTGGTCACTTGTGGTCCAATGCCCATGATGACCAGTGGGATGGAATCAAGCAGAGTGAGCCAGCAAACAACACTAACATGTAGCTCTTCACACAAGGCGCTCAAAACTCCACAGCCAAACACAAGTTCAGCGCACAAGCCATTTCCCATTGCCATGGAAAAATAGTGCTCTGGCAGCACATATGTGTGTAAGTTGATATGACATTGAGGGAAGGTAGTTTGGTGGTGGTTTTCAACTGTTCGAAGCAGCAGCACAGCTCTTCCTGTGCCAAAACAACTCCACCTGGCTCATGAACTTCACATACCATCACCTGTCCTGACAGCTATCTAGGAAACCCTGTTTGGTCACTTCCGTCCAATGCCCATGGAGACCAGTGGGATAGAATCAAGCATGTTTAGCAGCAACACACAACTAACAAAAACCTCCTCACTCAAGGCGCTCAAAACTCCACAGCCAAAGACAAGCTCATCGCCCAAGCCATTTCCCATTGCCATGGAAACCAAGTGCTCTCTGGGCTCGGCAGCGTGGCCTAGTGGCTAAGGTCCTTGCCTTGATCCCATATGGCCGCTGGTTCTAATCCCGGCAGCTCCTCTGTCTCTCCTCCTCTCAGTATATCTGACTTTGTAATAAAAATGGAATAAATCTTTAAAAAAAAAAAAAAAGAAAAAAAGAAAAACCAAGTGCTCTTGCAGCACATATTTCTGAAAGTGAATATGACACCTAAGGAAGGTAGTTTGGTGGTGAATGGCAACTGCCCGAAGCAGCAGCACAGCTCTTCCAGTGCAAAAACAACTCCACCTGGCTCATGAATTTCACATACGATCAGCTGTCCTGGCAGCTATCTAGGAAACCCTGTTTGGTCACTTCCGGCCCAAATGCCCATGGAGCCCAGTGTGATTTAAACAAGCAGGATGATCACACACACACAACTAACATGAAGCTCCTCACTCAAGGCGCTCAAAACTCCACAGCCAAAGACAAGTTCAGCGCAAAAGCCATTTCCAGATGCCATGGAAACCAAGTGCTCTGGCAGCACATATGTGGAACAGTGGATGTGACAATTAGGGATGGTAGTGTGGTGGTGAATGACCACTACCAGAAGCAGCAGCACGGTTCTTCCAGTGCGAAAACAACTCCACCTGGCTCATGAACTTCACATACCATCAGCTGTCCCTGCAGCTACCTAGGATACCCTGTTTGGTCACTTGTGGTCCAACGCCCATGATGACCAGTGGGATGGAATCAAGCAGAGTGAGCCAGCAAACAACAGTAACATGTAGCTCTTCACTCAAGGCGCTCAAAACTCCACAGCCAAAGACAAGTTCAGCGCACAAGCCATTTCCCATTGACATGGAAACCAAGTGTTCTGGCAGCACATATGTGTGTAAGTTGATATGACATTGGGGAAGGTAGTTTGGTGGTGGTTTTCAACTGTCCGAAGCAGCAGCACAGCTGTTCCAGAGCCAAAACAACTCCACCTGGCTCATGAACTTCACATACCATCACCTGTCCTGGCAGCTATCTAGGAAACCCTGTTTGGTCACTTCCGTCCAATGCCCAAGGAGACCAGTGGGATGGAATCAAGCATGTTAAGCAGCAACACACAACTAACAAAAAGCTCCTCACTCAAGGCGCTCAAAACTCCACAGCCAAAGACAAGCTCATCACCCAAGCCATTTCCCATTGCCATGGAAACCAATTGCTCTGGCAGCACATATTTCTGAAACTGAATATGACACCTAAGGAAGGTAGTGTGGTGGTGAATGTCAACTGCCCGAAGCAGCAGCACAGCTCTTCCAGTGCGAAAACAACTCCACCTGGCTCATGAACTTCACATACCATCAGCTGTCCTGGCAGCTATCTAGGAAACCTGTTTGGTCACTTCTGCTCCAATGCCATTTAAGACCAGTAGCATGGATTCAAGCATATTGAGAACCCACACACAACTAACACGTAGCACTTCACTCCAGGCGCTCAAAACTCCCCAGCCAAAGACAAGCTCAGCGCCCAAGCCATTTCCCGCTGCCATGGAATCCAAGTGCTCTGGCAGCACATATGTTTGTAAGAGGATATGACACCTAAGGAAGGTAGTGTGGTGGTGAATGGCAACTGCCCGAAGCAGCAGCACAGCTCTTCCAGTGCCAAAACAACTCCACCTGGCTCATGAACTTCACATACCATCACCTGTCCTGGCAGCTATCTCGGAAAACCTGTTTGGTCAATTCCGCTCAAATGCCCATGAAGACCAGTGCGATGGAAACAAGCAGGTTGAGCACCCAAAAACAACTAACATTGAGCTTCTCACTCAAGGCGCTCAAAAATGCACAGCAAAAGACAAGTTCAATGCTCAAGCCATTTCCCCTTGCCATGGAAACCAAGTGCTTTGGCAGGACATATGTGGAACAGTGGATATGACACATAGAGAACACAGTGTGCTGGTGAATGGACACTGCCCAAAGCAGCAGCACAGCTCTTCCTGTGCCAAAAGAACTCCACCTGGCTCATGAACTTCACATACCATCAGCTTTCCTGGCAGCTATCTAGGAAACTCAGTTTGGTCACCTTTGGTCCAAATATCCATGGAGCCAAGTTTGATGGAATAAAACATATTAAGCACCCAAGAAAAACTATCGTATAGCTCCTCATTCAAGGCGCTCAAAACTTAACAGCCAAAGACAAGTTTAGTGCAAAGCCTTTTCCCATTGCCATAGAAACAAAGTGCTCTGACAGCACAGATGTGGAACAGTGGATATGATATCAAGGGAAGGTAGTGTAGTGGTGAATTACAACTGTCCGAAGCAGCACAGCTCTTCCAGTTACAAATCAACTCCACCTGACTCATCAACTTCACATACCATCAGCTGTCCTGGCAGCTATCTAGAAAACCCTGTTTGGTCACATCAGGTCCAATGCCCATTGGGCCCAGTGGGATGGAATCAAGCATGTTGAGCAACCACACACATCTAACATGGAGCCTCTCACTCAACGTACGGAAAATTACACAGCCAAAGACAAGTTCAGTGCCCAATCCATTTCCCGTTGCCATGGAAACCAAGTGCTCTGGCAGCACATATGTGTGAAAGAGGATATTACACCTATGGAACCTAGTGTGGTGGTGAATTTAACCTGTCCGAAGCAGGAGTACCACCCTTTCAGTGCCAAAACAACCCCACCTGGCTCATGAAATTCACATACCATCAGCTGTCCTGGCAGTAATCTCGGAAACCCTGTTTGGTCACTTGCGTTCAAATGCCCATTGAGCCCAGTGTGATGGAATCAAGCATATTGAGCACCCAAGCAAAACTAACATGTATTTCAAGGCGCTCAAAAATGCACAGCAAAAGACAAGTTCAGCGCTCAATCCATTTCCCGTTGCCATGGAAACCAAGTGCTCTGGCAGCACATAAGTGTGAAAGTGGATATGACACCTATGGAAGGTACTGTGGTAGTGAATGGCCGCTGCTCGAAGAAGTAGCATAGCTCTTCCAGTGCGAAAACAAATCCACCTGGCTCATGAACTTCACATACCATCAGCTCTCCTGGCAGCTATCTAGGAAACCCTGTTTTGTCACTTGGAGTCCAATGCCCATGGAGACCAGTGGGATGGAATCAAGCAGCTTAAGCCCCCACACACAACTAACATGGAGCTCCTCACTTAAGGCGCTCAAAACTCCACAGCCAAAGACAAGTTCAGCGCAAAAGCCATTTCCCGTTGCCAAGGAAACCAAGTGCTCTGGCAGCACATATGTCTGAAACTGGATATAACACCGAAGGAAGCTAGTGTGGTGGTGAATGAAAACAACCCGAAGCAGCAGCACAGTTCTTCCAGTGCCAAAATAACTCCACCTGGCTCATGAACTTCACATACCATCAGCCGTCCTGGCAGCTATCTAGCAAATCCTAATGCGTCACTTCCGTTCAAATGCCCATTGAGCCAAGTGTGATGGAATAAAGCATATTGAGCACCCAAACGAAACAATCGTATAACTCTTCATTTAAGGCTCTCAAAAATCCACAGCCAAAGACAAGTTCAGCGCCCAAGCCATTTCCCGTTGCCATGGAAACCAAGTTCTCTGGCAGCACATATGTCTGTAAGTGGATATGACACCTATGTAAGGTAGTGTGGTGGGGAATTACAACTGTCTGAAGCAGCAACACAACTCTTCCAGTGCCAAAACAACTCCACCTGGCTCATGAACTTCACAAACCATCAGCTGTGCTGGCACCTATCTAGGAAAACCTGTTTGGTCACTTCCAGTCAAATGCCTCTTGTGCACTGTGTGATGGAATCAAGCATGTTGAGCACCCACACACAACTAACATGGAGCTCCTCACTCAAGGCGTTCAAAACTCTACAGCCAAAGACAAGTTCAGCGCCCAAGCCATTTCCCATTGGCATGGAAACCAAGTGTTCTGGTAGCACATATGTGTTTAACTGTATATGACACCTATAGAAGGTAGTGTGGTGGTGAAATTCATCTGTCCGAAGCAGGAGCACAGCTCTTCCAGTGCCTAAACAACTCCACCTGGCTCATGAACTTCACATACCATCAGCTGTCCTCTCAGGTATCTAGGAAACCCTGTTTGGTCACATGCGCTCCAATGCCCCTTGAGCCCAGGGGGATGGAATCAAGCATGTTGAGCATCCACACCATATTAACATGGCGCTCCTCTTTCAAGGGGCTCAAAACTTCACAGCCAAGGGAAGTTCAGTGCCCAACCCATTTCCACCTCCCATGGAACTCAACTGCTTTGGCAGCACGTATGTGCAACTGTGAATGTGACACCAAGGAAATATAGGTCTGATAGTGAATGGCAACTGCCCGAAGCAGCAACAAAGCTCTTCAAGTGCCAAAACAACTGAACCTGGCCCATCAACTTCACATACCATCAGCTGTCTTCTCAGCTATCTAGGAAACCCTGTTTGGTCACTTCAGCTACAGTGCCCGTTGGGCACAATGTGATGGAATCAAGCACCTGGAGCACTCACACAAAACTAACACGGAGCTCCTCACTCAAGGTGCTCAAAACTCCACAGCCAAAGACAAGTTCAGCGCCCAAGCTATTTCCCGCTTCCATGGAAAGCAAGTGTTCTGGAAGCACATATGTCTGAAAGTGGATATGCCCCCTTAAGGAATGTAGTGTGGTGGTGAATTTCAACTGTCCGAAGCAGCAGCACAGCTTTTCCAGTGCCAAAACAACTCCACCTGGCTCATCAACTTCACATACCATCAGCTGTCCTGGCAGCTATCTAGGAAAACCTCTTTGGTCACTTCCGGTCAAAAGCCCTTCGTGCTCAGTGTGATGGAATCAAGCAGCTTGACCACACACACAAAACTAACATGGAGCTGCTCGCTCAAGGTGCTCAAAACACCACAAAGACAAGTTCAGTGCCCAAGCCATTTTACACTGCCATGGATACCAATGCTCTGGCAGCACATAAGTGGTACAGTGGATGTGACACATACAGAACACAGTTTGGTGGTGAATGGCAACTGCCCGAAGCAGCAGCACAGCCCTTCCAGTGTCAAAACAAATCCACCTGGCTCATGAACTTCACATACCATCAGCTTTCCTGGCAGCTATCTAGGAAAACCTGTTTGTTCACTTGCCGTCCAATGCCTATTGAGCCGAGTGTGATGGAATCAACAGGGTTGAGCACCCACACAAAACTTACATGGAGCTGCAACTTAAAGGGGCTCAAAACTCCACAGACAAACACATGTTCATCGCCCAAGCCATTTCCCGTTGCCATGGAAACCAAGTGCCCTGGCAGCAAATATGTGTGAAACTGGATATGCCCCCTTAAGTAAGGTAGTGTGGTGGTAAATTTCAACTGCCTGAAGCAACAACACAGCTCTAACAGTGCCAAAACAACTCCACCTGGCTCAAGAACTTCACATACCATCAGCTGTCCTGTCAGCTATCTAGGAAACCCTGTTTGGTCACTTTCGCTATAATTCCCATTCAGACCAATGGGATGGAATCAAGCATGTTGAGCACCCAAAAACAACTAACAAGGGGCGCCTCACTCAAGGTTCTCAAAATTCCACAGCCAAAGACAAGTTCAGGGCGCAAGCCATTTCCCATTGCCATGGAAACCATGTGCTCTGGCATCACATATGTCTGAAACTGCATATGACACCACGGGAAGGTAGTTTGTTGGTTAATGGCCACTGCCCGAAGCAGCAACACAGCTCTTCCAGTGCCAAAACAACTCCACCAGGCTCACCAACTTCACATACCATCAGCTGTGCTGGCAGCTATCTAGGAAACCCTGTTTGGTCACTTCCAGTCCAATGCCCATTGAACCCAATGGGAAGGAATCTACCAGATTGAGCACCCACTCAAAACTAACATGGAACAGCCCACTAAAGGCGCTCAAACCTACACAGACAAAAAAAAGTTCAGCACCCAGGCCATTTCCCGTTGCCATGGAAACCAAGTGATCTGGAAGCACATATTCTGAAAGTGGATATGACACCAAGGGAAAGGAGTGTTTTGGTGAATGTCCACTGCCCGGAGCAGCAACACAGCTCTTCCAGTGTCAAAACAACTCTACCTGCCTCATGAACTTCACATACCGCCAGCTGTCCTGTCAGCTATCTAGGAAACCCTGTTTGGTCACTTCCGATCAAATGCCGATTGGGCCCAGTGTGATGGAATCTAGCATGTTGAGCACTCACACACAACTAACATGGAGCTGCCTAATTAAGGCGCTCAAAACTCCACAGCCAAAGACAAGTTCAGCACCCAAACTATTTCCCATTGCCATGGAAACCAAGTGCTCTGGCAGCATATATGTCTCTAAGTGAATATGACACCTAAGGAAGGTAGTGTGGTGGTCAATTTCAACTGTCCGAAGCAGCAGCACAGCTCTTCCAGTGCCAAAATAACTCCACCTGGCTCATGATCTTCACATACCATCAGCTGTCCTGGCAGCTATCTAGGAAACCCTGTTTGGCCACCTCCAGTCCAATGCCCATTGAGCCCAATGGGATGGAATCTACCAGATTGAGCACCCACTCAAAACTAACATGGAACTGCCCACTCAAGGCGCTCAAAACTCCACAGCCAATGACAAGTTCAGAGCCCAAGCCATTTCCCGTTGCCATGGAAACCAAGTGCTCTGGCAGCACATATGTCTGAAACTGGACATGACACCTAAGGAAGGTATTGTGGTGGTGAATGGCCACTGACTGAAGCTGCAACACAGCTCTTCCAGTGCCAAAACAACTCCACCTGGCTCATGAACTTCACATACCATCAGCTGTCCTGTCAGCTATCTAGGAAACCCTGTTTGGTAACTTCCTCTCCAATGGCCATTGAGCCAAGTGGGATGGAATCAAGCATATTGAGCACTCAAAGAGAACTAACATGTAGCTCCTCACTCAGAGCGCTAAAAATTCCACAGTCAAAGACAAGTTCAGCGCCCAAGCCATTTAGTGTTGGCATGGAAACCAAGTGCTCTGGTAGCACATACGTGTGTAAGTGGATGTGACAGCTAAGGAAGGTAGTGTGGTGGTGAATTTCAATTGTCTGAATAAGCAGCACAGCTCTTCCAGTACCAAAACAACTCTACCTGGCTTATGAAGTTCACATGCCATCAGCTTTCCTAGCAGCTGTCTAGGAAACCCTGTTTGGTCACTTCCGGTCAAATGCCGGATGGGCCCAGTGTGATGGAATCAAGCATGTTGAGCACTCACACACAACTAACATGGAGCTGCCTACAAAAGGCACTCAAAACTCCACAGCCAAAGACATGTTTAGCGCCCAAGCCATTCCCCGTTGCCATGGAAACCTAGTGCTCTGGCAGCATATATAGCTCTAATTGGATATGACACCTGAGGAAGGTAGTGTGGTGGTGAACTTCAACTGTCCGAAGAAGCAGCACAGTTCTTCCAGTGCCAAAACAACTCCACCTGCCTCATGAACTTCACATACCATCAGCTGTCCTGACAGCTATCTAGGAAACCCTGTTTGGTCACTTCCAGGCCAATGCCCATTTAGCCCAGTGGGATGGAATCAAGCAGCTGGAGCAGATACAAAAAACTAACAGGAAGCTCCTCACTTTTGGCGATCAAAACATCACAGCCAAAGACAAGTTAAGCACCCAAGCCATTTCCCCTTGCACGAAAACCAAGTGTTGTGGCAGCACATATGTTTGTAAGTCGATAAGACACCTAAGGAAGCTAGTGTGTTGATAAATGGCCACTGACCGAAGCAGCAACACAGCTCTTCGAGTGTCAAAACAACTCCAACAGGCTCATCAACTTCACACACCATCAGCTGTCCTGTCAGCTATCTAGGAAACCTGGTTTGGTCACTTCTGCTCCAATGCCCGTTAGTCCCAGTGTGATGGAATCAAGCAGGTTGAGCACCCACACAAAACTATCATGGAGCTCCTCACTAAAGGCGATCTAAATTCCACAGCCAAAGACAAGTTCAGCGCCCAAGCCATTTCCCGTTGCCATGGAAACCAAGTGTTCTGGCAGCACAGATGTCTGAAACTGCATAAGACACCCAAAGAAGGTAGTGTGGTGGTGACTTTCCACTCTCTGAAGCAGCAACACAGCTCTTCCACCGCGAAAACAATTAAACCTGCCTCATGAACTTCACATACCATTAGCTGTTCTGGCAGCTATCTAGGAAACCCTGTTTGGTCACTTCTGGTCCATGCCCTTTGAGACGACTGGGATGAAATCAGGCATGTTGTGCACCCACAGACAACTAACATGCAGCTCCTCAATCAACATCAGCGCCCAAGCCATTTCCCGTAGCCATGGAAATCAAGTGCTCTGGCAGCACATACATTTCTAAGTGGATATGACACCTAGGGAAGGTAGTGTGGTGGTGAATGTCCACTGCCCGAAGCAGCAACACAGCTCTTCCAGTGTCAAAACAACTCTACCTGGCTCATGAACTTCACATACCATCAGCTGTTCTTGCAGCTATCTAGGAAACCCTGTTTGGTCACTTCAGGTCAAATGCACTTTAAGCCCAGTATGAATTAATGAACCAGGTTGAGCACCCACACAAAACTAACATGGAGCTCCTAATTAAAGTTCCTTAAAACTCCACAGCCAAAGAAAAGTTCAGCGCCCAAGCCATTTCCCGTTGCCATGGAAACCAAGTGCTCTGGCAGCACATATCTGTGAAACTGGATATGACACCAAAGGAAGGTAGTGTGGTGGTGAATGGCCACTGACTGAAGGAGCAACACAGCTCTTCCTGTGCCGAAACCACTGCACCTGGCTCATGAACTTCACATACCATCAGCTGTTCCAGCAGCTATCTAGGAAACCCTTTTGATCACTTGCGGTCCAATGCCCTTTAAGACCATGGTGATGGAAT
This sequence comes from Ochotona princeps, assembly GCF_030435755.1. Taxonomy (NCBI): domain Eukaryota; kingdom Metazoa; phylum Chordata; class Mammalia; order Lagomorpha; family Ochotonidae; genus Ochotona; species Ochotona princeps. Next base: position 121,560,378 of record NC_080834.1, on the reverse strand, counting down.
CCAGCATGTTGAGCACTCAAACAGAACTAAAATGTAGCTCCTCAGTCATGGCGCTAAAAATTCCATAGTCAAAGACAAGTTCAGTGCCCAAGCCATTTACCGTTGACATGGAAACCAAGTGCTCTGGCAGCACATGTGTGTAAGTGAATGTGACAGCTAAGGAAGGTAGTGTGGTGTTGAATTTCAATTGTCCGAAGTAGCAGCACAGCTCTTCCAGTGCCAAAACAACTCTACCTGGCTCCTGAACTTCACATACCATCAGCTGTCCTGGCAGCTATCTCAGAAACCCTGTTTGGTCACTTCTGCTTCAATGCCCATGAAGACCAGTGGGATGGAATCTAGCAGGTTGAGCACCAAAAAACAACTAACATTGAGGTCCTCACTGAAGGCGGTCAAAACTCCACAGCCAAAGACAAGTTCAGCGCCCAAGCTATTTCTCGTTGCCATGGAAACCAAGTGCTCTGGCAGCACATATGTGGAATACTGGATGTGACACATAGAAAACATAGTTTGGTGGAGAATGGCAACTGCCCGAGGCAGCAGCACAGCTCTTCCAGTGTCAAAAGAACTCCACCTGGCTCATGAACTTTACATACCATCAGTTGTCCAGGCTTCTATCTAGGAAACCCTGTTTGGTCACTTCTGCTCCAATGCCCATGGAGCCCAGTGGGATGGAATCTACCAGACTGAGCACCCACTCAAAACAAACATGGAGCTGCCCACTCAAGGCGCTCAAAAATCCATTGCCAAAGACAAGTCATCGCCCAAGCCATTTCCCGTTGCCATGGAAACCAAGTGCTCTGGCAGCACATATGTCTGAAACTGGATATGAAAACTAAGGAAGAGTTTGACTTCTTCGTTTCCCATTTGGATTCCTCTGATTTCTTTTTCTTGTCTTATGGCCTCAGCGAGTACCTCTAGGACTATGTTGAATACTAGTGGAGAAAGTGGACATCCCTGTCTTGTTCCAGATCTCAGTGGGAAGGGTTCCAGCTTTTCTCCATTCAGTATGATGCTGGCGTTGGGTTTTTCATATATGGCTTTAATTATGTTGTGGATTTTTCCATCTATGCCTACCTTGGTTAGGGTTTTTAGTAGGAAGTGCTGTTGGATTTTGTCGAAAGCTTTTTCTGCATCTATTGATACTATCATGTGATTCTTGTTTTTCAGTTTTTGGATGTAGTGTATCACATTTATGGATTTGCGAATGTTGAACCATCCCTGCATTCCAGGGATGAATCCTACTTGATCTGGATGAACGATCTGTCTGATGTGTTTTTGAATTCTGTTGGCTAGGATTTTGTTGAGAATCTTAGCATCAATGTTCATCAAAGAGATAGGTCTGTAGTTTTCCTTCTCTGTTAGTTCTCTGTCTGGTTTTGGGATTAAGGTAATGTTGGCTTCATAGAATGAGTTCGGAAGGGTTGCCTCTTTTTCTATTGTTTTGAAGAGTTTGTAGAGGATTGGGGTCAGTTCTGTTCGGAATGTTTTGTAGAATTCTGGAGTGAAGCCGTCTGGGCCTGGGCTTTTCTTTGTTGGGAGATCTTTAATCACTGATTCAATCTCTACTTCAGTTATGGGTTTGTTCAGGTCGTTTGTTGCCTCTGGGCTAAGTTTTGGCAGGTGGTAGAAGTCTAAGAACTTTTCCATTTCTTGGTGATCTTCTGATTTGTTGGAGTACAGTGCTTTGTAGTAATTTCTAATTATGTCCTTAATGGATGCGGTGTCTGTTGTTATGTTGCCTTTTTCATCTTTGATGCTGTTAATTCTTGCCTTCTCTTGTTTTTTCTTTGTCAGTCGGGCCAGTGGGGTGTCTATCTTGTTTATCTTTTCAAAAAACCAGCTTTTTAATTCATTGATTTTGTGTATGGTTTTTTTTATTTCTATCTGGTTGACTTCCTCCCTTGTTTTGATGATTTCTTGTTTCCTATTGTGTGTGTGGCTCTTCTGCTGTTGTTTTACCAATTCCTGGAGGTGTGTGTTTAGTTCCTGTATTTGGCGCATCTCTTGGGCCTTGACATGAGCTCCAATTGCGATGAGTTTACCCCGTAGCACTGCTTTGGCAGTGTCCCACAAATTTTGGAATGTTGTGTCAGAGTTTTCATTGGTTTCCATAAATTTTTTGATCTCATCTTTAATTTCTTCTCTGATCCATTGTTCGTTTAATAGCATATTGTTCAGCCTCCAAGCGTTTCTATATTTCCTGGGGCATTTTGAATTGCTGATTTCCAGTTTCATTCCGTGGTGGTCTGAGAGGGTACATGTTATGATTCCTATCTTTTTGAAATTGTTTAGGTTTGCTTTTGTCCTATCATGTGGTCGATCCTGGAGAAGGTGCCATGCACTGCTGAAAAAAATGTATAATCTGTGGCCTTAGGGTAAAAAAGTTCTATAAATATCTGTCATGTCCAGTTGTCCTATTGTTTGTATGAGCTCTGTTGTTTCTTTGTTGAGTTTTTGTTTTGTTGATCTGTCTATAGTTGTTAGCGGGGTGTTAAAATCACCCACTATTATTGTGTGTATATCTATGTCTCCCCTTAAGTACGTGAGTAATTGCTTCACGTAGCTAGGTGCGTTTGAATTTGGTGCATATATGTTCACAATGGTAATTACTTCCTGATGGATCAGTCCCTTCACCAATATATAATGTCCTTCCCTGTCCTTTTTGATGTGTGTCAGATTGAAGTCCACATCATCTGAAATTAAGACAGCTACCCCAGCCTTTTTTTCTCGTCCATTGGCATGAAATATCTGTTTTCAACATTTCCCTTTCAGCTTCTTAGAATCTCTTCTGGTTAGATGTGTCTTTTATAGGCAACAGATGGTTGGGTGCTGTTTGACAATCCATTCTGTTAATCTATGTCTTTTGATTGGTGAGTTCAGGCCATTTGTGTTAAGAGTTAAAATTGAGAGGTTGTGATTTTGCCCTGCAATACTTGTTTTTGTGGGTGTTGATATCTGTGTAATTGCCCTTCCTTGTGTGGACTTTAGTGGGGAGAGCTTCCTGTTTGCCATCTTTGCTTATGATTCACCTGCTTTTTTTTTCTGGATTTAGTGCATTTCTAAGGTTATTTTGTAGAGCTGGTTTTGTGCTGGCATAGTCTTCTAATTTCTCTTTGCTGTGAAAGTATTTGATTTCGTTCTCAAATACGAGTGAAATCTTTGCTGGGTACAATATTCTTAGTTGACCGTTGTTCTGATTCAGGATTTGGAAGATCTGTGTCCATTCTCTTCTTGCTTGTAAAGTCTCTTCAGAGAAGTCAGCAGTGATCCTGATTGGTTTTCCCTGGTATGTGATCTTTTCTCTGCTTCGTACTTGTCTTAGGATTCTTTCTTTGTCTTCGTTGGAGTGGAACTTGAGCACCATATGTCTGGGTGAAGATCGCTTTTGGTCATATCTGCTGGGAGTCCTCTGACCGTCCTGGATTTGGGCTCGGTTCATGTTCCAAGTGTTTTGAAAGTTTTCCTGTATAATTTCGCCGAGCACCATTTGCATTCCTGACTCTTTTTCCGCTCCTTCAGGAAGGCCAATAATCCTAATATTCGATTTTCTGAGGTTGTCTTTCATTTCTTGTATGGTCTTATTGGCTTTGTTCAGACTTGTCTCCAGCTGTTTAATGAACTGGGTATGTTCGTTTTGTGTGTCTTCCGTTTCAGAGATCCTCTCTTCTGCTGTATTTGTTCTGTTGGTTAGGCTCTCAATTTTGTGCTCTACGTCAAGGATTTTACTTTTCATTTGTTGTATTTCTGAGGCTATGTGGTTCTTGAATTCCTTGAAGTCCTCCCAATTCTTCTCATTGTTTCTGACATATTTTAACATTTTTTTTTGAATTCCTTGTCTGGTAGATCTTCTATGTCTTCATCTCACATCTCCGAAATAGACATTGGCTTTAGATCCTTTATTGGTAGGGTGTTGGCACTCTCATCTGAATCATTACCTTTTCTGGTATTTCTTCCCATTGTGTTAGTGTTTCTTTTTTGAGAGACCTAGGCACCAGTGTGCTGAGGGGTCTCCAAGCACTATCCTATAGAGATCGGAGTCTGCAGGCGTGGAGTAGCAGGGTGTGAGAATTTTCAAGGCACTTTTGGTGCGTCTCCAGGACACTGGACCTCAGGGCGCCACTTACAGGGCCCAGTGGATTCAAAGCGCACTCTCAGCTCGTCCCCTACAGGTATGCTACCACAGGGCGTGGGGGAGTGAAGGCACTCTCTATGCGCGCCCCCTGTGTGTGGGATCACAGGGCTCGGAGGATTCTAGGTGCTTTCTCGGTGTGTCCCCAGTGCCAGGGACTGCAGGGCGTGGAGGTTCCAGGTGCTCTCTGGGAACGCCTCCTGCACGCGGGTCTGCAGTGCTCTCCTGGTGCGTCTCCCAAGAACGGGACTATAGGGCGTGGGGTGTTCCAGGTGCTCTCTGGAAGCGTCTCCTGCGCAAGCCCGCCCACCCCAGCGCTTGCAGGGGACCGACCGCCCCAGCGCTAGCACGGGAAGGCCCAGCCCAGAGGCAGGCTTGGGTTCCTGTGGGATAGCACCGCCCAGCTGAGTGCCAGACCGCAAAGCCACGGGGGAGTATTCAGTGTGCCTTTTGCCTTTCTCCTCAGGGCACAGGACCACTGTGCGTCGCCTCCCAGACACAGTTTTGGCAGTTTCAAGGCACGCGCCCTGTGTCCCTAGATGCTGGAGTCGGGGGGGAGGAGCGAGGAGACAAGCACCAATTGTGTTCAGGCTCTTTGCATGCCCCTGGGGGGCCAACTCCCGGAGCCTCCAACCCACCACTGTCCCCACCCAACTCACTCAAACCTCAGGTTCTTGCAGTCTGCCTCTTCCTCTGGTGGGAATCCTCGCCGCGGGTGCGTCTCCCAGCTACTGCGTCCGTTGTAGGTCCCGGCGGGTGCAGGCGGATGGAACCTGGAGGCTGCAGCTGGTGCAGGTCCCAGTGGGGCTTGGAGACCAGGGTGGGTGGATGCCGGGGAGTCCCGATGACTTCAGGTCCTGATGTCCTCAGCGGGCGAAGGTCCTGGCGGGTCCTGGTGACCAGGGTGAGCAGATGCCAGTGGGTCCCAATCACAGCCAGTCCTCATGGCCACAGCGTCTGCGGGTCGGTCTGCAGGTCGGTCTGTGGCTTTCAGCACCTGCACTCAAAGGTGACTCAGCAGGTCAGGAGCAGAAAGTCGTCTTCCCTGCCCTTTGTTTTGTTTTTCCGTGGTTGCTCTTCAGAGTTGTGTGGATTTTTTTGGCTCCACACTATCCAGGGAACTTCACGTTCTTCTCCCTATAGTTCTATGCTGCTCCACTTACGCTTTTGTCACGTTCTAGCCCTCTCTGTCTGTGAGCTCCCTCACAGTCTTCCTCCTATGTTGGCCATCTTGCGAGTCTCCCCATTTACAACTGCCATGGAAACCAAGTGCTCTGACAAAATATAAGTCTGAAAGAGGATGTGGTACCTAGGGAACACAGTGTAGTGGTGAATGGCAACTACAACAAGCATGAGCACAGGTCTTCAGTAGGAAAACAACTCCACTGGCTCATTCACTTCACCTACCATCAGCTGTCTTAGCAGGACTCCCAGAAACCATGTGTGGTCACTTCCTGTCCAATGCCCATTGATCCCAGGGGGATGGAATCAAGCAGGTTGAGCACACACAGAAAACATAGATGGAAATCCTAACACAAGGCCCGAAAAAATCCGGAGTCAGAGAGAATTTCAGCGCCCAAGCCAGTTTCAGCTGCCATGGAAACCAAGAACTGTGGCAGCACAGATGTCTGAAAGTGGATGTGACACCTAGGAAACTCAGTGGGGTGGTGAATGGAGGCTGCTCGAAAAACCAGCACAGGTCTTCCAGTGCCAAAACAACTCCAGTTGGCTGATTCACTTCACATACCATCACAGCTATCCTGACAGGTCTCCCAAAAAACCTGTTTGGTCACTTCCTCTCCACTGCCAATTGAGCCCAGTGTGATGGAATCAAGCAGGTTGGGAACATACAGTAAACATAAATGGAGATCCTCACACAAGGTGCCAAAAAATCCAGAGCCAGAGAGAAGTTCAGCGCCCAAGCCATTTCCAGCTGCCATGAAAACCAAGTGCTCTGGCAGCGCATATGTCTGAAAGTGGATGTGACACCTAGGGAACTCAGTGTTGTGGTGAAAGGAAACTGCCTGAAGCAGCAGCACAGGTCTTATAGTAACAAAACAACTCTGCCTGGCTCATTCACTTCTAATGCAATCAACTGTCCTGGCAGGTGTCCAAGAAACCATGTTTAGTCACTTCCTGTCCAATGCCAATTTAGCAAAATTTGAAAGAATCAAACTGCACTAAACAAAGATGGATATCCTCACTCAAGGCGCTAAATTTTGAGAACCAGAGAAAAGTTCAGCGCCCTAGCCTTTTGCAGCTGCCTTGGAAACAAGTGATCTGGCAGCATATATGTCTGAAAGTGGATGTGAAACCTGGGAAAATCATTTAGGTGGTGGTGAATGGCACCTGCCTGAAGCAGTAGCACAGGCCTTCCAATGCAAAAGCAACTCCACGAGTCTGATTCACTTCACATCAGCTCTCTTAGCAGGTCTCCCGGAGATCCTGTTTGGTCACTTTGTGTCCAATGAGCATTGAGCCCAATGGGTTGGAAACATACAGGTTGAGCACACACACTAAACAAAGATGGAGATCTTCACTCAAGGCGCTCAAAAGCCGACATCCAGAGAGACATTCAACGCACAACCCATTTCCACCTACCATGGAAACCAAGTGCTCTGGCAGCACATATGTATGAAAGTGGCTGTGACAACTGGGAAACTCAGTGTAGTGGTGAATGGCAACTGCATGAAGCAGCAGCACAGGTCTTCCAGTGGCAAAACAACTCCATCTGGCTCATTCACTACACATAGAATGAGCTGTCCTCACAAGTCTCCCGGAAATCCTGTTTGATCACTTCCTGTCCAATGACAACAGAGCCCAGTGCAATGGAATCAAGCTGACTGAGAACCAGCAGAAAACATGGAGGAGATCCTCATTTAGGCGCCAAAAACTCCACCGCAAGAGATAAATTTAGTGCCCAAGCCATTTCCAGCTGCCATGGAAACCAAGTGCTCTGGCAGCACATATGTGTAAAAGCAGCTGCGACATCTAGAGAACTCAGTGTGGCAGTGAATTGCAATTGCCTGAAAGAGCAGCACAGGTCTTCCAGTGCCAAAACAACTCCACCTGGCTCATTCAATTCATATAGAATCAGCAGTCCTATCAGGTTTCCTGCATACCCTATTTGGTCACTTTCTGCCCAAAGCCCACTCAGACCAGTGTGATGGAATCAGGCTGTCTGAACACCCACACACGTAACAAAGATGGAAATCCTCACTCAAGGTGCTCAAAACTCGATATCCAGAGAGAAATTGAGCGCACAAGCCATTTGCAGCTACCATGGAAACCAAGGCCTCATTCATGTCACATACTATCTGCTCTCTTATCAGGTCTCCCAGAAACCCTGTTTGGTCATTTTCTGTCCAGTGACCATTGAGCCTAATGGGATTAAACATGCAGGTTGATCCCCCACACAAAACTCGACAGCAAGAGAAAAGTTCAGAAATCTAGCCATTTGCAGCTGCCTTGGAAACAAGTGACCTGGCAGCACATATGTCTGAAAGTGGAGGTGAAACCTGGGGAAAACATTTAGGTGGTGAATGGCAACAGCCCGAGGCAGTAGCAGAGGCCTTCCAGTGCCAAAACAACTCCAACAGGGTCAGTCACTTCACATGAAATCAGCTCTCCTAGCAGCTCTCCCTGCAACGTTGTTTGGTCACTTAATGTCCAATGCCTATTGAGCCCAAGGGGCATGGAATCAAGCATGTTGAGCACACACACAAAACAGATCATCACTCAATGCGCTAAAAATTCCAGAACCAAAGAACAAGTTTAGCACCCAAGCCATGTCCAACTGCCGTGGAAACCAAGTGCTCTGGCAGCACATATATCAGAAAGTGGATGTGACACCTGGGGAATTCAGTGTGGTGGTGAATTGCAACTGCCCAAAATAGCAGCACAGCTTTTCCAGTTTCAGAAAAACTCGACTCACATCAGTCAAATCACATACCATCAGCTCTCCTTACAGGTCTACCAGATACCCTGTTTGAACGCTTCCTGTTCAATGCCAATTGAGCCTCGTGTGATCAAATCAAGCATGTTCAGCATGCGCAAAGAAAAAAGATGGAGATCCTTACGCAAAACGCTGAAAATTCAAGAGCAAGAGAGGAGTTCAGCATCAAAGCCATTTCCAGCTGCCATGGCAGCCAAATGCTCTGGCAGTACATATGTCTGAAAGTGGGTGGGACACCTAGGGAACAAAGTGTGGTGGTGAATGGAAATTGCATGAAACAACAGCACAGGCCTTCCAGTGCCAAGCATCTCCACCTGGCTCATTCACTTCACATACCATCAGCTATCATGGCTGATCTCCCGGAAACCCTGTTTGGTCACTTCTTGTCCAATGCCTATTGAGCCCTATGGAATGGAATCAAGCAGATTGGGCACCCACACAAAAGAAAGATGGAGATTCACACTCAAGGTGCTCAAAATTCCTCAGAGGGAAGTTTAAGGCCCAAGCCAATTTCAGCTGCCATGGAAACCTAGTACTCTAGCAGCACATATGTTTAACACTGGATGTGCCACCTAGGAAACTCAGTGTGTTGTTGAATGGCCACTTCCAAGGCAGCCTGATAGGTCTTCCAGTGCCAAAACAACTCCAACTGCCTCATTCACATCAATTACCTTCAGATGTCCTTGCAGGTCTCCTGAAACCATGTTTGTTCACTTCCTGTCCAATGCCCATTGACACCAGTGAAAAAGAATCAAGCAGTTTCAGCACACACACAAAACAAGGATGGAGATCCTCACTCAAGGCGCTCATAACTCCAGAGCCAGAGAGAAGTTCAGCTCCCAAGCTATTTCCAGCTACCATGGAAACTAAGTGTTCTGGAAGCACGGATGTCTCAAAGTGGCTGATAAGCTAGGCAACTCATTGTGGTGTTGAACGGTAATTGCTCAAAGCAGCAGAACATGTCTTCCAGGGTCAATACAACTCCACCTGGCTCATTCACCTCCCATACCATCAGCTGTCATGGCAGCTATCTAGGAAACCCTGTTTGGTCACTTGCTTTCCAATATTCAAAGCTCAGCATTATGGAATCAAGTAGGTGGAGGACACACAGAAAACAAAGGTGGAGTTTCTCACTCAAGGCACGAAAACGCCACAGCCAGAGAGATCAGTGCTCAAGCATTTCCAGCTGCCTTGGAAAACAAGTGCTCTGGCAGCACATATGTCTGAAAGTGGATGTGACACTTGGGGATCTAAATTTGGTGGTGAATGGCAACTGCCCGAAGCAGCAGCACAGCTCTTCCAGTGCCAAAACAACTCCACCTGGTTCAGGAACTTCAATTACAATCAGCTGTCATAGCAGGCCTCGTGAAAACCCTGTTTGCTAAATTGCTTTCCAGTGCCTATTCAGTATAGTGTGATGGAATGAGGCATGCTGAGCACTCACACGTAACAAACATGTAGATCCTCACTCAAGGCACTTAAACTCTACAGCCAGAGAGAAGTTCAGCACTCAAGCCATTTGCAGGTGCCATGGAAACCAAGTGCTCTGGCAGCACATATGTCTGAAAGTGGATGTGACGCTTGGAGAACTCAGTGTGGTATTGAATGATAACTGCCCTAAGCAGAAGCACAGGTCTTCCAGGGCCAAAACAACTCCATCTGACTCATTCACTTCACATATCATCAGGTGCCCTAGCAGGTCTTCCAGAAACAATGTTTGGACACTTATGTTCCAAATCCTTAGCCCAGATGATGGAATGATGTAGGTGGAGCACACACTTAAAAAAAAGGTGGAGATCCTCACACAAGGCATGTAAAACTCCACAGCCAGGTAGAAGTTCAGAACCCAAGATATTTCCAGCTGCCATGGAAACCATGTGCTCTGGCAGAACATATGTCAGAAAATGGATGTGACAAGAATTAAACTCAGTGAGGTGGTGAATGGAAACTGCCTGAATTAGCAGCACAGGACTTCCAGTGCCAAAACAAGTCCACCTGAGTCATTCACTTCAGATTTTATCAGATGTCCTAGTATGTCTCCCAGTCACCCTGTTTGGACCCCTTGTTTAATGCCCATTGAAACCATGGTAAGGGAATCAAGCAAATTGAACACCCACATAAAACAAAGATGGATATCCTCACTCAATGCGCTAAAAATTCTAGAGCCAGAGAGAAATTCAGCGCCCAAGCCATTTTTAGCTGCCATGGAAACCAAGTGCTCTGGCAGCACATATATCTGAAAGTGGATGTGACACCTGGGGAACTCAGTGTGGTGGTAATTGCAGCTGCCCGAAGTAGCAGCACAGCTTTTCCAGTCCAGAAAACCTTTAACTTCTTCAGTCAAATCACATACCATCGGCTGTCCTTACTGGTCTATCAGAGACCCTGATTGAACAATTCCTGTTCAATGCCGATTGAACCCCGTGTGATGGAAACAAGCATGTTCAGCATACGCACAGAAAAAAGATGGAGATCCCCACTCAAAACGTTGAAAATTCCAGACCCAGAGAGGATTTCAGCATCAAAGCCATTTCCACCTGCCATGGCAACCAAAAGCTCTGGCAGTACATATGTCTGAAAGTGGATGTGACACCTAGGGAACTCAGTGTAGTGGTGAATGGCAACCGCAAGAAACAGCAACACAGGCCTTCCAGTTCCAAACATCTCCACCTGGCTCATTCACTTCACATACCTTCAGCTATCATGGCTGATCTCCCGGAAACCCTGTTTGGTCACTTCCTGCCCAATGCCCGTTGAGCCCAGTGGGATGGAATCAAGCAGGTTGAGCACACTCACAAAACAAAGATGGAGATTCACACTCAAGGTGCTCAAAACTCCACAGACAGAGGGAAGTTCAATGCCCAAGCCAGTTTCAGCTGCCATGGAAACCACGTTCTCTGGCAGCACATATGTCTGACACTGGATGTGCCACCTAGGGAACTCGGTGTGTTTGTGAATGACAATTTCCCGAAGCAGCAGTGCAGGCCTCCTAATGCCAAAACAACACCTCCGGGATAGTTCACTTCACATACAATCAGCTGTCCTTCCAGGTTTCCTAGAAAACCCTGTTTTGACACATCCTATTAAATGCCGATTGAGCCCAGGGTAATGGGATCACGAATGTTGAGCACACACAGAAAATAAAGATGGAGATTCTCACTCAAGGCGCTAATAACTCCAGAGCCATAGTGAAGTTCAGCTCCCAAGCCACTTCCAACTGCCATGGAATCCAAAACCTCTAGCAGAACATATGTCTGAAAGTGGATGGGACACCTAGGGAACATAGTGTGGTTGTGAATAGCAACTGCCAAAAGCAGCAGCACAGACATTCGTTGCAAAACAACTCTACCTGGATCATCCAACTCCCATACCCTCAGCAGTCCTTTTAGGTCTCCCGATATCCATGTTTGGTCACTTCCTGCCCAAAAGCACATTGAGCTCAATCAGTTGGAATCAATCAGGTTGAGCACACACAAAAAACAAAGTTGGAGATTAAGATTCAATGCACATAAATTTCTTGAGCCAGAGAGAATTTCAGTCCCCAACCAATTTCCAGATGCTATGGAAACCAAGTGCTCTGGCAGCACATATGTCTGAATGCGGATGTGACACATTAGGAACTCAATGTGGTGGTGAATGGCAACTGCCCGAAAAAGCAGAAGAGCTCTCCAGTGCCAAAACAACTCCAGTTGGCTCATTCACTTCACATACCATCAGCTGTCCTAGCAGGTCTCCAGGAAACCGTGTTTGGTCACTTCCTGTCCAATGCCAATTGAGCCCAGGGGGTACAATAAATTAGGTTGACCACGCACACAAAACAAAGATGAAGATACTCACTCAAGGCACTCACATCTCCGCAGCCAGAGAGAATTTCAGCACCTAAGACTTTTCCAGCTGTCATGGAAATCAAGTGCTCTGGCAGCACATATTTCTGAAAGTGACTGGGAGGTGACACTTGAGGAACTCAGTGCGGTGGTACATGGCAACTGCCTGAAGAAGCAACACACATCTTCCAGGACCCAAACAACTCCACCTGGCTCATTCACTTCACATACCATCAGCTGCCCTGTCACGTCTCCGGGAAATCTTGCTTGGGCACTTCCTGTCTAATGCCCATTGAGCCCAGTGTGATATAGTCTGTTTGTTCAGCAACCCCGCTAAACAAAGATGGAGATCCTCATTCAAGGCGTGACTAACTAGGCAGTCAGAGAGAATTTCAGCGCCCAAGTCATTTCCAGCTGCCATGGAAACCAAGTGCTCTGGCAGCACATTTGCTTAAAGTGGATGTGACACCTAGGTAACACAGTGTGCTGGTAAATGGCAACTGCCCGAAGCAGCAGCACAGGTATACCAGTGCCAAAACACCTCCACCTGGCTCCTCCAATTCATATACCATCAGCTGTCCTTGGAGGTCTCCCAGAAACCCTATCTGGTCACTTCCTGCCCCATGCCCATTGAGGCCAGGGGGATGGAATCAAGCAGGATGATTTCTTCCCCCTGCTCTCAAATGACATTGCACAGGAAGTGACCAGACATGCTTTTCAGGAGACCTTCTAAGACGTTTATGTAAAATCCTGTTTGGTCACTTCTTGTCCAATGCCCATTGAGCCCTGTGGGATGGAATCAAGCAGGTTGAGCACACACAAAAAACAAAGATGGAAATCCTCACTCAAGGCGTGACAAATTACACAGCCAGAAAGAAATTCAGCGCCATGACATTTCAGCTGCCATGGAAACCAAGAACTGTGGCAGCGCATATATCTAGCAGTGTTATTGCACCTAGGAAACTCAGTGTGGTGGTGACTTCCAACTGCTCGAAGCAGCAGCACAGCTCATCTAGTGCCAAAACAACTCCATCTGGCACATTCACTCAAATTGCATCAGTTGTCCTAGCAAATCTCCCAGAAATCTTGTTTGTTCACTGCATGTCCAATGCCCATTGAGCCCTGGGAGGTGGAATTTGTAGGTTGAGCACACACACATAAAACAAAGATGGAGATCTTTACTACTGGCGCTTATAGTCCACAATCAGAGAGAAGTTCAGCGCCCAAACCATTTCAAGCTGCCATGGAAACCAAAAATTCTGGCAGCACATATGTCTGAAAGTGGACGTGACACTTGGGGAACTCAGTATGTTGATCAATGGCAACTGCCTGAAGCAGCAACACAGCTCTTCCAGTGCCAAAACAACTACATCTGAGTCATTCACTTCACATAACATTAATAATCTTTACAGGACTCCCGGAATCCCTGTTTGGTTCTTTTCTGTCAAATGCCCAAGGAGCCCCGTGTGATGAAATCAAGCTGGATGAACACACACAAATAACATAGATGGAGATACAAACTAAAGGCACTCAAAATTTCAGAGCCAGATAGAAGTTAAGCGCCCAAGCCAATTCCAGCTGCCATGGAAACAAAAAGCTCTGGCAGCACATAAGTCTGAAAGTGGGCGTGACACATGCTTAACTGTGTCTGTTGGTGAGTGACTACTGCCCTAATCAGCAGCATAGCTCTTCCAGTGCCATAACAATTCCACCTGGCTCGTGAACTTCACATACCATCAGTTGTCCAAACAGGTCTCCAGGAAATCTTGTTTGGTCACTTTCTGTCCAAAGCCCATTGAGCCCCAGCTGATGGAATCTGTATGTTCAACAACCGCACAAAACAAAGATGGAGATCCTCACTAAAGGCGTAACAAACTTGATAGCCAGAGAGAATTTCAGTGCCCAAGCCATTTCCAGCTGCCTTGGAAACCAAGTGCTCTGGCAGCACATTTGTCTGAAAGTGGATGTGACACCTAGGGAACACAGTGTGCTGGTAAATGGCAAATGCCCGAAGCAGCAGCTCATCTTCCATTGTTAAAACAACTCCACCTGGCTCATTCACTTCACATACCGTCAGTTCTCTTTGCAGTTCTCCTGGAACCGTAGTTGGTCACATCCTGTCCAATGCCCAATGAACACAGGGGGATAGAATCAAGCAGGTTGAGCACCCACAAAAAACAAATATGGAGATCCTCACTCAAAGCGTTCAAAACTTCACAGCGAGAGAGAAGTGCAGTGCCCTAGCCATTTCCAGCTGCCATGGAAACCAAGTGCTCTGGCAGCCCATATGTCTGAAAGAGGCTGGTTCGTGACACTTGAAAAACTCAGTTTGTTGGTGAATGGCAACTATACGAAGCAGCAGCACAGCTCGTCCAGGAAAAAAAACAAATCCACCTGAGTTATTCACTTCACATATCATCAGCTGTCCTTGCAGGTCTCTCGGAGCCGTGTCTGGTCACTTCCTATCCAATGATATTTATCTCGAGGGGATGTAATCAAGCAGGATAAGTACACACAGAAATAAAAAATGAAGATACTCCCTCAAGGCGCTCAAAACTCCACAGTCCGGGAGAAGTTTATCACCCAAGCTATTTCCAGCTACCATGGAAACCAAGTGCTCTGGCAGCACATATTTCTGAAAGTGGCTGGGAGGTGACACTTGGGGAACTCTGTGTGTTGGTGAATAGCAACTGCCCGAAGCAGCAGCACAGCTCATCCAGAGAAAAACAACTCCACCTGGCTCATTCACTTCACATACCAATTGCTGTCCTTGCAGGTCTTCTGAAACCCGGTTTGATCCCTTCCAATCCAATGTCCATTGAACCCAGTGTGATGTTATCAAACAGGTTGAGCACCCACAAAAAACAAAGGTGGAGATCCTCACTCAAGGCACTCAAAACTCCAAAGCCAGAGAGAATTTCAGCGCCCAAGTCATTTCACGCTGCTGTGGAAACTAAGAACTCTGGCAGCACATATTTCTGAAAGTGGCTGGGAGGTGAACTTGGGGAACTGCTTGTGGTGGTGAATGGCATCTGCCCGAAGCAGCAGCACAGCTCTTCTAGTGCGAAAACAAATGCACCTGGGTTATTCACTTCACATACCATAGTTGTCCTGGCAGCTATCTAGGAAACCTGTTTGGTCACTTCCGTTCCAATGCCCATTGAGCCCAGTGGGAGAGAATCAAGCAGGCTGAGCACATGTAAAACTGACAGCCAGAGACGAGTTCAGCTCCCAAGCCTTTTCCAGCTGCCATGGAAACCAAGTGCTCTGGCAGCACATATTTCTGAAAGTGGACGTGACACGTGAGGAACTCAGTGTGTTGATGAATGGCAAATGCCGAAAGCAGCAGGACAGCTCCTCCAGTAACAGAACAACTCCACCTGGCTCATTCACATCATATACCATCAGCTATCCTGTCAGGTCTCCAGGAAATTTTGTTTGGTCATTTCCTGTCCAATGCCCATTGAGCCCAGTATAATATAATTTATAGGTTCAGCAACCGCACAAAACAAAGATGGAGATCCTCATAGAATTCATGCAAAAGTCAACATCAGGCAGAATTTCAATGCCCAAGCCATTTCCAGCTACCATTGAAACCAAGTGTGAGGAACCAAGATGTCGGCATACAGTTCAGCACGTTTGATAAGGTGCGGAATCTTTAGGCAGGGAGTAGTACAATAAGCAGATTACAGGGGATAAGTAGGGCTCAGGCAGTAAGCAGTGTTACCAGGAACCCCCCTGGACACAGGGAAGCTGCGGAAATGAGACAGCAGTGTTGTAGTGGATCGAAGTTCCCACCAGCAGTTGGCACGCAGCAACTCAAATCCCAGTGATCCGGTCTCCAACGATCCAGGCTCCGGTTATCCAGGCTCCAGCAATCCGTTTCCAGCGCCAGCCAAACATCCAGCAGTGGCCTCCACACAGATGTTGTGACCGCCAGGTGAGAGCCTGTGTCCACGTGGTGAGCTAGGAAAGTGAGTGTGGTCTGGGAGCGGACAGACAAGCTGAGTGACTGGGACTAGCTGCAGGCAGAGAAAGTCGGGGACTGAGGGCACCATCTTGTGTGGAGAGACAGAACACGGAGTTGACAGAGCAACACACAGGCTCCTTTCTGGCTGTTCATATGGAACTGATCCAAGGGTGGAGGGGAGCACCAGCTTTGCTCCCTGCAGGGTCTGTGTGGTCCGTGGAACTGAAAGACAGCAGCTGCAGTTCTCCACCTGGATCCATATTGGGTGGCAGGGCAGCAGGTGTGAACCCTAAGTGGAGATCCAGAGTGGGCGTGTTGCTGGTTAATTGCACGGAGCTGAGCCCACGGCAACAGCCTTGCAGCCTGTGGGGTCTGTGTGGTCCCTGGAGTCGATGGCGACAGCCCCCTGATCTTTACTGTTGCCTCATACAGGTGCCATCTTGGACACTGACGCATGTGCTCCAAACACTGATAAATTGCAAGAGGAGGAGTGGCAAACTGCGCATGCGCTAATTCAGCAACTCTCAGATAACAGTGTCACGGGAGCAGACGCTCTTACACTGAAGGGAGGCCAGCTGAATCACCCAAGAGCTGACCTGGGGACAAAAATACCTCCGTCTTAGAGCACTGCATAGGCTCCACGGAAAAAAACAGCCCCAAAAAGGCACGCCTCCAACTCCACCCAAAATAACCCCAGGAGGTACTTAGACTTATTGGCCAGCAGGGGGCGACAAGCTCAATGCTGCTTACAAAATCAGTGCCGCAGATGAAGCAATTATTCCTGGCAGCTGTGTTGCCCAAACCCAGGGCACTGATGGAACATAACAATCAACTTACAGACCTGTAGGTAATACACCATAGAGATAATTTCATCAACCAGATTGGCAACTACAAAAGGTAAAACTCAGAAAACTCATTGCAAAGCTGCTGGTCAACAATGAGAAGTACAAACAAGAGTTCAAAGAAGAAATAGCAATAATACATCAAATTAAGGCTGATATATCAGAAATGAAGAATACAGTAGAGCAAAATAAAAATACAGTGGAGTGTCTCAACAACAGAATGAATGAGGCAGAAGAAAGAATTTCAGAATTAGAAGATAGTTTCTGTCACCATGAAGAAACAAGCAAAAAGCTGGAAGCAGAGCTAGGTCAAGCTAATAAAAGTATCCAAGAATTAAAAGATATAATTAAAAGGTCTAACATAAGAGTTATGGGAGTTCCAGAAGGTGCAGAAAGAGAAGTTGGGATTAGAGGCCTATTCAGTGAAATAATACAGGAAAACTTTCCTAATCTGAGCAAAGAATTAGAAAGTAATATACAGGAGGGCTACAGAACTCCCAACAGAGTTGACCAAAAACAAACTTTCTCATGACACATGATAATCAAGCTCTCTTCAGTTGAACAAAAGGAAAAAATCCTTAAATGTGCACAAGAAAAAAATCAGGTGTCATATAGGGGAACCCCAATCAAACTCACAGCTGACCTTTCAGAGGAAACACTACAGGCCAGAAGAGACTGGAGTGACATATTCCAGATTGTAAAAGAGAAAAATTTTCAACCCAGAATAACTTACCCTGCAAAGTTCTCCTTTGTCTTTGAAAATGAAATAAAATTCTTCCACAATAAAGAAAAATTTCAAGATTTTGTCTCATCTAAACCTGCCCTACAAATGATACGCAAGGATGTTCCCATGAAAGAAAAAAGAAACAGCAACCACCAGAAACAAAAGCAAATGTGGAGAACATCCCACTAAAAGGCTAACAGAAGACCCAATCATAGAACAACACATCGCCAAAATGACAGGACCAAACTGCCCCTTATCCATAATAATGCTGAATGTAAATGGCTTAAACTCATCAGTCAAATGCCATATATTGGAGGATTGGATCAAAAAACAAAACCCAACTATCTGCTGCTTACAGGAGACACATCTCACCAACAAAGATCAGAAAAAATTGAAAGTGAAAGGATGGGAAAAGATATTTCAAGCTAATGGTAAAGAAAGGCGAGCAGGTGTAGCCATTCTTACATCAGATGACATAGACTTTGATGTGAAGAGCCTCAAAAGAGACAAAGAAGGATACCACATAATGATCAAAGGAAGCCTCCAGCAGGAAGAGATCAGCATAATAAATGTTTACGCTCCAAGTGCCAAAACATCTAGCTACGTGAAACAAATATTAACGGGCTTAAAGGAAGAAATAGACTCCAATACGATCATAGTGGGAGACCATAATACCCCATTAACGCAAATGGACAGATCAAAAAAATCAGAAACTCAGCAAAGAAACGATAGAACTCACCCAAACTCTAGAGCAAATGGACTTAGTTGACATCTATCGAACCATTCATCCTACAGAGAATACACCTTTTTTTCATCAGTACATGGAACTTTCTCCAGAATTGATCATGTTACAAGCAATAAAACAAGCCTCAGCAAATTTAAAAAATTGGAAATCATACCATGCATCTTCTCAGACCACCACGGAGTGAAGCTTGAGACCAAGAATTCAAAACACCAAGGAAGACTTACAAACATATGGAGGCTGAATAATATGTTACTAAATGAGCAATGGGTTAGAGAGGAAATCAAAGGGGAAATTAAAAAATTGCTGGAAACAAATGAAGGCAACAACACAACTTATCAAAACTTATGGGACACAATCAAGGCGGTGCTGAGAGGAAAGTTCATTTCAATCAGTGCTTATGTCAAGAAACAAGAAAAGCACCAAGTAAATCAGCTAACCTTACAGTTGAAGGAACTAGAAACACAACAACAAAGCAATCCCAAGATGAGTAGGAAAAAAGAAATCATCAAAATAAGGGAGGAAATAAACCAAATAGAGACCAAGATCAATCAATCAAAGAGCTGGTTCTTTGAGAAAATCAACAAAATAGACTCCCCACTAGCTCGACTAATTAAGAAAAGGAGGGAGAAAATACACATCAATAGCATCCAAGATGAGAAAGGAGATATAACAACAGATACCTCAGAAATACAAAGAATCATCTGGAACTATTACAAGCAACTATATGCGAACAAATCAGAAAAAATAGAGTCAAGAAGCAATTAACAATCTAAACAGCCCAATAACAAATACTGAGATTGAATCAGTAATTAAAGCCCTCGCAACCAAGAAGAGTCCAGGACCAGATGGCTTCACTGCTGAATTCTACCAAACATTCCAAGAGGAACTTACCCCAATCTTACACAAGCTTTTCCAAACAATAGAAAAAGAGGCAATCCTTCCAAGCTCTTTCTATGAAGCTAATATCACCTTAATACCAAAGCCAGAGAGAGAAACAACAGAAAAAGAGAACTACAGACTGATATCCTTGATGAACATAGATGCAAAGATCTTCAATAAAATACTAGCCAACAGGCTCCAACAACACATCAGGCAGATCATTCACCAGGACCAGGTGGGATTCATCCCAGGCATGCAGGGATGATTCAACATTCGCAAAACAATAAATGTGATACATCACATCAACAAATTGACAAATAAAAACCATATGATCCTCTCAATAGATGCAGAGAAGGCATTTGATAAAACCCAACACGACTTCATGTTAAAAACCCTAAACAAGATAGGCATAAAAGGAACAATCTATAACACAATCAGAGCAATTTACGATAAACCCAATGCCAGTATCATACTAAATGGGGAGAGATTGGAAGTCATCCCGCTAAAATCTGGAAGTAGACAGGGATGTCCACTCTCACCGCTACTCTTCAATGTAGTTTTGGAAGTCCTTGCCAGAGCTATTAGGCAAGGAAAAGCAATTAAAGGAATGCAACTTGCAAATGAGGAATTGAAATTATCGCTATTCGCAGATGACATGATTCTCTACATAGGAGAACCAAAAGACTCAGTCAAGAGACTGTTGAAACTCATAAGAGACTTTGGCAAAGTAGCAGGATACAAAATTAATTAACACAAATCGATGGCATTAGTGTACACAAATAATTCCACTGCTGAGAAAGAAATTGTAAGTACAGTTCCCTTTAAAATAAAGGAAAGGAATCTTAAATACCTAGGAATTAAGCTAACTAAAGATGTGAAAGACCTCTATGATGAAAACTATAAATCATTTAAAAAACAAATAGAAGAAGACCACGAAAAATGGAGAACCTTACCATGTTCTTGGATTGGCAGGATCAACATTATCAAAATGGCCGTATTACCAAGAGCAATATATAGATTCAATGCAATCCCAATCAAAATCCCAGTAACATTCTTCTCAGAAATAGAAAAGATGATACAGAAGTTCATCTGGAATCACAAAAGACCATGAGTAGCTTAAGCTGTCCTGAAAAATAGAAATCAAGCTGGAGGAATCACAATTGCAGACCTCAAGACATATTACAGAGCGGTGGTTATCAAAACAGTCTGATACTGGTACAGAAACAGAGAAGAAGATCAGTGGAACAGAATAGAAACACCAGAAGGGAATCCACACATGTATAGTCAACTAATCTTTGACAAGAAAATGGAAAACAATCCAGGTAAAAAAAAACCTGGTCTATTCAACAAATGCTGTTGGGACAACTGGATAGCAGCTTGCAAAATAAAGAAGCAAGACCCGCACCTGTCGCACTATGCAAAAATCAGCACTAACTGGCTCAAGGACCTAAATCTACACCCAGAAACCATCAAACTATTAAAGGAAAACATAGGAAACACATTCCAAGATATAGGAACAGAGAAAGACTTCTTAGAAAAGACGCCTAAAGCAAAGGCAATCAAATCCAAAATGAACAAATGGGACTACATCAAACTAAAAAGCTTCTGTACAGCAAAAGAAACAATTAACAAAGTGAAGAAGCAACCAACAGAATGGGAGAAAATGTTTGCATTCTACATGAGTGGTAGGGGACTAACATCCAGAATCTACAAAGAGCTTCAGAAACACAGGGACAGTAAAATAAACCAACCCTGTAGCAAAATGGGCAAAAGAAATGAACAGACATTTCTCAAAAGAACAGGTTCAAATGGCTAACAGACATATGAAAAGATGCTCAGGCTCTCTAGCCATCAGAGAGATACAAATGAAAACCACCTTGAGGTACCACTTAACTCCAGTGAGACTGGCCTACATTCAGAACTTAAAAAACACACCTGCTGGCATGGATGTGGGGAGAAAGGCACCCTCCTGATGGGGTCCATGCAGTAGGTGTGAATAACATGAAGGTGTGAAGAGAACAGCTCCCTGACTGGCAGGGCCGGGGAGCTACCAGCTGCTTAGCAGGACTAAGTGGATTCATTTCTGACCACCTTGACACAGTTTTCACCCGCCATCTCATGGGCACTCAATCACCCCACTAAGAATTTTGTAATCTATTGATGCATTGTCTGCCGCTGTGAGATGGCTTTTACAACCAACGCGAGCTTAAGAGTTAATGTGACTGAGGATGTCCTGGTGAGTGGGCCTTTAACTACACACAGGAGTATAATTAAGTCTGTGCTGTTTACCCATTGCCAGAAAATCTGGCCCAGATATTTATCATGCTTTCTAGGAAATGGCTTGATAAGAGGGACCCTAAAAGTTATCCTGTTACTGTGACCCTAAAGATCATTCTGCTATGACAAAAATATAGTTACTGTGACCCTAAAGGCCATCCTGCTATGACAAAGAATATAGCTACTGTAACTGTGAAGGCTTTCCTGCTAAGGCAAAAAATATAGTCACTGTGGTCTTAAAAGGTTAGCCTGTCCTTGCAATTCTTTAGAATATAGAAAATGTATTTGCTTTAGTTGTTTTCACAAAATTTTAGCTAGAGGAAATACAGGGTGATTTCACTAATATCATAAAGATATATTTTTGATTATTGTTTGATCACTTATGAAGTTGTAGAGCCTGCTGTTGTAGAGGAATGTAATGTTTAAAGCTTTTTGTCTTAGATCTTCATGTTTTTTCTCTCTTGATGTATTTCTCCCATTTCGTGATAGCTAAGTTGTAGAATAAGAATTGTAGTAGGAGTGTATTACTGCATAAGATGTGTTGTCTACTGAGAAACGTTTAGCTGCAACGTTGGAATGGATAATGCCTTGTCTAATACTGAAACAATTTGTAGAATTGTCTTTGGAAACACTCACTCATCCATTGTAGAGTTGAAACTTCAATAGAGTAACTTAGCTCATTGCTAACTGCAATTCTTTCCGCCGTTATAATCCTTGCTTTGCTTGTTTGGTCAACAAACTGTGTGAGCTTACAGACCTAATGGCCAACTAATGTCAATAACTCCAATCCCCATAGACCAAGGCCCCAGACCTTTTAACTCATCCAAGATAGGGGTCTGGTTGACACAGGCGGCGCCTAGGTTATAGTCCAGACCTGAGGAGAGCAGATGAAGACTGGCAAGCCAAGATAAGCAAGGAATATGGAATCCTTCCTCAATCATTTCTCAAGAAGTTGTAAATTGTGCCCCCCTGAAGCTATGTCAATATGCCCTAAGAAAAAAACTTTGTACTGCTTCTGTATAAATAAAGCGGACAGCTTTCTCGCTTTGTCCACTATGTTCAAGGAATCCTGGTGGTCCGTCTCCTTTCCTTCTCTCTTCATGCCTCATCCACACACCCTTCCCGAGCTCCAAACTCAGCCAGAGCTGGACTCCGGCACCCTCCTTCACTGCTGGTGGGAGTGTAGGCTGGTACAACCACTGTGGAAATCAGTATGGAGAGTGCTTGGAAAATTGCAAATAAACCTGCCATATGACCCAGCAATCCCACTCTTAGGAATATACCCAGAAGGAGTGAAATCTGCATATGAGAAGGGGATCTTTAATCCTATATTTACAGCAGCACAATCTACAATAGCAAAGTCATGGAAACAAAACAGATGTGCGTCCAAGCAAGAGTGGTTAAAGAAACTGTGGTACATCTACTCTATGGAATATTATTCAGCTATTAAGAAGAATGATATTATTCTATTTAAATCCAGGTGGTCCCAACTAGAAGTCATTATGCTCAGTGAAATGAATCATTCACAGGAGAACAAATACCATATATTATCTTTCATATAAGGAGGCCAACATGGAAAGTGTAACTCCAACAGTCCAATCTATACATTTTTTTTCGGTGATTATCTGTTTGCTCTTTTGGCTGTATCACATATGTTTTGATGTTTTTATGTCAGTTTGTTTGCTTCCAAATAATCTCTATTCTCTAGTAGAATTCATCAAGTGCTCATGAAGTATACGAGTGCATCACATTTCCCAAAAGACTTCTGTGTTTCCTTTTAGTTAAGCATGTGTTGCATACTCAGTGGCACATGATTTTCGCAGGGTGCTACAATTTGTTGTTGATGTTGTTGTTGTTATTGTGATCAATGTGGCTGTTATGACATGACGTCAATCCAGAACCAGTAATATTATCTCAACACCAAACAGCCTGTATCTCATGCAATAAGATTTTGTGAAGCAACCAATGATATGAGGCAGATTGCTTATGATCTACATCAAAGAATTGTAAAACCTAATGTACTTGTAAGAACCCATGATACTTGGAAATGGGGAGGAAGAGCAGAGAAATCTTGCATCACCCAGAAGGTGTGAGGAAGACGGGAAATATAACCTATCAGGATCATAACTGGTAACTCATAGACAACAGACTCGAATTAGCATTAGACAATAGCAAAACTACAAAGGCAAATGGGGGAATCAAGAGTAATCCTAACAACCTCTTAACAGAAGGTCATGCCCTTAGGGCAGGGAGGGGTCCCCAGAGTGGAGCAGGTGGACAGAAGGAGGCTTTTATCCCAAACCTGAAGACTCCTAGATCCTCACCAAGGACTATCAGTATGAGCACTGAGGACTACATCCCTACTGCCAAGGAGACCACAGGGAAATGGAGTACCTTCGATGACCAAAAACTCTTAGGTCACCCACCCCCATTTGGATCTACCACATAGGATGGAAGAAGCCCAAATCCTACCTTGCAGGATCCAAGGTCATTGAAACAACAACCAGTATCCCTGAGTGGTCCGTAGAAACAGAACAGTAAACTTCCTTTGGGACTAGGGAGAGGAGCTTTCTCTGGTCCTTTTCTGCTTCCAATTTTGGGTTCCCACCCCATCTCGTTATAACCATCAGGAGCATTCCAGAAAACCCTCAAAACAAACAAACAAACAAAACTAGAATAGATAGAGAACAACAAGGAAAGCTTAGAAACTGACAGGAAACATTCAGCGGAGATGCACTTATAACTCACTGGGTGGGACACAAAGATAGGTTACTCCTCACTGGGGTATGGATGATTTCTCTGCACACCCCTCCTAAACATGCTCACCTAAACAGTTGACTTATATCCCGTTGGAATCATAGAGTTAGACCACCTGAAAAACAGCCAGGTTCGGCGAAAACATGCTTCAATGCTATAAACTGCTAAAGACTAAAATTAAAATATGCATGAGACAGCTGAATAGCAATCTATAGCCATTTAATGTGTATAGAGCATAGTTGAATATAAAGCAAAATTGAAATGTCTAAGAAGAAGCCACAGGTTGTGGTTGAGAACCTGCATTTTCCTAGTAATATATTAGTTAACCAATACCATGTCAATTATTGGCACAATGTTGTAAATGGTTGGAAATATTATGTTGGGGCTTTTAATGGATTGGGATGATAATCTGCCGGCTCTAACATCAGACCAGTGATGGTCTCACAAACAAACCATGGAACTTACCAAGACAATAAGATGCTGGACTTCATGCTTGGTAAATACCTCCAATGAAAGAATGTCAACTGAATTTGAATTATGGAAATGCAACAAGGTGGAGCAATCCGTCCTAGGGGAGGGTGTGGGTAGTGGCGGGGGGAATCCCAGTACATAAAAAATGTATCACATAATGAAATGTCACTAATTAAAAAAGGAAATGCAATAAAAATATGTTTAAAAAAAAGAAACCAAGTGCTTTCACAGCACATATGTATGAAAGTGGACATGACACTTGGCGAACTCAGTGTGTTGGTGAATGGCAACTGCCTGGAGAAGCAGTACAACACGTCCAGTGCCATAACAATTCCACCTGGCTCGTGAACTTCACATACCATCAGCTGTCCAAACAGGTCTCCACGAAATCTTGTTTGGTCACTTCCTCTCCAATGCTCATTGAGCCCAGGCTGATGGAATGTGTAGGCTCAGCAACAGCACAAAACAAAGATGGAGTTCTGCACTCAAGGCGTGACAAACTCGACACCCAGAAACAATTTCAGCGCAAAAGCCATTTCCACCTGCCATGGCAACCAAGTGCTCTGGCAGCACATATATCTGAAGGTCGACATGACACCTGAGGAACTCAGTGTGTTGGTGAATGACAATTGCCCTAATCAACAGGACAGCTCTCCCAGTGCCAAAACAATTCCACCTGCCTCATTCACTTCACATACCATCATCTGTCCTGGCAGGTCTCCCAAAAACCAAGTTTGGTTACTTCCTATCCAATGTCAACTGAGTAGAGGTTGATGGGATCAAGAGGGTTAAATATCCACACAAAACAAAGATGGAGATCTTCATTCAAGGCGTGAAAACCTGGACGGCCAGAGAGAATTTCAGCGCCCATGCCATTTCCAGCTGCCATGGAAACCAAGTGCTGTGGCAGCAGATATGTGTGATAGTGGATGGGACACTGAGAGAACTCAGTGTGGTGGTGTATCGCAACTGCCAGAAGCTGCAGAAAAGGTCTTCCAATGCCAAAACAACTCCATCTGGCTCATTCACTTCACATACCATCACCGGTCAACAAGGTATCAGGAAAATCTTGTTTGGTCACTTGCTGTCCAATGCAGATTGAGCCCAGTTGGATGGAATCAAGCAACTTGAGCAAACACTTAAAATAAAGATGGAGATCCTCACTCAAATCACTCAAAACTGCAGAGCCAGAGAGAAGTTCAGTGACCAAGCCATTTCCAGCTGAGATGGAAACCAAGTACTCTGGCAGCACACATTTCTGAAAGCGGCTGAGACGTGACACTTGGAGAAGGCTGTGTGTTGTTGAATGGCCACTGCCCGAAGCAGCAGCACAGCTCTTCCAGTGCCAAACAACTCAACCTGGATCATTCACTTCACATACTAAAAGCTGTCCTTACAGGTCTCGGGGAAAACTTGTTTGGTCACTTTTTTTCCAATGCCTATAGAGTTCAGTATGATGTAATTTATAGGTTCAGTAATCGCACAAAAAAAAGATGAAGATCCTCACTCAAGGTGTGACAAACACGAAGCCACAGAGCATTGCAGCGCCCAAGACATTTCAAGCTGCCATGGAAACCAAGTGCTCTGGCAGCAAATATGTCTGAAAGTAGCTGGAAGGTGAAACTTGGAGAACTCTGTGTGTTGGTGAATGACAACTGCCCGAAGCAGCAGCACAGGTCTTCCAGTGTCAAAACAACTCCACCTGGTTCTTTCATTTCATATACAATCAGCTCTCCAGTCAGGTCTCCAGGATATCTTTTTGGTCACTTCCTGTAAAATGCCCATTGAGCCCAGGGTGATGTAATCCATGAAAAACTCCACAGCCAAAGAGAAATTCAGTGCCCAAGCCATTTGCAGCTCCCATGGTAAACATGTCCTCTGCCAGCACTAATGTCTGTAATTGGATGTGAAACGTAGGGAACTCATTGTGGAGGTGAATGGCAACTGCCTGAAGCAGAAGCACAGCTCTTCCAGTGCCAAAAAAACTCCACCTGGCTCATGAACTTCACATACCATCAAGTGTCCTTAAAGGATTCCAGGAACTCCTGTTTGGTCACTTCCTGTCAAATAGCCATGGAGCCCAGCGGATAAAATGAAGCAGCTTGAGTAGACCCAGAAAACAAAGATGCTGATCCTCAAAGAATTCATGTAAATATCCACAGTTAGAAAAGAGTTCAGCGCCCAAGACATTGAGACCTGTCATGGAAACCAAGTGTTGTGACAGCACATATGTGGAACAGTGGATGTGAAACCAAGAGAATGTAGGTTCGCTGGTGAATGACAACTGACCGAAGCAGCAGCACAGGTATTCCAGTGCCAAAACAACTCCACCTGGCTGATCAACTTCACATACCATCAGCTGTTCTGTCTTCTATGTAGGAAATCCTGTTTGATTTCATTCGGTCCAAATGCCCATTGACCAGGTGTGAAGCATTCAAGCAGGTTGAGCAACCACAGACAAATAACATGGAGATTCACACACAAGGTGTTTAAAACTCCACAGTCAAAGACAAGTACAGTGATCAAGCCATTTCCCGAACTATGGAAACCAAGTGTGCTGGCAGCACATATGTGGAACAGTGGATATGACACCTAGGGAACACAGAGGGGTGGTAAATGGCAACAGCCCGAAGCAGCAGAACAGGTCTTCCAGTGCCAAAACAACTCCACCTGGCTCATGAACTTCACATACCATCAGCTGTCCTGCAATTTTCTAGGAAACACTGTTAGGTCACGTTCGGTCAAATGACCTTTGGGCCAATGTGATGGAATCAAGCAGCATGATCACACCCGCACAACAAAAATGGAGCTCCTAAAACAAGGCGCCCAAAACTCAATACCCAAAGACAAGTTCAACCCCTAGCCATTTCCAACCGCCATAGAAAACAAGTGATCTGGCAGCGCATGTGGACCAGTGGATGTGACACCAAGGGAATGTAGCTTCGCTGTTGAATGACAACTGACCGAAGCAGCAGCACAGCCCTTCCACCACCAAAACAACTCCACCTGACTCATGATTTTCACATACCATCAGCTGTCCTGGAAGATATCTAGGAAACCCTGTTTGATCACTTGCGGTCCAATGCCGACAGAGTCCAGAGCGATGGAATTCAGCAGGCTGAGAACACACACAAAATTAACATGGAGCTGCTCACTCAAGGCCCTCAGAACTCCACAGCCAAACACAAGTTCAGTGCCCAACCCACTTCAGGATGCCATGGAAACCGAGTACTCTGGAAGCACATATGTCTGAAAGTAGATATGACACATAGGGAAGGTAGTGAAGTGGTGAATGGCAGTTGCCCGAAGCAGCAGCACAGCTCTTCAAGTGCCAACACAACTCCACCTGTGTCGTGAACTTCACATACCATCAGCTGTCCTGGCAGCTATTTAGGAAACCCTGTTTGATCACGTCCGATCCAATGCCCTTTAAGATCATTGTGATGGAAATAAGCAGCTTGGTCACACATAAAAACCTTACACGGAGCTCCTCACTCAAGGTGCTCAAAACTCCACATCCACAGACAAGTTCACTATCCTACCCATTTCCCTCTGCCACAGAAAACCAAGTGCTCTGGCAGCACATATGTCCATAGGCGGATATGACACCTAGAGAAGGTAGTGTGGTGGTGAATGGCCACTGCCCGAAGCAGCAGCACAGCTCTTCCAGTGCCAAAACAACTCCACCTGGCACATGAACTTCACATACCATCAGCTGTCCTGGCAGCTATCTAAGAAACCCTGTTTGATCACTTGCGATCCAATGAATTTTGGGCCCAGTGTGAGGGAATTAAGCCAGTAGAGCACCCACAAAAAACTAACATGTAGCTTCTCACTCAAGGCACACAAAATTCCACAGCCAAAGACAAGTTCAGCGCTCAAGCCGTTTCCCGTTGCAATGGAAACCAAGTGCTCTGGCAGCATATATGTGTTTAAGTGGATATCACACCTAAGGAATGTAGTATGGTGGTGATTTTCAACTGTGCGAAGCAGCAGCACAGGTCTTCCAGTGCCAAAACAACTCCACCTGGCTCATCAACTTCACATACCAGCAGCTGTCCTGGCAGCTATCTAGGAAACGCTGTTTGGTCACATCCGCTCTAAGACACGTTGGGACAAGTGGAATTTAATCAAGCATGTTGAGAACCCACACAAAACTAACATGTAACTCCTCACTCAAAGCGCTCAAAACTCACAGCCAAAGACAAGTTCAGCACCAAAGACATTTCCCGTTCGCATGGAAACCAAGTGCTCTGGCAGCACATATGTGTGTTAGTGGATATGGCACCCAAGGAAGGTAATGTGTTGGTTAATGGTAACTGCCCAAAGCAGGATCACAGCACTTCCAATGCCAAAACAACTCCACCTGTCTCATGAATTTCACATGCCATCAGCTGTGCTGCCAGTTATCTAGGAAACAGTGTTTGGTCACGTGTGGTCCAAATGACCATGGAGCCCAGTGTGATTTAATCAAGCAGGATGATCACACACACACAAGTAACATGGAGCTGCTCACTCAAGGCGCTTAAAACTCCACAGCCAAATAGAAGTTCAGCGCCCTAGCCATTTCCTGTTGCCATGGAATCCAAGTGCTCTGGCAGCACATATTTGTGAAAGTGGATATGACACCTATGGAAAGTAGTGTGGTGGTGAATTACCACTGCCAGAAGCAGTAACATAGCTCTTCCAGTACCAAAACAACTCCAGCTGGATCATCAACTTCACATACCATCAGCTGTCCTGACAGCTATCTTTGAAACCCTGTTTGGTCACTTGCTGGCAAATGCCCATGGAGCCCAGTGGGATGGAATCAAGCATGTTGAGCACTCACACAAAACTAACATGTTGTTCCTAACTCAAGGTGCTCAAAACTCCACAGACCAAGATAATTCAGCACCCAAGCAGTTTGCCCCCAACCATGTAAAGTAAGTGCTCTTGCAGCACATAATTCTGAAAGAGCACTATGACAACTAGAGAACGTAGTGTGGTGCATTATGGCAACTGCCCGAAGACGCAACAAGCTCTTCCAGTGCCAAAACAACTCCACCTGGCTCATCAACTTCACATACCATCAGCTGTCCTGGCAGCTACCTAGGAAACCCTGCTTTGTCACTTTCGCTCCAAATGCCCATGCAGCCCAGAATGAATTAAAAAACCAGGTTGAGCACCAAGACACAACTAACATGGGGCTCCTCACTCAAGGTGCTCAAACGTCCACAGTCAAACACAAGCTCAGTGCCCAAGCCATTCCCCGATCCCATGGAAACCAAGTGTTCTGACAGGACATACGTCTCTAAGTTCATATGATACAAAGGGAAGGTAGTGTGGTAGTGAATGCCCACTGCCCGAAGCAGCAGCACAGCTCTTCCAGTAGCAAAACAACTCCATCTGGCTCATGAAATACACAAACCATCAGCTGTCCTGGCAGCTATCTAAGGAACCCTGTTTGGTCACTTCCTGGTCCAATGCCCGTTAGGCCCAGTGGGATGGATTCAAGCAGCTTGAGCACACAAACAAAACTAACATGTTGCTACTCACTCAAGACAATAAAACCCAACAGTCAAAGACAAGTTCAGCTGCCAAATCCATTTCCTGTTGTCATGGAAACCAAGGGCCCTGGCAGCACATATGTGTGAAAGTGGATATGACACGTAAGGAAGGTAGTATGGTGGTGAAAGGCCACTCACCAAAGAAGCAGCACAGCTCTTCCAGTGCCAATGGAACTCCAACTGGCTATTCAACTTCACACATCATCAGCTTTCCTGGCAGCTATCTAGGAAACCGTATTTGATCACTTCCGGTCCAAATGCCCATGGAACCCAGAGAGATTTACTCAAGCAGGATGATCACCCACAAACAACTAATATGGAGCTCATCACTCAAGGCGCTCAAAACTCGACAGCCAAAGACAAGTTCAGCGCCCAAGCCATTTCACGTTGCCATAGAAACCAATTACTCTGGCAGCACATATGTGGAAAACTGGATGTGACACCAAGGGTAATGCAGAATCTCTGATGAATGCCTACTGCCCAAAGCAGCAGCACAGCTCTTCCAGTGCCAAAACAACTCCACCTGGGTCATGAACTTCACATACCATTAGCTGTCTTGGCAGCTATCTAGGCAACCCTGTTTGGTCACTTCCGCTCCAATGTGTATTGAGCCCAGTGGTATCGAATCAAGCATGTTGAGCACACACACACAACTAACATCGAGTTCCACACTAAAGGTGCTAAAACTCCACAGCCAAAAACAAGTTCATCGCCCAAGCCATTTCCCGTTGACATGGAAACCAAGTGGTCTGGCAGCACATATGTCTGAAAGAAGATATGGCCACTAGGGAAGGTAGTGTGGTGGTGAATGGTCACTGCCCGAAGCAGCAGCACAGCTCCTCCAGTGCCAAAACAACTCCAACTGGCTCATGAGCTTCACATACCATCAGCTTTCCTGGTAGCTATCTAGGAAACACTGTTTGGTTAGTTCCGCTCCAATGCTCATTGAGCCCACTGTGATGGAATCAAACAAATTGAGCACCCAAACAAAACTAACACGTTTCTCCTGACTCAAGGCGCTAAAAACTCCACAGCCAAACACAAGTTTAGCACCCAACCCATTTCCCGTTGCCATGTAAACCAAGAGCTCTGGAAGCATATACGTATCAAAGTGGATATGAAACCTATGAAAAGGTAGTGTGGTGATGAATGGCAACTGCCCGAAGCAGCAGCACACCTCCTCAAGTGCCAAAACAACTCCACCTGATTCATGAACTTCACATACCATCAGATGTCCTCGCAGCTATCTAGGAAACCCTGTTTGGTCACTTGCTCTGCAAATGCCATGGAGCCCGGAATGATTTAAAAAACCAGGTTGAGCACCAAGACACAACTAACATGGGGCTCCTCACTCAAGACGCTCAAAACTCCACAGCCAAACACAAGCTCAGCACCCAAGCCATTTCCCGATGCGATTAAAACCAAGTGCTCTGGCGGCACATACGTCTCTAAGTGCTTATGATAACAAGGGAAGGTAGTGTGGTGGTGAATGGCCATTGCCCGAAGCAGCAGCACAGCTCTTCCAGTGCCAGAACAACTCTACCTGGCTCATGAACTTCACAAACCATCATCTGTCCTGGCAGCTATCTAGGAAACCTTGTTTGTTCACTTCCTGGTCCAATGCCCGTTAGGCCAAGGGGGATGGAATCAAGCAGCTTATGCACCCAAACAAAACTAACATGTTGCTACTCACTCAAGATGCTAAAACTCAACAGCCAAAGACAAGTTCAGCTCCCAAATCATTTCTTGTTGCCATGTAAACCAAGTGCCCTGCCAGCACATATGTGTGAAAGTGGATATGACACATAAGGAAGGTAGTATGGTGGTGAAAGGCCAATGCCTGAAGCAGCAGCACAGCTCTTCCAGTGCCAAAGGAACTCCTCCTGGCTCATCAACTTCACATACCATCAGCTGTCCTGGCAGCTATCTAGGAAACCATATTTGATCACTTCCGGTCCAAATGCCCAAGGAATCCAGTGTGATTTAATCAAGCAGGATGATCACCCACACACAATTAACATGGAGCTCATCACTCCAGGCGCTGAAAAGTCCACAGCCAAAGACAAGTTCAGCGCCCAAGCTATTTCCCGTTGCCATGGAAACCAAGTGCTCTGGCAGCATATAAGTCTCAAAGTGGATATAACACCTAGGGAAGGTAGTGTGGTGGTGAATATCCACTGCCCAAAGCAGCAGCACAGCTCTTTAGTGCCAAAACAACTCCACCTGGTTCATGAACTTCACATACCATCGGCTATCCTGGCAGCCAGCTAGGAAACCCTGTTTGGTCACTAGAGGTCCTTTGCCCGTTGGGCTCAGTGTGATGAAATCAAGCAGCTTGAGCACAAAAACAAAACTAACATGTAGCTGCTCAATCAAGGCGCTCAAAACTCCACAACCAAAGACAAGTTCATCGCCAAAGCCATTTCCCGTAGCAATGGAACCCAAGTGCTCTGGCAGTACAAATGTGAAACACTGGATATGACACCTATAGAGGGGAGTGTGGTGGTGAATGGCCACTGCCCGAAGCAGCAACACAGCTCTTCCAGTGGCAAAACAACTCCACCTGGCTCATGAACTTCACAACCC
Source organism: Ochotona princeps (assembly GCF_030435755.1). NCBI lineage: Eukaryota > Metazoa > Chordata > Mammalia > Lagomorpha > Ochotonidae > Ochotona > Ochotona princeps. The sequence continues at coordinate 121,527,667 of NC_080834.1, read as the reverse complement.
ATCAGCTGTCTTGGCAGCTATCTAGGAAACCTTGTTTGTTCACTTCCTGGTTTAATGCCCGTTAGGCCCAGTGGGATAGATTCAAGCAGCTTGAGCACACAAACAATACTAACATGTTGCTACTCACTCAAGACGCTACAACTCAACAGTCAAAGACAAGTTCAACTCCCAATCCAGTTCCTGTTGCCATGGAAACCAAGTGCCCTGGCAGCACATATGTTTGCAAGTGGATATGATACGTAAGGAAGGTAGTATGGTGGTGCAAGGCCACTGCCTGAGGCAGCCTCACAGCTCTTCCAGTGCCAAAGGAACTCAACCTGGCTCATCAACTTCACATACCATCAGCTGTCCTGGGAGCTATCAAGGAAACCCTATTTGATCACTTCTGGTATAAATGCCCAAGGAATCCAGTGTGATATAATCAAGCATTATGATCACCCTCACACAATTAACATGGAGCTCGTCACTCTAGGAGCTCTAAACTCCATCGCTAAAGACAAGTTCAGTGCCCAAGCCATTTCCCGTTGCCATGGAAACCAAGTACTCTGGCAGCACATATGAGGAAAACTGGATGCGACACCAAGGGAATGCAGGATCTCTGAAGAATGACAACTGCCCAACGCAGCAAGACAGCTCTTCCAATGCCAAAACAACTCCACCTGGCTCATGAACTTAAAATACCATCAGCTGTCCTGTCAGCTAACAAGGAAACCCTGTTTGGTCACTTCCTGGTCAATTACCTGTTAGGCCCATTGTGATGGAATCAAGCAGCTTGAGCACCCAAAGAAAACTAACATGGAGCTTCTCACGCAAGGCGCTCAAAACACCATCGCCAAACACAAGTTCATCGCCTAAGCCATTTCCCGTTGACATGGAAGCCAAGTACTATGGCAGCACGTACGTCTGTAACTGCATATGACACGAAAGGAACCCATTGTGGTGGTAAATAGCAACTCCTCGAAGCAGCACCCCAGCTCTTCCAGTGCCAAAACAACTCTACCTGAATCATCAACTTCACCTACAATCAGCTGTCCTGGCACTAATCTAGAAAACCCTGTTGGTCACTTCCGCTCCAATATCTATTGAGCGCAGTGGTATCGAATCAAGCATGTTGTGCACCCAGAAAAAACTAACATGTAGCTCCTGATTCATTGTGCTCAAAACTCCATAGCCAAACACAAGTTCAGTGCCCAAACCATTTCCTGTTGCCATGGAAACCAAGTGCTCTGGCAGCATATAAGTCTCAAAGTGGATATGACACCTAGGGAAGGTAGTGTGGTGGTGAATATCCACTGCCCGAAGCAGCAGCACAGCTCCTCCAGTGTCAAAACAACTCCACCTAGTTCATGAACTTCAAATACCATAGGCTGTCCTGGCAGCCATCTAGGAAACCCTGTTTGGTCACTAGAGGTCCAAAGCCCGTTGGGCTCAGTGTGATGAAATCAAGCAGCTTGAGCACCAAAAAAAAACTAACATGGAGCTTCTCACTCAAGGCGCTCAAAACTCCACAACCAAAGACAAGTTCATCGCCAAAGCAATTTCCCGTTGCCATGGAAACCAAGTGCTCTGGCAGCACATATGTGGAACACTGGATATGACACCTATAGAGGGTACTGTGGTGGTGAATGGCCACGGCCTGAAGCAGTTACACAACTCTTTGAGTGCCAAAACAACTCCACCTGGATCATTAACTTCACATACCAGTTTGGTCACTTGCGCTCCAATTCAGCGCCCAAGCCATTTCCCGTTGCCACGGAAACCAAGAATTATGGCAGCATGTATGTCTGTAAGTGGATATGACACCTACGGAAGGTAGTGTGGTGGTGAATGGCCACTGCCCGAAGCAGCAACACAGCTCTCCCAGTGCCAAAACAACTCCACCTGGCTCATCAACTTCACATACCATCAGCTGTCCTGGCAGCTATCTAGGAAACCCTGTCTGATGACTTGCGGTCAAATGTTCGTTCGGCAGAGTGGGATGGAATCAAGCAGCTTGAGCACCCACACAAAACTAACATGCAGCTGCTCACTCATGGCGCTCAAAATTTCACAGCAAAAGACAAGTTCCGTGCCCAAGCCATTTCCAGTTGCCATGGAGCTAAGTGCTCAGGAAGCTCATATTACTGCAAGTGGATATGACACCTAAGGAAGGTAGTGTGGTGGCAAATGGACACTGCCCGAAGCAGCAACACAGCTGTTCCAGTGCCAAAACAACTCCACCTGGCTCATGAACTTCAATTTCCATCAGCTGTCCTGGCAGCTATCTAGGAAACCCGGTTTGGTCAATTCCGCTCCAATGCCCATGGAGCCCAGTGGGATGGAATCAAGCATATTCAGCACCCAAAGAAAGCTAACAAGGAGCTACTCAGTCAAGGCGCAAAAAACTCCATCACCAAAAACTAGTTCAACGCTTAAGCCATTTCCCGATGCCATGGAAACTCCATGTTGGTTTTCTGATGAATGACAACTTCCCGAAGCAGCAGTAAGCTCATCCAGTGCCAAAACAACTCCACCTGGCTCATGAACTTCACATACCATCAGTTGTCCTGGCCACTACCAAGGAAACCCTGTTTGGTCACTTCCTGTCAAATACACATTGAACCCCGTGTGATGGAATCAAGCATGTTGAGCACTCACACAAAACTAACATGGAGCTCCTCACTCAAAGCACTCAAAACTCCACAGCCAAAGACAAGTTCATGGCCTAAGCCATTTCCCGCTGGCATGGAAACCAAGTGCTCTGGCAGTACATATGTGGAACAGTGGATGTGACACATAGAGAACACAGTGGTGGTGAAAGGTCCCTGGCCGAAGAGACAACACAGCTCTTCCAGTGCCAAAACAACTCCACCTGGCTCATGAACTTCACATACCATCAGCTGTCCTGGCAGCTATCTAGGAAACCCTGATTGGTCAATTGCTGTCCAAATGCCCATGGAGCCCAGTGTAATTTAAAAACCACGTTGAATAACCACACACAACTAACCTGTATCTCCTCACTAAAGGCGCTCAAAACTCCACAGCCGAAGACACGTCCAGCGCCCAAGCCATTTCCCATTGCCATGGAAACCAACTGCTCTGGCAGCACTTATGTCTCTAAGTGGATAGTGTGGTGGTGAATGGCCACTGCCCAAAGAAGCAGCACGACTCATCCAATGCCAAAACATCTCCACCTGATTCATGAACTTCACATACCATCAGCTGTCCTGGCAGTTATCTAGGAAACCCTGTTTGGTCACTTCCTGCTCAATCCTTGTTAGGCCCATTGTGATGGAATCAAGCAGCTTGAGCACCCAAAGAAAACTAACATGGAGCTTCTCACGCAAGGCGCTCAAAACACCATCGCCAAACACAAGTTCATCGTCCAAGCCATTTCCCGTTGCCATGGCAACCAAGTGCTCTGGCAGCACGTACGTCTGTAACTGCATATGACACGAAAGGAACTCAGTGTGGTGGTTAATGGCAACTCCTCGAAGCAGCAGCCCAACTCTTCCAGTGCCAAAAAACTCCACCTGGCTCATTAACTTCACATACCATCAGCTGTCCTGGCAGCTATCTAGGAAACCCTGTTTTATTCACTTCTGCTCCAATGCCCATTGAGCCCAGCAGGATAGAATCAAGCAGGTTGAACACCCACACAAAACTAACATGCAGCTCCTCACTCAAGGCGCTCAAAACTCCACAGCCAAAGACAAGTTCAGCGCCCAAGCCATTTCCCGCTGACATGGAAACCAAGTGCAGTCGCAGTACATATGTGTGTAAGTGGAGATGACACCTAGGGAAGGTAGGTTCTCTGAAGAATGACAACTGCACAAGCAGCTGCACAGCTCTTCCAGTGCCAAAACAGCTCCACCAGGCTCATGAACTTCACTTTTCATCAGCTGTCCTGGCAGCTATCTGGAAAACCCTGTTTGGTCTCTTTCGCTCCAATGCCCATGGAGACCAGTGGGATGGAATGAAGCATGTTGAGCACCCAAACAAAACTAACATGGAGCTTCTCACTCAAGGCGCTCAAAACTCTGTTGCTAAAGACAAGTTCAGCGCACAAGCCATTTTCCGCGGCCATGAAAACCAAGTGCTCTGGCAGCACATATGTGGAGCTGTGGATGTGACACCAACAGAACTAAGTTTGGTGGTGAATGGCCACTGCCCAAAGCAGCAGCACAGCTCTTCCAGTGCCAAAACAACTCCACCTGGCTCATGAACTTCACATACCATCAGCTGTCCTGGAAGCTATTTAGGAAACCCTGTTTGGTCACTTCCGCTCCAATGCTCATTGAGCCCAGTGTGATGGAATCAAGTCTGTTGAGCCCTTAAACACAACTAACATGGAGCTCCTCACTCTACTCGGTTAAAACTTCACAGGCAAAGAAACGTTCAGCGCCCAAGCCATTTCCCGTTGGCATGGAAACCAAGTGCTCTGACAGTACAATGTGGACTGTGAATGTTACACTTAGAGAACACAGTTTGGTAGTGAATGGCCTCTGCCCGAAGCAGCAGCACAGCTCTTCTAGTGCCAAAACAACTCCACCTGGCTCATTAGCTTCACATGCCATTAGCTGTCCTGGCACCTATTTAGGAAACCCTGTTTGGTCACCTCAGGACAAATGCCCGTCGGGCCAAGTGTGATTTAAACAAGCAGGATGATCACAGACACACAACTAACATGGAACTAATCATTCAAGGCGCTCAAAAATCCACAGCCAAAGACAAGTTCAGCACCAAAGTCATTTCCCGTTGCCATGGAAATCAAGTGCTCTGGCAGCACATATGTGGAACAGTGGATGTGAAACATACAGAACACAGTATGGTGGTGAATGGCCACTGCCCAAAGCAGCAGAACAGCTCTTCCAGTGCCAAAACAACTACACCTGGCTCATCAACTTCACAAACCATCAGCTGTCCTGGCAGCTATGTAGGAAACCCTGTTTGGTCACTTCCGGTCAAATGCCCTTTGGGCCGAGTGTGATGGAATTAAGCATGTTAAGCACCCAAACAAAGCTAACATGCAGCTGCTCACTCAAGGCGCTCAAAACTTCACAGTCAAAAACAAGCTCAGCGCCTAAGCCATTTGCCGTTGCCATGAAAACCAAGTGTTCTGGCAGCACATATGTTGTAATTGCATATGACCCCTATGGAAGGTAGTGTGGTGGTGAATGGCAACTGACCGAAGCAGCAGCACAGTTCTTCCAGTGCCAAAACAACTCCACCTAGCTCATCAACTTCACATACCATCAGCTGTCCTGGCAGGTATCTAGGAAACCCTGTTTGGTCACTTCTGCTCCAATGCTCATTGAGCCCAGTGTGATGGAATCAAGCATATTGAGCACCAAAAAAAAACTAACATGGATCTTCTCACTGAAGGCGCTCAAAACTCCACAGCCAAAGACATGTTCAGCGCCCAAGCCATCTCCCGTTGCCATGGAAACCAAGTGCTCTGGCAGCACATATATGAACATTGGATATGACACCTAGGGATGGTAGTGTGGTGGCGAACAGCCACTGCCCGAAGCAGCAGCACAGCTCTTCCAGTGCCAAAAAAATTCTACCTCGCTCATGAACTACACATACCATCAGCTGTCGTGGCAGCTATCTAGGAAAACCTGTTTGTTCACTTGCGCTCCAAATGCCCATGGAGCCCAGTGTGATGGAAACAAACATGTTGAGCACCCAAACAAAACCAACGTGTAGCTCCTCACTCAGGTGCTCAAGACCCCACATCCAAAGACAAGTTCATTGCCCAAGCCATTTCCCGTTGGCAAGGAAACCAACTGCTCTGGCAGCACATATGTGTGTAAGAGGATATGACACCTAAGGAAGGTAGTGTCGTGGTATATGGTCCCTGCTCGAAGCAGCAGCACAACTCTTCCGGTGCCAAAACAACTCCACCTGGCTCATCAACTTCACATACCATCAGCTGTCCTGGCAGCTATCTAGGAAACCCTGTTTGTTCACTTGCTCTCCAATGCCTATGGAGCCCAGTGTGATGGAATCAAGCATATTGAGCACCCAAACAAAACTAACATGGAGCTGCTCACTCAAGGCACTCAAAACTCCACAGCCAAAGACAAGTTAATCGCCCAAGCCATTTCTCGTTACCATGGGAACCAAGTGAACTGACAGCAAGTATGTGTGTAAGTGAATATGACACCTAGGAAAGGTAGTGTGCTGGTGAATGGCCACTGCCCGAAGCAACAGAACAGCTTTTCCAGTGCCAAAACAACTGCACCTGGCTCATGAACTTCACATACCATCAGATGTCCTAGCAGCTATCTAGGAAACCCTGTTTGGTCACTTCTGGTCAAATTCCCATTGAGCGTAGTGTGATGGAATCAAGCATGTTGAGCACCCAAAAAAAACTAACGTGTAGAACCTCACTCAAGGTGCTCAAAACTCCACAGTCAAAGACAAGTTCATCGCCCAAGCCATTTCCTGTTGCAATGGAAACCAAGTGCTCTGGTAACACATATGTGTGTAAGGGGATATGACACCTAAGGAAGGTAGTGTGGTGGTGATTGGCCACTGCCCAAAGCAGCAGCACAGCTCTTCCAGTGCCAAAACAACTCCACCTGGCTCATGAACTTCACATACCATCACTTGTCCTGGCCCCTACCAAGGAAACCCTGTTTCGTCATTTCCTGTCACATACACATTGAACCCCGAGTGATGGAATCAAGCATGTTGAGCACTCACACAAAACTAACATGGAGCTCCTCACTCAAAGCACTCAAAACTCCACAGGAAAAGACAAGTTCATGGCCTAAGCCATTTTCCTTTGCCATGGAAACCAAGTGCTCTGGCAGTACATATGTGGAACAGTGGATGTGACACATAGAGAACACAGTGGTGGTGAAAGGTCCCTGGCCGAAGAGACAACACAGCTCTTCCAGTGCCAAAACAACTCCACCTGGCTCATGAACTTCACATACCATCAGCTGTCCTGGCAGCTATCTAGGAAACCCTGATTGGTCAATTGCTGTCCAAATGCCCATGGAGCCCAGTGTAATTTAAAAACCACGTTGAATAACCACACACAACTAACCTGTATCTCCTCACTAAAGGCGCTCAAAACTCCACAGCCGAAGACACGTCCAGCGCCCAAGCCATTTCCCATTGCCATGGAAACCAACTGCTCTGGCAGCACTTATGTCTCTAAGTGGATAGTGTGGTGGTGAATGGCCACTGCCCAAAGAAGCAGCACAACTCATCCAATGCCAAAACATCTCCACCTGATTCATGAACTTCACATACCATCAGCTGTCCTGGCAGTTATCTAGGAAACCCTGTTTGGTCACTTCCTGCTCAATCCTTGTTAGGCCCATTGTGATGGAATCAAGCAGCTTGAGCACCCAAAGAAAACTAACATGGAGCTTCTCACGCAAGGCGCTCAAAACACCATCGCCAAACACAAGTTCATCGTCCAAGCCATTTCCCGTTGCCATGGCAACCAAGTGCTCTGGCAGCACGTACGTCTGTAACTGCATATGACACGAAAGGAACTCAGTGTGGTGGTTAATGGCAACTCCTCGAAGCAGCAGCCCAACTCTTCCAGTGCCAAAAAACTCCACCTGGCTCATTAACTTCACATACCATGAGCTGTCCTGGCAGCTATCTAGGAAACCCTGTTTTATTCACTTCTGCTCCAATGCCATTGAGCCCAGCAGGATAGAATCAAGCAGGTTGAACACCCACACAAAACTAACATGCAGCTCCTCACTCAAGGCGCTCAAAACTCCACAGCCAAAGACAAGTTCAGCGCCCAAGCCATTTCCCGCTGACATGGAAACCAAGTGCAGTCGCAGTACATATGTGTGTAAGTGGAGATGACACCTAGGGAAGGTAGGTTCTCTGAAGAATGACAACTGCACAAGCAGCTGCACAGCTCTTCCAGTGCCAAAACAGCTCCACCAGGCTCATGAACTTCACTTTTCATCAGCTGTCCTGGCAGCTATCTGGAAAACCCTGTTTGGTCTCTTTCGCTCCAATGCCCATGGAGACCAGTGGGATGGAATGAAGCATGTTGAGCACCCAAACAAAACTAACATGGAGCTTCTCACTCAAGGCGCTCAAAACTCTGTTGCTAAAGACAAGTTCAGCGCACAAGCCATTTTCCGCGGCCATGAAAACCAAGTGCTCTGGCAGCACATATGTGGAACTGTGGATGTGACACCAACAGAACTAAGTTTGGTGGTGAATGGCCACTGCCCAAAGCAGCAGCACAGCTCTTCCAGTGCCAAAACAACTCCACCTGGCTCATGAACTTCACATACCATCAGCTGTCCTGGAAGCTATTTAGGAAACCCTGTTTGGTCACTTCCGCTCCAATGCTCATTGAGCCCAGTGTGATGGAATCAAGTCTGTTGAGCCCTTAAACACAACTAACATGGAGCTCCTCACTCTACTCGGTTAAAACTTCACAGGCAAAGAAACGTTCAGCGCCCAAGCCATTTCCCGTTGGCATGGAAACCAAGTGCTCTGACAGTACAATGTGGACTGTGAATGTTACACTTAGAGAACACAGTTTGGTAGTGAATGGCCTCTGCCCGAAGCAGCAGCACAGCTCTTCTAGTGCCAAAACAACTCCACCTGGCTCATTAGCTTCACATGCCATTAGCTGTCCTGGCAGCTATTTAGGAAACCCTGTTTGGTCACCTCAGGACAAATGCCCGTCGGGCCAAGTGTGATTTAAACAAGCAGGATGATCACAGACACACAACTAACATGGAACTAATCATTCAAGGCGCTCAAAAATCCACAGCCAAAGACAAGTTCAGCACCAAAGTCATTTCCCGTTGCCATGGAAATCAAGTGCTCTGGCAGCACATATGTGGAACAGTGGATGTGAAACATACAGAACACAGTATGGTGGTGAATGGCCACTGCCCAAAGCAGCAGAACAGCTCTTCCAGTGCCAAAACAACTACACCTGGCTCATCAACTTCACAAACCATCAGCTGTCCTGGCAGCTATGTAGGAAACCCTGTTTGGTCACTTCCGGTCAAATGCCCTTTGGGCCGAGTGTGATGGAATTAAGCATGTTAAGCACCCAAACAAAGCTAACATGCAGCTGCTCACTCAAGGCGCTCAAAACTTCACAGTCAAAAACAAGCTCAGCGCCTAAGCCATTTGCCGTTGCCATGAAAACCAAGTGTTCTGGCAGCACATATGTTGTAATTGCATATGACCCCTATGGAAGGTAGTGTGGTGGTGAATGGCAACTGACCGAAGCAGCAGCACAGTTCTTCCAGTGCCAAAACAACTCCACCTAGCTCATCAACTTCACATACCATCAGCTGTCCTGGCAGCTATCTAGGAAACCCTGTTTGGTCACTTCTGCTCCAATGCTCATTGAGCCCAGTGTGATGGAATCAAGCATATTGAGCACCAAAAAAAAACTAACATGGATCTTCTCACTCAAGGCGCTCAAAACTCCACAGCCAAAGACATGTTCAGCGCCCAAGCCATCTCCCGTTGCCATGGAAACCAAGTGCTCTGGCAGCACATATATGAACATTGGATATGACACCTAGGGATGGTAGTGTGGTGGCGAACAGCCACTGCCCGAAGCAGCAGCACAGCTCTTCCAGTGCCAAAAAAATTCTACCTCGCTCATGAACTACACATACCATCAGCTGTCGTGGCAGCTATCTAGGAAAACCTGTTTGTTCACTTGCGCTCCAAATGCCCATGGAGCCCAGTGTGATGGAAACAAACATGTTGAGCACCCAAACAAAACCAACGTGTAGCTCCTCACTCAGGTGCTCAAGACCCCACATCCAAAGACAAGTTCATTGCCCAAGCCATTTCCCGTTGGCAAGGAAACCAACTGCTCTGGCAGCACATATGTGTGTAAGAGGATATGACACCTAAGGAAGGTAGTGTCGTGGTATATGGTCCCTGCTCGAAGCAGCAGCACAACTCTTCCGGTGCCAAAACAACTCCACCTGGCTCATCAACTTCACATACCATCAGCTGTCCTGGCAGCTATCTAGGAAACCCTGTTTGTTCACTTGCTCTCCAATGCCTATGGAGCCCAGTGTGATGGAATCAAGCATATTGAGCACCCAAACAAAACTAACATGGAGCTGCTCACTCAAGGCACTCAAAACTCCACAGCCAAAGACAAGTTAATCACCCAAGCCACTTCTCGTTACCATGGGAACCAAGTGAACTGACAGCAAGTATGTGTGTAAGTGAATATGACACCTAGGAAAGGTAGTGTGCTGGTGAATGGCCACTGCCCGAAGCAACAGAACAGCTTTTCCAGTGCCAAAACAACTGCACCTGGCTCATGAACTTCACATACCATCAGATGTCCTAGCAGCTATCTAGGAAACCCTGTTTGGTCACTTCTGGTCAAATTCCCATTGAGCGTAGTGTGATGGAATCAAGCATGTTGAGCACCCAAAAAAAACTAACGTGTAGAACCTCACTCAAGGTGCTCAAAACTCCACAGTCAAAGACAAGTTCATCGCCCAAGCCATTTCCTGTTGCAATGGAAACCAAGTGCTCTGGTAACACATATGTGTGTAAGGGGATATGACACCTAAGGAAGGTAGTGTGGTGGTGATTGGCCACTGCCCAAAGCAGCAGCACAGCTCTTCCAGTGCCAAAACAACTCCACCTGGCTCATGAACTTCACATACCATCACTTGTCCTGGCCCCTACCAAGGAAACCCTGTTTCGTCATTTCCTGTCACATACACATTGAACCCCGAGTGATGGAATCAAGCATGTTGAGCACTCACACAAAACTAACATGGAGCTCCTCACTCAAAGCACTCAAAACTCCACAGGAAAAGACAAGTTCATGGCCTAAGCCATTTTCCTTTGCCATGGAAACCAAGTGCTCTGGCATTACATATGTGGAACAGTGGATGTGACACATAGAGAACACAGTGGTGGTGAAAGGTCCCTGGCCGAAGAGACAACACAGCTCTTCCAGTGCCAAAACAACTCCACCTGGCTCATGAACTTCACATACCATCAGCTGTCCTGGCAGCTATCTAGGAAACCCTGATTGGTCAATTGCTGTCCAAATGCCCATGGAGCCCAGTGTAATTTAAAAACCACGTTGAATAACCACACACAACTAACCTGTATCTCCTCACTAAAGGCGCTCAAAACTCCACAGCCGAAGACACGTCCAGCGCCCAAGCCATTTCCCATTGCCATGGAAACCAACTGCTCTGGCAGCACTTATGTCTCTAAGTGGATAGTGTGGTGGTGAATGGCCACTGCCCAAAGAAGCAGCACAACTCATCCAATGCCAAAACATCTCCACCTGATTCATGAACTTCACATACCATCAGCTGTCCTGGCAGTTATCTAGGAAACCCTGTTTGGTCACTTCCTGCTCAATCCTTGTTAGGCCCATTGTGATGGAATCAAGCAGCTTGAGCACCCAAAGAAAACTAACATGGAGCTTCTCACGCAAGGCGCTCAAAACACCATCGCCAAACACAAGTTCATCGTCCAAGCCATTTCCCGTTGCCATGGCAACCAAGTGCTCTGGCAGCACGTACGTCTGTAACTGCATATGACACGAAAGGAACTCAGTGTGGTGGTTAATGGCAACTCCTCGAAGCAGCAGCCCAACTCTTCCAGTGCCAAAAAACTCCACCTGGCTCATTAACTTCACATACCATGAGCTGTCCTGGCAGCTATCTAGGAAACCCTGTTTTATTCACTTCTGCTCCAATGCCATTGAGCCCAGCAGGATAGAATCAAGAAGGTTGAACACCCACACAAAACTAACATGCAGCTCCTCACTCAAGGCGCTCAAAACTCCACAGCCAAAGACAAGTTCAGCGCCCAAGCCATTTCCCGCTGACATGGAAACCAAGTGCAGTCGCAGTACATATGTGTGTAAGTGGAGATGACACCTAGGGAAGGTAGGTTCTCTGAAGAATGACAACTGCACAAGCAGCTGCACAGCTCTTCCAGTGCCAAAACAGCTCCACCAGGCTCATGAACTTCACTTTTCATCAGCTGTCCTGGCAGCTATCTGGAAAACCCTGTTTGGTCTCTTTCGCTCCAATGCCCATGGAGACCAGTGGGATGGAATGAAGCATGTTGAGCACCCAAACAAAACTAACATGGAGCTTCTCACTCAAGGCGCTCAAAACTCTGTTGCTAAAGACAAGTTCAGCGCACAAGCCATTTTCCGCGGCCATGAAAACCAAGTGCTCTGGCAGCACATATGTGGAACTGTGGATGTGACACCAACAGAACTAAGTTTGGTGGTGAATGGCCACTGCCCAAAGCAGCAGCACAGCTCTTCCAGTGCCAAAACAACTCCACCTGGCTCATGAACTTCACATACCATCAGCTGTCCTGGAAGCTATTTAGGAAACCCTGTTTGGTCACTTCCGCTCCAATGCTCATTGAGCCCAGTGTGATGGAATCAAGTCTGTTGAGCCCTTAAACACAACTAACATGGAGCTCCTCACTCTACTCGGTTAAAACTTCACAGGCAAAGAAACGTTCAGCGCCCAAGCCATTTCCCGTTGGCATGGAAACCAAGTGCTCTGACAGTACAATGTGGACTGTGAATGTTACACTTAGAGAACACAGTTTGGTAGTGAATGGCCTCTGCCCGAAGCAGCAGCACAGCTCTTCTAGTGCCAAAACAACTCCACCTGGCTCATTAGCTTCACATGCCATTAGCTGTCCTGGCAGCTATTTAGGAAACCCTGTTTGGTCACCTCAGGACAAATGCCCGTCGGGCCAAGTGTGATTTAAACAAGCAGGATGATCACAGACACACAACTAACATGGAACTAATCATTCAAGGCGCTCAAAAATCCACAGCCAAAGACAAGTTCAGCACCAAAGTCATTTCCCGTTGCCATGGAAATCAAGTGCTCTGGCAGCACATATGTGGAACAGTGGATGTGAAACATACAGAACACAGTATGGTGGTGAATGGCCACTGCCCAAAGCAGCAGAACAGCTCTTCCAGTGCCAAAACAACTACACCTGGCTCATCAACTTCACAAACCATCAGCTGTCCTGGCAGCTATGTAGGAAACCCTGTTTGGTCACTTCCGGTCAAATGCCCTTTGGGCCGAGTGTGATGGAATTAAGCATGTTAAGCACCCAAACAAAGCTAACATGCAGCTGCTCACTCAAGGCGCTCAAAACTTCACAGTCAAAAACAAGCTCAGCGCCTAAGCCATTTGCCGTTGCCATGAAAACCAAGTGTTCTGGCAGCACATATGTTGTAATTGCATATGACCCCTATGGAAGGTAGTGTGGTGGTGAATGGCAACTGACCGAAGCAGCAGCACAGTTCTTCCAGTGCCAAAACAACTCCACCTAGCTCATCAACTTCACATACCATCAGCTGTCCTGGCAGCTATCTAGGAAACCCTGTTTGGTCACTTCTGCTCCAATGCTCATTGAGCCCAGTGTGATGGAATCAAGCATATTGAGCACCAAAAAAAAACTAACATGGATCTTCTCACTCAAGGCGCTCAAAACTCCACAGCCAAAGACATGTTCAGCGCCCAAGCCATCTCCCGTTGCCATGGAAACCAAGTGCTCTGGCAGCACATATATGAACATTGGATATGACACCTAGGGATGGTAGTGTGGTGGTGAACAGCCACTGCCCGAAGCAGCAGCACAGCTCTTCCAGTGCCAAAAAAATTCTACCTCGCTCATGAACTACACATACCATCAGCTGTCGTGGCAGCTATCTAGGAAAGCCTGTTTGTTCACTTGCGCTCCAAATGCCCATGGAGCCCAGTGTGATGGAAACAAACATGTTGAGCACCCAAACAAAACCAACGTGTAGCTCCTCACTCAGGTGCTCAAGACCCCACATCCAAAGACAAGTTCATTGCCCAAGCCATTTCCCGTTGGCAAGGAAACCAACTGCTCTGGCAGCACATATGTGTGTAAGAGGATATGACACCTAAGGAAGGTAGTGTCGTGGTATATGGTCCCTGCTCGAAGCAGCAGCACAACTCTTCCGGTGCCAAAACAACTCCACCTGGCTCATCAACTTCACATACCATCAGCTGTCCTGGCAGCTATCTAGGAAACCCTGTTTGTTCACTTGCGCTCCAATGCCTATGGAGCCCAGTGTGATGGAATCAAGCATATTGAGCACCCAAACAAAACTAACATGGAGCTGCTCACTCAAGGCACTCAAAACTCCACAGCCAAAGACAAGTTAATCGCCCAAGCCATTTCTCGTTACCATGGGAACCAAGTGAACTGACAGCAAGTATGTGTGTAAGTGAATATGACACCTAGGAAAGGTAGTGTGCTGGTGAATGGCCACTGCCCGAAGCAACAGAACAGCTTTTCCAGTGCCAAAACAACTGCACCTGGCTCATGAACTTCACATACCATCAGATGTCCTAGCAGCTATCTAGGAAACCCTGTTTGGTCACTTCTGGTCAAATTCCCATTGAGCGTAGTGTGATGGAATCAAGCATGTTGAGCACCCAAAAAAAACTAACGTGTAGAACCTCACTCAAGGTGCTCAAAACTCCACAGTCAAAGACAAGTTCATCGCCCAAGCCATTTCCTGTTGCAATGGAAACCAAGTGCTCTGGTAACACATATGTGTGTAAGGGGATATGACACCTAAGGAAGGTAGTGTGGTGGTGATTGGCCACTGCCCAAAGCAGCAGCACAGCTCTTCCAGTGCCAAAACAACTCCACCTGATATTCTGCCAGCTCAAACTTCAGACCAGAAAAGGTCTCCCCAAGAAACTGTTCAACCAATCTGGACAATAAGTAGCTGGACTCTATGCTTGGTATATGTTTGCAATGAAAGAATCTTGATTGAATTTGAACTGTAATACTGCATCAAGGTGGAGGAATCCACCGGGGGGAGGGGAGGGGGAGGGAGGGGGGGATTCCCAGAGCCTATGAAACTGTCACATAATGCAAAATAATTAACAATAAAAAAAAAAAAAAAAAAAAAGATTAAATACAAAAAAAAAAAAAAAAAAAAAAAAAAACTCCACCTGGCTCATGAACTTCACATACCATCAGTTGTCCTGGCCACTACCAAGGAAACCCTGTTTCGTCATTTCCTGTCACATACACATTGAACCCCGAGTGATGGAATCAAGCATGTTGAGCACTCACACAAAACTAACATGGAGCTCCTCACTCAAAGCACTCAAAACTCCACAGGAAAAGACAAGTTCATGGCCTAAGCCATTTTCCTTTGCCATGGAAACCAAGTGCTCTGGCAGTACATATGTGGAACAGTGGATGTGACACATAGAGAACACAGTGGTGGTGAAAGGTCCCTGGCCGAAGAGACAACACAGCTCTTCCAGTGCCAAAACAACTCCACCTGGCTCATCAACTTCACATAGCATCAGCTGTCCTGGCAACTATCAAGGAAACTATGTTTGTTCACTTGCGGTCCAATGCGCATTGAGCCCAGTGGGATGGAATCACGCATATTGAGCACCCACACAAAACTAACATATAGATCTTGCTCAAGGAGCCCAAAACTCCACAGCCGAAGACAAATTCAGTGCGAATGCCATTTCCCGTTGCCACAGAAACCAAGCGCTCTGGCAGAACATATTTCAGAAAGCGGATATGACACCTAAGGAATGTAGTGTGGTGGTGAATGGCCACTGCCCGAAGCAGTAGCACAGCTCTTCCAGTGCCAAAACAACTACACCTGGCTCATGAACTTCACATACCATCAGCTGTCCTGGCAACTATCTTGGAAACCCTGTTTGTTCACTTGCGGTCCAATGCCCATTGACCCAGTGGGATGGAATCACGCATAAGAGCACCCAAACAAAACTAACATATAGCTCTTACTCAAGACGCTCAAACCTCCACAACCAAAGACAAGTTAATCGCCCCAGCCATTTTCCGTTGCCATGGAAACCAAGTGCTCTGGCAGCACGTACGTCTGTAAGTGGATATGACACCAAGGGAACTCAGTGTGGTGCTGAGCGACCACTGTCCGAAGCAGCAGCAGAGCTTTTCCAGTGCCAAAACAACTCCACCTGGCTCATGGACTTCCGAAACCATCAGCTGTCCTGGCAGCTATGTAGGAAACCCTTTTTGGTCACTTGTGCTCCAATGCATATTGAGCGCAGTGTGATGGAATCACGCAGGTTGAGCCCCCAAACACAACTAATATATAGCTCCTCACTCAAGGCGCTCAAAACTCCACAGCCAAAGACAAGTTCATTGCCCAAGCCATTTCCCCTTGCCACGGAAACCAAGTGCTCTGGCAGCACATATTTCGGAAACTGCATATGACACCTACGGAAGGTAGTGTGGTGATTTTTGGCCATTACCCGAAGAAGCAGCACAGTTCTTCCAGTGCCAGAACAACTCCACCTGGCTCAGGAACTTCACATACCATCAGCTGTCCTTAAGCTATCTAGGAAACCCTGTTTGTTGACTTGCAGTCCAATTCCCATTGAGCCCAGTGTGATGGATCAAACATGTTGAGCAAACAAACCAAACTAACGCGCAGCTCCTCACTCAAGGCACTCAAAACCCCACTGCCAAAGACAAGTTCAGCGCCCAATCATTTCCCGTTGCCATGGAACCCAAGTGCTCTGGCAGCACATACATGTGTAAGTGGATATGACACCAAGGGAACTCCGTGTGGTCTTAAAGGGCCACTGCTCCAAGAAGCAGCAACACAGCTCTTCCAGTGCCAAAACAACACCACCAGGCTCATGACTTCACATACCATCAGCTGTTCTGCCAGCTATCTAGGAAACCCTGTTTGGTCACTTATGCTCCAATACCCATTGTCCCCAGTGGGATGGAATCACGCATATTGAGCACTCAAAACACAACTAACATATCGCTCCTCGCTCAAGGCGCTCAAAACTCCACAGCCAAAGACAAGTTCATTGCCCAAGCCATTTCCCGTTGCCATGGAATCCAAGTGCTCTGGCAGCACATATTTCTGAAAGTGGATATGACACCTAAGGAAGGTAGTGTGGTGATGAACGGCCACTGTCCGATGAAGCAGCACAGCTCTTCCAGTGCCAAAACAACTCCACCTGGCTCAGGAACTTCACCTTCCATCAGCTGTCCTGGAAGCTATCTAGGAAACCCTGTTTGTTGACTGGCAGTCCAATTTCCATTGTGGGCAGTGTGATGGAGTCAAGACGCTTGAGCACCCAACACAACTAACATGGAACTGCTCACTCAAGGCACCCAAAAACCACAGCCAAAGACAAGTTCATCGCCCAACCAATTTCCCGTTTCAATGGAAACCAAGTGCTCTGGCAGCACATATTTCGGAAACTGGATATGACACCTAAGGAAGGTAGTGTGGTGGTGAATGGCCACTGCTCGAAGCAGCAGCACAGCTTTTCCAGTGCCAAAAAAACCCCACCTGCCTCATGAACTTCACATACCATCAGCTGTCCTGGCAGCTATCTACGAAACCCTGTTTGGTCACTTCCTTTCAAATGCCCACGGAGCCCATTGTGGTTTAAAGAAGCAGGATTATCACACACACACAACTAACATGGAGCTCCTCACTCAAGGCGCACAAAACTCCACAGCCAAAGACAAGTTCATTGCCCAAGCCATTTCCCGTTGCCACGGAAACCAAGTGCTCTGGCAGCACATATTTCTGAAAGTGGATATGACACTTGAACGGCCACTGTCCAAAGCAACAGCACAGCTCTTCCAGTGCAAAAACAACTCCACCTGACTCATCAACTTCACATACCATCAGCTGTCCTGGCAGCTCTCTAGGAAACCCTGTTTGTTCACTTGCAGTCCAATTCCCATTGAGCCCAGTGTGATAGAATCAAGCATGTTGAGCACCCAAACCAAACTAACGTATAGCTCTTTCTCAAGGTGCTCAAAACTCCACAGCTTAAGACTAGTTCAGCGCCCAAGACATTTCCCGTTGGCATGGAAACGAAGTGCTCTGGCAGCACATCTATGTAAGTGGATATGACACCAACGGAACTCAGTGTGGTGCTGAAGGATCACTGTCCGAAGCAGCAGCACAGCTCTTCCAGTGCCAAAACAACTCCACCTGGCTCATGAACTTCACATACCATCAGCTGTCCTGGCAGCTATCTAGGAAATCCTGTTCGGTCACTTGCGCTCAAATGTCCATTGATCCCAGTGTGTTTAAACAAGCATGATGATCACACACACACAACTAAGATGTAGTTCCTAACTCAAGGCTCTCAAAGCTTCACTGCCTAATACAAGTTCATCGCACAAGCCATTCCCTGTTGCCATGGAAACCAAGTGCTCTGGCAGCACATATGTTAGTAAGTGGATAAGACACCAAGGGAAGGTAGTGTGGTGGTGCATGGCCAATCTACGAAGCAGCAGCACAGCTCTTCCAGTGCCAAAACTACTCGACGTGGCTCATGTACTTCACATGCCATCAGCTATCCTGGCAGCTATCTAGGAAACCCAGTTTGGTCAATGCCGCTCAAAATGCCCATGGAGTCCAGTGTCATTTAAACAAGCAGGATTATCACACACACATAACTAACATGTAGCACCTCACTTAAGGCGCTCAAAACTCCACAGCAAAGGACAAGTCAGCGTCCAAGCCGTTTCCCCGTTGCCATGGAAACCAAGTGCTCTGGCAGCACATACGTCTGTAAGAGGATATGACACCAAGGGAACTCAGTGTTTTGGTTAATGGCCACTGCCCGAAGCAACAGCACAGCTCTTCCAGTGCCAAAACAACACCACCTGGCTCATGACTTCACATACCATCAGCTGTCCTGGCAGCTACCTAGGAAACCCTGTTTGGTCACTTGCGCTCCAATGCCCATTCATCACAGTATGATTTAAAAAAGCAGGATTATCACACACACACAACTAACATGTAGCTTTTCACTCAAGGTGCTCAAAACTTCACAGCAATGCAATTTCATCTCCCAAGGCATTTCTCTGTGCAATGGAAACTAAGTGCTCTGGCAGCACATACGTTTGTTAGAGGATATGACACCTAGGGAAGGTAGTGTGGTGATGAAAGGCCACTGCCCGAACCAGCAGCACAGCTCTTCCTGTGCCACAACAACTCCACCTGGCTCATCAACTTCACCTGCCATCTGCTGTCCTGGCAGCTATCTAGGAAACATTGTTGGGTCACTTTCGGTCCAATGCCCTTTGAGCCCAGTGTGATGGAAACAAGCATGTTCAGCACCCAAAGAAAACTAACGTGTAGCTCGACACTCAAGGCGCTCAAAACTGCAAAGCCAAAGACAAGTTCAGCGACCACGCCATTTCCGGTTGCCAGGGAAACCAAGTGCTCTGGTAGCACATATGTGTGTAAGAGGATATGACGCCTAAGGAAGGTAGTGTGGTGGTGAATGTCCACCGCCGGAAGCAGCAGCACAGCTCTTCCAGAGCCAACACAACTCCACCTGGTTCATCAACTTCACATACCATCAGCTGTCCTGGCAGCTCTTTAGGAAACCCTGTTTGGTCACTTCCACTCAAAATGCCCATGGAGCCCAGTGTGATGGATTTAAACAAGCAGGATTATCACACACACACAACTAACATGTATCTCCTCATTCAAGGCGCTCAAAACTCCACAGCCAAAGACAAGTTCAGCGCCCAAGCCATTTCCCGTTGCCATGGAAACCAAGTGCTCTGGCAGCACATATGTCTGTAAGTGGATATGACACCAAGGGAACTCAGTGTTTTGGTTAATGGCCACTGCCTGAAGCAGCAGCACAGCTCTTCCTGTGCCAAAACCACACCGCCTGGCTCATGACTTCACATACCATCAGCTGTCCTGGCAGCTACCTAGGAAACCCTGTTTGGTCACTTGCGCTCCAATGCCCATTCATCCCAGTGTGATTTAAACAAGCAGGATGATCACACACACACAACTAACATGTAGCTTTTCACTCAAGGTGCTCAAAACTCTACAGCAATGCAATTTCATCGCCCAAGCCATTTCCCTTTGCCATGGCAAAAAAGTGTTCTGGCAACACATACGTCTGTAAGTAGATATGACACCTAAGGAAGGTAGTGTGGTGATGAAAGGCCACTGCCCGAACCAGCAGCACAGCTCTACCAGTGCTGAAACAACTCCACCTGGCACATCAACTTTACCTGCCATCAGCTGTCCTGGCAGCTATCTAGGAAACCTTGTTGGGTCACTTTCGGTCCAAGGCCTTTGAGCCCAGTGTGATGGAAACAAGCATGTTCAGCACCCATACAAAACTAACGTGTAGCTCGACACTCAAGGCGCTCAAAACTGCAAAGCCAAAGACAAGTTCAGCGCCCAAGCCATTTCCGGTTGCCATGGAAACCAAGTGCTCTGGCAGCACATATGTGTGTAAGAGGATATGACACCTAGGGAAGGTAGTGTGGTGGTGAATGGCCACTGCCCGAACCAGCAGTACAGCTCTTCCAGTGCCAAAACAACTCCACCTAGCCCATGAATTTCACATACCATCTGCTGTCCTGGCAGCTATCTAGGAAACCCTGTTTGGTCACTTCCGCTCAAAATGCCCATGGAGCCCAGTGGGATTTAAACAAGCAGGATTATCACACACACACACCTAACATGTATCTCCTCACTCAAGGCGCACAAAACTCCACATCCAAAGAAAAGTTCAGCGCCCAAGCCATTTCCCCTTGCCATGGATACCAAGTGCTCTGGCAGCACACATCTGTGTAAGTGCATATGACACCTAGGCAAGGTAGTTTGGTGCTGAAGGACCACTGTTCGAAGCAGCAGCACAGCTCTTCCAGTGCCAAAACTACTTCACCTGGCTCATGAACTACACATACCATCAGCTGTCCTGGCAGTTATCTAGGAAACCCTGTTTGGTCACTTCCACTCCAAATGCCCATGGAGCCCAGTGTGTTTTAAACAAGCAGGATGATCACACACACACAACTAACATGTAGCTTTTCACTCAAGGTGCTCAAAACTCTACAGCAATGCAATTTCATCGCCCAAGCCATTTCCCTATGCCATGGAAACCAAGTGCTCTGACAGCACATATGTCTGTAAGTGGATATGACACCTAGGGAAGGTTGTGTGGTGATGAAAGGCCACTGTCCGAAGAAGCAGCACAGCTCTTCCAGTGCTGAAACAACTCCACCTGGCTCATCAACTTCACCTGCCATCAGCTGTCCTTGCAGCTATCTAGGAAACCTTGCTGGGTCACTTTCGGTCCAATGCCCATTCACCCAGTGTGATTTAAACATGCAGGATGATCACACACACACAACTAACATGTAGCTCCTCACTTAAGGCGCTCAAAACTGCACAGCCAAAGACAACTTCAGCGCCCAAGGCATTTTCCGTTTCCACGGAAACCAAGTGCTCTGGCAGCACATATGTGTCTAAGAGGATATGACACTAAGGAAGGTAGTACAGTGGTGAATGGCCACTGCCCGAAGCAGCAGTACAGCTCCTCCTGTGCCAAAACAACTCCACCTGGCTCATCAACTTCATATACCATCAGCTGTCCTGGCAGTTATGTAGGAAAATCTGTTTGGTCGCTTCTGGTTCAATTCCCATGGAGCCCAGTGTGGTTTAAACAAGCAGCATGATCACCCACGCATAAATAACATAGAGCTCCTCACACAGGCGCTCAAAACTCCACAGCCAAAGACAAGTTCAGCGCCCAAGGCATTTCCCCTTGCCATGGAAACCAAGTGCTCTGGCAGCACATATGTGTGTCTGTGGATATGATACCTAAAGAAGGTATTGTGGTGGTGAATTTCAACTGTCCGAAGCAGCAACACAGCTCTTCCAGTGCTAAAACAACTCCACCTGGCTCATGAAATTCACATACCATCAGCTGTCCTGGCAGCTATCTAGGAAACCCTGTGTGGTCACTTCCACTCCAAATGCCCATGGAGTCTAGTGGGATTTAAACAATCAGGATGATCACACACACAGAAAAGTAACATGGAGCTGCTCACTCAAGGCGCTCAAAACTCCACAGCCTAAGTCAAGTTCAGTACCTAAGAAAGTTCCCGTTGGCATGGAAACCAAGTGCTCTGACAGCACATAAGTGTGTTAGTGGAAAGGACACCAAGGGAACTCAGTGTGGTGGTGAATGGCCACTGCCCAAAGCAGTAGCACAGCTCTTCCAGTGCCAAAACAACTTCACCTGGCTCATGAACTTCACGTACCATCAGCTGTCCAGGCAGCTATCTAGGAAACCCTGTTTGGTCACTTGAGGTCTAATGCCTATTGAGCCCAGTGTGATTTAAACAAGCAGGATTATCACACACACACAACCGAGATGTAGCTCCTAACTTAAGGCTCTCAAAACTTCACAGCCAAATACAAGTTCAGCGCCCAAGACATTTCCTGTTGTCATGGAAACCAAGTGCTCAGGCAGGAAATATTAGGAACACTGGATGTGACACATAGAGAACACAGTGTGGTGTGAATGGCAACTGCCCGAAGCAGCAGCACAGCTCTTCCAGTGCCAAAAAACCCCACCTGGCTCAAGACCTTCATATACCATCAGCCGTCCTGGCAGCTATCTTGGAAAGACTGTTTGGTCACTTGCGCTCCAATGCTCTTTGAGCCCAATGGCATGGAAACAAGCATGTTGTGCACCCAAACAAAACTAACATGTAGCTCCTTACTCAAGGCGCTCAAAGCTCCACAGCCAAAGACAAGTTCAGCGCCCAAGACATTTCCCCTTGCCGTGGAAACCAACTGATCTTGCAGCACATATGTGAGTAAGTGGATATGACACCTAGAGAAGGTAGTGTGGTGGTGAATGGCAACTGACCGAAGCAGCAGCACAGCTCTTTCTATGCCAAAACAACTCCACCTGCCTCATGAACTTCACATACCATCAGCTGTCCAGGCAGCTATCTAGGAAACCCTGTTTGATCACACCTGGTCCAGTGCCCATTGAGCCCAGTGTGATGGAATCAAGCAGCATGATCAAACACACACAACTAAGATGTAGCTCCTAACTCAAGGCACTCGAAACTCCACAGCAAAGGACAACTTCAGCGCCCAAAGTCATTTCCCCTTGCCATGGAAACCAAGTGCTCTGGCAGCACATATATGTGTAAGAGGATATGACACATATGGAAGGTAGTGTCGTGGTGAATGGCCATTGCCCGAAGCAGCAACACAGCTCTTCCAGTGCTAAAACAACTCCACCTGGCTCATGAACTTCACATACCATAAGCTGTCGTGGCAGCTATCTAGGAAAACCTGTTTGGTCAAATCCACTCCAAATACCCATGGAGGCCAGTGTGATTTAAACAAGTAGCGTGATCAAACACACACAACTAAGATGTAGCTCCTAACTCAAGGCGCTCAAAACTCCACAGGCAAAGACAAGTTCAGCGCCCAAGCCATTTCCGGTTGCCATGGAAACCAAGTGCTCTGGCAGGAATTATGTGGAACAGTGGATGTGACACAAGAAAATACAGTGTGGGGATGAAAGGCCACTTTCCCGAAGCAGCAGCACAGCTCTTCCAGTGCCAAAACAACTAAACCTGGCTCATCAACTTCACATACCATCAGCTGTCCTGGCAGCTATCTAGGAAACCCTTTTTGGTCAATACCGCTCCAATGCCCATTGAACCCAGTGTGATGGATCAAGCATACTGTGCATCCACACTAATCTAACATGTAGCTGCTTACTCAAGGCACTCAAAACTCCACAGCCAAAGACAAGTTCAGCGCCAAGCCATTTCCCGTTGCAATGGAAATCTAGTGCTCTGACAGCACATATGTGGGTAAGTGGATATGACACCTAAGGAAAGCAGTGTGGTGGTGCATGTCCACTCTACGAAGCAGCAGCACAGCTCTCCCAGTGCCAAAACAACTCCATCTGGCTCATGTACTTCACATGCCATCAGCTGTCCTGGCAGCTATCTAGGAAACCCTGTTTGGTCACTTACGCTCCAATGTCCATTGATCAAAGTGTGTTTAAACAAGCAGGATGATCACACACACACAACTAAGATGTAGCTCCTAACTCAAGGCTCTCAAAACTTCACTGCCTAATACAAGTTCAGCGAACACCATTTCCTGTTGTCATGGAAACCAAGTGCTCAGGCAGGAAGTATTTGGAACAGTGGATGTGACACATAGAGAACACAGTGTGGTGTGAATGGCAACTGCCAGAAACAGCAGCACAGCTCTTCCAGGGCCAAAACAACTCCATCTGGCTCATCAACTTCATATACCATCGGCCGTCCTGGCAGCTATCTAGGAAACCCTGTTTGGTCACTTGCGCTCCAATGCCCTTTGAGCCCAGTGGGATAGAAACAAGCATGTTGAGCACCCAAACAAAACTTACATGTAGCACCTCACTCAAGGCGCTCAAAACTCCACAGCAAAATACAAGTTCAGCGCCCAAGCCATTTCCCGCCCCCATGGAAACCATGTTCTCTGGCATCACATATGTGGAACAGTGGATCTGACACATAGAGAACACAGTGTGGGGATGAAAGGCCACTTTCCCGAAGCAGCAGCACAGCTCTTCCAGTGCCAAAACAGCTAAAACCAGCTCATTTACTTCACATACCACCAGCTGTCCTAGCAGAAATCTAGGAAACCCTGTTTGGTCAATGCCGCTCCAATGCCCATTGAACCCAGTGTGATGGATCAAGCATACTGTGCACCCACACTAAACTAACATGGAGCTCCTCACTCAAGGCGCTCAAAACTCCACAGCCAAAGACAAGTTCAGCGCCCAAGCCATTTCCCGTTGCCATGGAAACCTAGTACTCTGACAGCACATATGTGGGTAAGTGGATATGACACCTAAGGAAAGCAGTGTGGTGGTGCATGTCCACTCTACGAAGCAGCAGCACAGCTCTTCCAGTGCCAAAACTACTCGACCTGGCTCATGTACTTCACATGCCATCAGCTGTCCTGGCAGTTATCTAGGAAACCCTGATTGGTCAATGCTGCTCCAAATGCCCATGGAGCCCAGTGTCATTTAAACAAGCAGGATTATCACACACACACAACTAACATGTAGCTCCTCACTTAAGGCGCTCAAAACTCCACAGCAAAAGACAAGTCAGCGCCCAAGCCTTTTCCCCGTTGCCATGGAAACCAAGTGCTCTGGCAGCACATAGGATTGTAAGTGGATATGACACCAAGGGAACTCAGTGTTTTGGTTAATGGCCACTGCCCGAAGCAGCAGCACAGCTCTTCCTGTGCCAAAACAACACCACCTGGCTCATGACTTCACATACCATCAGCTGTCGTGGCATCTATCTAGGAAACCCTGTATGGTCAATTGCGCTCCAATGCCCATGGAGGCCAGTGTGATTTAAACAAGCAGGATGATCACACACACACAACTAACATGTAGCTTTTCACTCAAGGTGCTCAAAACTTCACAGCAATGCAATTTAATCGAGCAAGAAATTTCCATTTGCCATGGAAACTAAGTGCTCTGGCAGCACATACGTCTGTAAGTGGATATGACAGCTAGGGAAGGTAGTGTGGTGATGAAAGGCCACTGTCAGAAGAAGCAGCACAGCTCTTCCAGTGCTGAAACAACTCCACCTGGCTCATCAACTTTACCTGCCATCAGCTGTCCTAGCAGTTATCTAGGAATCCTTGCTGGGTCACTTTCGTTTCAATGCCCTTTGAGCCCAGTGTGATGGAAACAAGCATGTTCAGCACCCAAACAAAACTAAGATGTAGCTCCACACTCAAAGCGCTCAAAACTGCACAGCGCCAAAACAACTCCACCTGGCTCATCAACTTCACATACCATCAGCTGTCCTGGCAGCTATCTAGAAACCCTGTTTCGTCAATGCCGCTCCAATGCCCATTGAACCCCGTGTGATGGATCAAGCATATTGTGCACCCACACAAACCTAACAGGGGATTGTTCACTCAAGGCATTCAAAACTCCACAGCCAAAGTCAAGTTCAGCGCCTAAGCCATTTCCCGTTGCCATGGAAACCAAGTGCTCTGGCAGCACATATGTGTGTAAGTGGATATGACACCTAAGGAAGGTAGTGTGGTGGTGAATGGACACTGTTCGAAGCAGCAGCACAGCTCTTCCAGTGCCAAAACTAGTACACCTAGCTCATGAACTTCACATACCATAAGCTGTCCTGGCAGTTATCTAGGAAACCCTGTTTGGTCAGTTCCACTCCAAATGCCCATGGAGTCCAGTGTGATTTAAACAAGCAGGATGATCACACACACACAACTAAGATGTAGCTCCTAACTCAAGGCTCTCAAAACTCCTCAGCCAAATACAAGTTCAGCTCCCAAGCCATTTCCCTTTGAAATGGAAACCAAGTGCTCTGGCAGCAGTTATGTGGAACAGTGGATGTGACACATAGAGAACACAGTGTGGTGTGAATGGCCACTGCCCGAAGAGGCAGCACAGCACTTCCAGTACCAAAACAACTCCACCTGGCTCATCAACTTCAAATATCATCAGCTGTCCTGGCAGCTATGTAGGAAACCCTGTTTGGTCACTTGCGGTACAATTCCCATGGAGCCCAATGTGATTTAAACAAGCAGGATGATCACCCACACACAAAAAACACAAAGCTCCTCACTCAAGGCGTTCAAAACTCCACAGCAAAAGAGAAGTTCATTGCCCAAGCCATTTCCCGTTACCAAGGAAACCAAGTACTCTGGCAGCACATATGTGTGTAATTGGATATGATACCTAAAGAAGGTATTGTCGTGGTGAATTTCAACAGTCCGAAGCAGCAACACAGCTCTTCCAGTGCTAAAACAACTACACCTGGCTCCTGAAATTCACATACCATCAGCTGTCCTGGCAGCTAACTAGGAACCCTGTTTGGTCACTTCCATTCCAATTGCCCATGGAGTCCAGCGGGATTTAAACAAGCAGGATGATCACCCACACAGAAAAGTAACATGGAACTGCTCACTCAAGGTGCTCAAAACTCCACAGCCAAAGATAAGTTCAGCGCCCAAGCCATTTCCCGTTGCCACGGAAACAAAGAGCTCTGGCAGCACATATGCAAGTGGATATGACACCTATGGAAGCTAGTGTGGTGGCGAATGGCCACTGTCCAAAGCAGCAACACAGCTCTTCCACTGCCAAGACAACTCCACCTCGCTCATGAACTTCACATACCATCAGCTGTCCCGGCAGCTATCCAGGAAACCCTGTTAGATCACTTCCACTCCAAATGCCCATGGAGGACAGTGAGATTTAAACAAGCAGGGTGATCAAACACACACAATTAAGATGTAGCTCCTAACTCAAGGCTCTAAAACTCCACAGCCAAAGACAAGTTCAGCGCCCAAGCCATTTCCCGTTGCCATGGAAACCAAGTTCTCTGGCAGAAATTATGTGGAACAGTGGATGTGACACTAGAGAACACAGTGTGGTGTGAATGGCAACTTCCCGAAGCAGTAGCACAACTCTTCCAGTGCCAATACAACTCCACCTGGCTCATGAACTTCACATACCATCAGCTGTCCTGGCAGCCATCTAGGAAACCCAGCTTGTTCACTTACGGTCAAATTCCCATTGAGCTCAGTGAGATGGAATCACGCATATTAGGCACCCAAACAAAACTAACATATAGCTCTTATTCAAGGCTCTCAATACTCCACAGTAAAAGACAAGTTCATTGCCCAAGCCATTTCCCCTTGCCATGGAAACCAAGTGCTCTGGCAGCACATACGTCTGTAAGTGGATATGACAGCAAGGGAACTCAGTGTTTTGGTTAATGGCCACTGCCCGAAGTAGCAGCACAGCTCTTCTTGTGCCAAAACAACACCACCTGGCTCATGACTTCACAAACCATCAGCTGTCCTGGCAGATATGTAGGAAAACCTATTTGGTAACTTGTGCTCCAATGCCTATTCATCCCAGTGTGATTTAAACAACCAAGATGATCACACACACACAACTAACATGTAGCTCTTCACTCAAGTTGCTCAAAACTCTACAGCAATGCAATTTCATCGCCCAAGCCATTTCCCTTTGCCATGGAAACCAAGTGCTCTGGCAGCCCATACGTCTGAAAGTTTATATGACACCTAGGGAAGGTAGTGTGGTGATGAAAGGCCACTGCCCGAACCAGCAGCACAGCTCTTCCAGTGCCAAAACAACTCCACCTGGATCATCAACTTCACCTGCCATCAGCTGTACTGTCAGCTATCTAGGAAACCTTGTTTGGTCACTTTCGGTCCAATGCCCTTTGAGCCCAGAGTGATGGAAACAAGCATATTCAGCACCCAAACAAAACTTACATGTAGCTCCACACTCAAGGCGCTCAAAACTGCACAGCCAAAGACAAGTTCAGCGCCCAAGCCATTTTCCGTTGCCATGGAAACCAAGTGCTCTGGCAGCACCTACGTGTGTAACTGGATATGACCAGGGAAACTCAGTGTTGTGGTGAAAGGCCACTGCCAGAAGCAGCAACACAGCTCTTCCTGTGCCAAAACAACACCACCTGGCCCATGACTTGACATATTATCAGCTGTTCGTGCAGCCATCTAGGAGACCCTGTTTGGTCACTTGCGCTCCAATGCCCATTGAGCCCAGTGTGATTTAAACAAGCAGGATGATCAACACACACACAATTAACATGTAGCTCTTCACTAAAAGTGCTTAAAACTCTACACTAATGCAATTTAATCGCCCAAGCCATTTCCCGTTGCCATGGAAACCAATTGCTCTGGCAGCAGATACGTCTGTAAGTGGATATGACACCTAGGGAAGGTAGTTTGCGGATGAAGGGACACTGCTCGAAGCAGCAGCACAGCTCTTCCAGTGCCAAAAAAACTCCACCTGGCTCATCAACTTCACATACCATCAGCTATACTGGCAGCTATCTAGGAAACACTGTTTTGTCACTTTCGGTCCAATGCCGATGGAGCCCAGTGTGATGGAAACAAGCATGTTCAGCACACAAACCAAACTTACGTGTAGCTCCACACTCAAGGCGCTCAGAACTCCACAGCCAAAGACAAGTTCATTGCCCAAGCCATTTCCCGTTGCCATGGAAACCAAATGCTCTGGCAGCACATATGTGTGTAAGTGGATATGACACCTAAGGAAGTTACTGTGGTGGTGAATGGACACTGCACGAAGCAGCAGCACAGCTCTCCCAGTGCCAAAACTACTCCACCTGGCTCATGCACTTCACATACCATCTACTGTCCTGGCAGCTATCTAGGAAACCCTGTTTTGTCACTTCCACTTCAAATGCCCATGGAGTGCATTAGGATTTAAAGAAGCAGGATGATCACACACACAAAAACTAACATGGAGCTGCTCATTCAAGGCGCTCAAAACTCGACAACCAAAGTCAAGTTCAGCGCCCAAGCCATTTCCCGTTGCCATGAAAACCAAGTGCTCTGGCAGCACATATGTGTGTAAGTGGATATGACACCTAGGAAAAGTAGTGTGGTGTGAATGGTCACTGCCCGAAGCAGCAGCATAGCTCTTCCAGTGCCAAAATTACTCCACCTGGCTCATGGACTTCAAATACCATCAGCTGTCCAGGCAACTATCTAGGAAACCCTGTTTGGTCACTTCGGCTCCAATGCTCATTTGTCCCAGATTGTTGGAATCAAGCAGCTTGAGCACCCAAACAAAACTAACATGGAGGGCCCGGCAGCGTGGCCTAGAGGCTAAAGTTCTCGCCTTGAAAGCCCCGGGATCCCAAATGGGCGCCGGTTCTAATTCCGGCAGCCCCACCTCCCATCCAGCTCCCTGCTTGTGGCCTGGGAAAGCAGGAGAGGACAGCCCAAAGGTTTGGGACCCTGCACCCACGTGGGAGACCCGGAAGAGGTTCCAGGTTCCAGGCTTCAGATTGGCGCGTACCGACCCGTTGCGGCTCATTTGGGGAGTGAATCATCGGATGGAAGATCTTCCTCTCTGGTTCTCCTCCTCTCTGTATAAACGGCTTTCCAATAATAATAAAAGAATCATAAAAAAAAAAAACTAACATGGAGCTGCTCACTCAAGGCGCTCAAAACTCCACAGCCAGAAAAAAGATGGCCGACTGCAGAGAGCTGGTGTAGGGTGGAGTAGGGAAGGAGGGGAGCCGATCCAGCAGAGAAACAGGCCAGGAGGTGCGAAACTGTAGGGAGAAGAACGAGAAGGTCACTGGAGTTCACTAAAGCAAGAAGATCTACACAGCGTGAAGGAACAGCCGCAAAAAGTAGGAAAGAAAATACAGCACGCCGCGAGAAACCTGGTGAGTCACGATCCCAGGCAGGGGGAAGGCGGCGGAGGCTCTACCGCCCCAGGGAAAACAGAGGCGGCCGGAAGGATAGGCGCCCACACCGACAGGGGCACCAGTCCCCTGGAAGGCAGGAGCCCCCAGAGGAGGCTACTGGACTGATCATTGGGTGCATCATCCCTGCAGAAGTGGAGGAAAAGCAGGGGAGATTTCCCAGAGGCTTGCCTACCCGCTGCTCAGCGGCTGAGGGAGAGTGCAGAGGGAACAGGAGCGGCGCTGTGGGACTGGGGCTCAGAGATCCCCGTATCGGCTCTGAGCTGTGGACTGGCTGCGGGAGAGTCAGTGGATCCTGTTGCTGGACTAGCCCTGAGCCCCAGAGGCTGGGCAACGCTCGACAGGGCCTCACGTCCTGGTCAGAGGAGCGGACTAGTGGGGGCACATTTTACCTCAAGGGCTCTGTGCCTCTCAGAGATCCGCTTCTACCCTTGAGAGAGTGCAGCTGAGGAAGTGGCTTCTTCAGGGCAGAGTCCCCAGCTGGGCTCAGCTAGAGAGGCCAGACCAGAGCGGGCTCAGCTGAACTGGCCGGACAGGTTTTCCCAGCAGGAGCCCACTCGGAAAGACCTGCCTGTGGTGTTGCAGCCCTCAGCGGAGCAGCGCTTCCGAGTTTGGCACTGGGGCCGAGGAGATTTCCAGCCCAGCACAGGCCGGGGTTGGGGATTTTAGACTCCGAGCAGCAGGAGCCCCTGCTGTGCTAACCTCAAACCCTGAAGGAGAGTCTCGGCTGAGCACTGAGGCGGAGACCCCCGCTGTATTAGCCTTGTGACCCAAAGCCCAGGCGCGGCTCAGCAGAGTGAATCTGTAGGGCACTGCCTTTGAGAGGGAGCCACAGGGGAAGGGGCCTGGCACTGGGGCTGGCCCACAAAGCCTCCTGACCCAGCTCAGGGCTGTGATCTACAGACCCTGAAAGCAGCTGGTGACTCAGGCAGTAAGCCCTGCTGGGCTCAGCCGGAGGCCCCAAACCAGAGCCAGCTCAGCTGAATCACCGCTAAAATCTCAAAACAACAAGAAGCAAAAACACAATGAGGAGAAGTATCAGAAAAAGCAATGACCCAGAGGAAAGATCAAGCACTCCCTCCCAATACAACCAAAAACTAATCTCAATATCTGAGATGCAAGATGAAGACATAGAGGAACTATCAGATAAGGACTTTAAGAAGCTAATGATGAAATTCGTCAGAGAGAGTGAAAAGCGCTGGGAAGAGTCTAAGGCATTCGAAAACCATATCACTGCAGAAATAAATCAAATCAAAAAGGGAATCCTCGATATAGAGCACAAAATTGAAAGCCTAACCAACAGAATGAACACAGCAGAGGACAGAATATCAGAATTGGAAGACAATCAGAATGAAAGGCAGCAGCTCATCAAACAGTTGGAGACAAATCTAGAGAAAGCCAATAGGTCCATACAGGAAATGAAAGACAACCTCAAAAAATCAAATATTAGAATAATAGGCCTTCCCGAAGGAGTGGAAAAGGAGACAGGCTTGCAACGGGTGCTCAATGAGATAATACAGGAGAACTTCCAGAATATTGGAAATATAAATCCAGCACAAATCCAGGAAGGGCAAAGAACCCCCAGGAGATACGACCCAAACAAATCGTCTCCCAGACATGTGGTCCTCAAGCTACCTTCAAGTGAACACAAGGAAACAATTCTAAGACAAGTAAGAAAAAAGGATAAGATTACTTTCAGGGGAAGGGAAATCAGGATCACAGCCGACCTATCAGAAGAAACGCTCCAAGCAAGGAGAGAATGGGGTAAAACCTATCAAATCCTGAAACAAAACAACTGCCAACCAAGAATAATGTACCCAGCAAAGCTCTCATTTATATTTGAGAATGAAATTAAATACTTCAACAGTAAAGAGAAACTCGAAGAATACATCAACACGAAACCAGCTCTGGAAAATCTCCTCAGGAAGGTGCTAAACCCAGAAAGAAAAAATACAAACCAAAATCAAAGATGGCAAATGGGAAGACCTCCCCACTAAAATCCATACAAGAAAAGTCAACCAATCAAGAACTCTAATAGTCGCAAATACACACTTGCATACTTACACTCATGGCAGCCCAAAACCAATTCCTTTCAATATTATCTCTAAACACAAATGGCTTAAACTCACCAATCAAAAGGCATAGATTAACGGAATGGATCATCAAACAGCACCCAACTATATGTTGTCTACAAGAGACACATCTAACCAGAAAATCCTGTAAGAAATTTAAAGTGAAAGGATGGAAAAAGACATTTCATGCCAATGGACGAGAAAAAAAGGCTGGCGTAGCTGTTCTAATCTCAGATGACCTAGACTTCAAGCTGACAGACATCAAAAAGGACAGAGAAGGACATTATATATTGGTGAAGGGACTGATCCATCAAGAAGTAATTACAATCGTGAACATATATGCACCTAATTCCAATGCGCCTAGCTTCGTGAAGCAACTACTTACAGACTTAAGGGGAGACATAGATACACACACAATAATAGTGGGTGATCTTAACACCCCACTAACAACTATAGACAGATCAACAAAACAAAAACTCAACAAAGAAACAACAGAGCTCGTACAAACATTAGAACAACTAGACTTGGTAGACATTTATAGAATTTTTTATCCTAAGACCACAGATTATACATTTTTTTCAGCAGTGCATGGCACCTTCTCCAGGATCGACCACATGATAGGACACAAAGCAAATCTAAATAACTTCAAAAAGATAGGAATCATACCATGTACCCTCTCAGACCACCACGGAATGAAACTGGAAATCAGCAATTCAAAATGTCCCAGGAAATATAGAAACTCTTGGAGGCTGAACAATATGCTATTAAACGAACAATGGGTCAGGGAAGAAATTAAAGATGAGATCAAAAAATTTATGGAAACCAATGAAAACTCTGACACAACATTCCAAAACTTGTGGGACACTGCCAAAGCAGTGCTACGGGGTAAACTCATCGGAATTGGAGCTCATGTCAAGGCCCAAGAGAGTCGCCAAATACAGGAACTAACCACACACCTCCAGGAATTGGAAAAGCAGCAGCAGATGAGCCCCACACACAACAGGAAACAAGAAATCATCAAAACAAGGGAGGAAATCAACCAGATAGAAATAAAAAAAACCATACACAAAATCAACGAATCAAAAAGCTGGTTTTTTGAAAAGATAAACAAAATAGACACCCCGCTGGCCCGTCTGACAAAGAAAAAACAAGAGAAAGCAAGAATTAACAGCATCAAAGATGAAAAAGGCAACATAACAACAGACATTACAACCATTAAGAACATAATCAGAAATTACTACAAAGCACTGTACTCCAACAAATCAGAAGACCACCAAGAAATGGAAAAGTTCTTAGACTCACACAACCTGCCAAAACTTAGCCCAGAGGCAACAATCAACCTGAACAAACCCATAACTGAAGCAGAGATTGAATCAGTGATTAAAGACCTCCCAACAAAGAAAAGCCCAGGCCCAGACGGCTTCACTCCAGAATTCTACAAAACATTCCGAACAGAACTAACTCCAATCCTCTACAAACTCTTCAAAACAATAGAAAAGGAAGCAACCCTTCCAAACTCATTCTATGAAGCCAACATCACCTTAATCCCAAAACCGGGCAGAGATCCTACAGAGAAAGAAAACTACAGACCTATCTCTTTGATGAACATTGATGCTAAGATTCTCAACAAAATCCTAGCCAACAGAATTCAAAAACACATCAGACAGATCATTCATCCAGATCAAGTAGGATTCATCCCTGGAATGCAGGGATGGTTCAACATTCACAAATCCATAAATGTGATACACCACATCCAAAAACTGAAAAACAAGAATCACATG
Organism: Ochotona princeps; assembly: GCF_030435755.1. Classification (NCBI taxonomy): domain Eukaryota; kingdom Metazoa; phylum Chordata; class Mammalia; order Lagomorpha; family Ochotonidae; genus Ochotona; species Ochotona princeps. The sequence continues at coordinate 121,493,640 of NC_080834.1, read as the reverse complement.
ATAGTATCAATAGATGCAGAAAAAGCTTTCGACAAAATTCAGCACAACTTCCTGCTAAAGACCCTAACCAAGGTAGGCATAGATGGAAAAATCCACAACATAATCAAAGCAATATATGAAAAACCCAATGCCAGCATCATACTGAATGGAGAAAAACTGGAACCCTTCCCACTGAGATCTGGAACAAGACAGGGATGTCCGCTTTCTCCGCTGCTATTCAACATAGTTCTAGAGGTACTCGCTGAGGCCATAAGACAAGAAAAAGAAATCAAAGGAATCCAAATGGGAAATGAAGAAGTCAAGCTTTCACTATATGCAGATGACATGATTCTTTATATGGAAGAGCCAAAAGGCTCAACACAGAGACTACTAGAACTTATACGAGAGTTCGGTAGAGTGGCAGGGTACAAAATTAATGAACAAAAATCAACAGCCATAGTGTATGCTAACAGCCCCAAGTTGGAAAAAGATCTAATCAGCAAGATACCATTCAAAGTAACAAAGGAAAGCATGAAGTATCTGGGAATTAACCTAACCAAAAATGTAGGAGACCTATTCGAGGAAAACTACAAACTACTTAAAAAAGAAATTGAACAAGATCTAGAAAGATGGAGTAACATCCCATGCTCCTGGATAGGTAAAATCAATATCATTAAAATGTCTATACTGCCAAAAGCAATATATACATTCAACGCAATCCCAATCAAATTGCCCAAAACATTCTTCACAGACCTGGAAACAATGATCCAAAGGTTCATCTGGAAGCACAAAAAACCACGAATAGCTAGAACCATTCTCAAGAACAGGAAGTTAGCAGGGGGAATCACAGTTCCGGACCTCTGGACATACTATAGGGCAGTGGTTATCAAAACAGCCTGGTACTGGCACAAAAATAGAGAAGAAGATCAATGGAGCAGAATAGAAACACCAGATGGGAACCCACACAAATACAGCCAAATAATCTTTGACAAAAAGACAAACGACAACCCAGGCAAATGGGAAGGTCTGTTCAATAAATGCTGTTGGGACAACTGGTTGATAGCCTGCAGAAACAAAAAGATAGACCCACATCTCTCACCATATACTAAGATCAAATCCAAATGGATAAAAGATTTAAACCTACATCCAGAAACCTTCAAACTTTTGGAAGAAAATGTTGGAAACACACTGGAACACTTAGGGGTAGGCCCTCACTTCCTAAAAAAGACTCCAAATGCAGTAGAAATCAAGACCAAAATAAACAATTGGGACCTCATCAAACTAAGAAGCTTCTGTACAGCTAGAGAAACAATCAACAAAGTAAAAAGGCAACCCACAGAATGGGAGAAGATCTTTGCACACGACTTAGGTGATAGAGGGCTGATCTCCAGAATATACAAAGAGCTACAAAACAACCAAAATGTCAAAACAAACAAGCCACTCAAGAAATGGGCACGGGAAATGGGCAAACACTTCACAAAGGAACAAACCCAAATGGCAAATAAACATATGAAAAAATGCTCAAGTTCCCTGGCAATAAGGGAAATCCAAATTAAAACATCAATGAGGTACCACCTAACGCCAGTAAGACTGGCCCATATGAATAAAAGCACCAACAACACTTGTTGGCGAGGTTGCGGGGAAAAGGGAACCCTACTCCACTGCTGGTGGGGCTGCAGGCTGGTACAGCCTCTATGGAAATCAGTATGGAGAACATTCAAACAACTCAAATACAACATACCGTATGACCCGGCAATAGCACTCCTAGGAATATATCCAGAACACTTGTTTTATGAGAAACCAACATGCACTCCTATGCTCATAGCAGCACAATCAGTAATTGCAAAGACATGGAAGCAACCAAAATGCCCATCAACAGAGGATTGGATAAGAAAGCTATGGTTCATCTACTCCATGGAATACTACTCAGCTATTAAACAAAACAAAATGCAGTTCTTTGTGGCCAAATGGGCCAAACTGGAAACCATAATGCTAAGGGAAATGAGCCAATCCCAAAGGTTAAATACCACATGTTTGCCTTAATTTAAGATGACACGATGTTATGTATAACAAGTTATGTTATGAATGTTATATGTTGTGTATAAACCTAAATTGAAATGTCAATGAGGTGGTCACAGAAGGTGGATAAGAAATCGCATTTACTTTTACCATATTGGTTACTCGTTACTATGTCAATTAATTCCATGGTGATGTAAATTTTTGCTGATGGTATGTTGGAGCTTTTAATTGATCGGGATGATAGTCTGCTGGCTCTGTCTTCAGACCAGAGAGTGTATACCTAAGAAGCCGTTGAACTTATCTGGACAATAAGATGCTGGACTCTATGTTTGGTATATGCTTGCAATGGGGGAATCTCAACTGAACTTGAACTGTGGTTATGCAACAAGGTGGAGGAATCCACCATGGTGGGAGGGTTTGGGGAGGGGTGGGGAGAATCCCAGTACCTATGAAACTGTGTCACATAATACAATGTAATTAATGAATTTAAAATAAAATTAAAAAAAAAAAAAAAAAAAAAAAAAAAAAACTCCACAGCCAGAGAGAAGTTCAGCGCCCAAGCCATTTCCAGTTGCCATGTAAACCAAGTGCTCTGGCAGCACATATGCAAGTGGATCTGACAACTAAGGAGGGTAGTGTGGTGGTGAATGGCCACGGAACGAAGCAGCAACACAGCTTTTCCAGTGCCAAAACAACTCCACCTGGCTCATCAACTTCACATAGCATCAGCTATCCTGGCAGCAATCTAGGAAACCCTGTTTGGTCACTTGCGGTCTAATGCCTATTCAGCGCAGTGTGATTTAAACACGCAGGATGACTACACACACAACTAACCTTTAGCTCCACACTCAAGGCTCTCAAAACTTCACAGCCAAATACAAGTTCAGCGCCAAAGCCATTTCCCGTTGCCATGGAAACCAAGTGCTCAGGCAGGAAATTTGTGGAACAGTGGATGTGACACATAGAGAACAAAGTGTGGTGTGAATGGCCACTGTCCGAAGCAGCAGCACAGCTCTTCCAGTGCCAAAACAACTCCACCTTTCTCATGAACTTCACACACCATCAGCTGTCCTGGCAGCTATCTAGGAAACCCTGTTTGGTCCTTTGTGCTCCAATGCCGATGGAGCCCAGTGTGATGGAAACAAGAATGTTGAGCACCCAAAAAAAACTAACATATAGCTCTTCATTCAAGGTGCTCAGAACTCCACAGCAATGCAATTTAATCGCCCAAGCCATTTCCAGTTGCCATGTAAACAAAGTGCTCTGGCAGCACATATGCAAGTGGATCTGACAACTAAGGAAGGTAGTGTGGTGGTGAATGGCCACGGAACGAAGCAGCAACACAGCTCTTCCAGTGCCAAAACAACTCCACCTGGCTCATGAACTTCACATACCATCACCTGTTCTTGCAGCTATCTAGGGAACACTGTTTGGTCACTTCCGCTCCAATGCCCATGGAGCAGAGTGTGATTTAAACAAGCAGGATGATTACACACACAAAACTAACATGTAGCTCTTCACTCAAGGCTCTCAAAACTCCACAGCCAAGCACAAGATCAGCGCCCAAGCCATTTCCTGTTGTCATGGAAACCAATGCTCTGGCAAAAATATGTGAAACAGTGGATGTGACACATAGAGAACACAGTGTGGTGTGAATGGTAACTGCCCGAAGCAGCAGCACAGCTTTTCCAGTTCCAAAAGAACCCCACCTGGCTCATCAACTTCACATACCATCAGCTGTCCTGGCAGCTATCTAGGAAACCCTGTTTGGTCAATGCTGCTCCAATGCCCATTGAACCCCGTGTGATGGATCAAGAATATTGTGCACCCAAACAAAACTAACATGGAACTGCTCACTCAAGGCACTCAAAACTCCACAGCCAAAGACAAGTTCAGCGCCCAAGCCATTTCCCGTTGCCGTAGAAACCAAGTGCTCTGGCAGCACTTATGTGTGTAAGTGGAAATGATACCTAAGGAAGGTAGTGTGGTGGTGAATGGCCACTGCCCGAAGCAGTAGCACAGCTCATCCGGTGCCAAAACTACTCCACCTGGCTCATGAACTTCACATACCATCAGCTGTCCTGGCAGCTATCTAGGAAACCCTGCTTGGTGACTTTCACTCCACATGCCCATGGAGGCCAGTGTGATTTAAACAAGCAGTAATATCACACACACAACTAAGATGTATCTTCTAACACAAGGCTCTCAAAACTCCATAGCCAAATATCAGTTCAGCGCCCAAGCCATTTCCTGTTGTCATGGAAACCAAGTGCTCTTGCACGAATTATGTGGAACAGTGGATGTGACAGATAGAGAACAAAGTGTGGTGGTGAATGGCCACTGCCCGAAGCAGCAGCACAGCTCCTCCAGTGCCAAAACAACTCCACCTTTCTCATCAACTTCACATACCATCAGCTGTCCTGGCAGCTATGTAGGAAAACCTGTTTGGTCACTTCTGGTTCAATTCCCATGGAGCCCAGTGTGATTTAAACAAGAAGGATAATCACCCACACACAAATGTCATAGAGCTCCTCATTAAAGGAGCTCAAAACTCCACAGCCAAAGACAAGTTCATTGCCCAAGCCATTTCCCGCTGCCAGGGTAACCAAGTGCTCTGGCAGCGCATATGTGTGTAAGTGGATATGACACCTAAGGAAGGTATTGTGGTGGTGAATGGCCACTGCCCGAAGCAGCAGCACAGCTCCTCCAGTGCCAAAACAACTCCACCTTTCTCATCAACTTCACATATCATCAGCTGTCCTGGCAACTATGTAGGAAAACCTGTTTGGTCACTTCTTGTTCAATTCCCATGAGGCCAGTGTGATTTAAACAAGCAGTATCATCACACACACACAACTAATATGTAGCTCTTCAGTCAAGTCGCTGAAACCTCTACAGCTAAAGACAAGATCAGCGCCCAAGCCATTTCACGCTGCCATGGAAACCAAGTGCTATGGCAGGAAATATGTGGAACACTGGATGAGACACATAGAGAACACAGTGTGGTGTGAATGGCCACTGCCCGAAGCAACAGCACAGCACTTCCAGTGGAAAAAAACCCCACCTGCCTAATGAACTTCACATACCATCAGCTGTCCTGGCAGGTATCTAGGAAATCCTGTTTGGTCACTTGCGCTCCAATGCCTTTTGAGCCCAGTAATTGGAAACAATCATGTTGAGCACCAAAACATAACTAACATGTACCTCCTCACTCAGGGCGCTCAAAACTCCACAGCCAAAGACAAGATCAGCGATCAAGTCATTTCCCTTTGCCATGGAAACCAAGTGCTCTGCAGGAAATATGTGGAACAGTGGATGTGACACATAGAGAACACAGTGTGATGTGAATGGCCACTGCCCGAAGAAGCAGCAGCACATGTTTTCCAGTGCCAAAACAACTCCACTTGCATCATGAACTTCACATACCATCAGTTGTCCTGGCAGCTATCGAGGAAACCCTGTTTGGTCACTTCTGGTCCATTTCCCATTTAGCCCAGTGTGAAGGAATTAAACATGTTGAGCACCCAAGCAAAACTAACATGTGGAACCTCACTCAAGGCGCTCAAAACTCCAAAGCCAAAGACTAGATCAGCACCCGAGCCATTTCCCGTTGCCACGGAAACCAAGTGCTCTGGCAGTACAAACATCTGTAAGTGGATTAGACACCTATGGAAGGTAGTTTGGTGGTGAATGGCCACTGCCCGAAGCAGCAGCACAGTTCTTCGAGTGCCAAAACAACACCACCTGGCTCATGACTTCACATACCATCAGCTATCCTGGCAGGTATCTAGGAAAACTTGTTTGGTCACTTGCGATCCAATGCCCATTGAGGCCAGTGTGATTTGAGCAAGCAGGATGATCACACACACACAACTAACATGTAGCTCTTCACTCACGGTGCTCAAACCTCCACAGCAATGCAATTTAATCACCCAAGCCATTTCCCATTGACATGGAAAAAAAGTGCTCTGGCAGCACATACGTCTATAAGTGGATATGACACCAAGGGAAGGTAGTGTGGTGATGAAAGGCAACTGCCCGAAGCAGCAGCACAGCTCTTCCAGTGCCAAAACAACTAAACCTGGCTCAGGATCTTCTCATACAATCAGCTGTCCTAGCAGCTATCTAAGAAACCCTGTTTGCTCACTTGTGATCCAATTCCCCTTAAGCCCAGTGTGATGGAATCAAGCAGCTTGAGCACCCACACACAACTATCATGGAACTGCTCACTCAAGGCGCTCAAAACTCCACAGCCAAAGACATGTTCAGCGCCCAAGCCATTTCCCGTTGCCATGGGAACCAGGTGCTCTGGCAGCACATATGTGCATAAGTGGATATGAAACCTAGTGAAGGTAGTGTGGTGGTGAATGGCCACTGCCCGAAGCTGCAGCACAGCTCTTCCAGTGCAAAACAACTCCACCTGCCTCATGAACTTCACATACCATCAGCTGTCCTGGCAGCTATCTAGAAAACCCTGTTTGGTCACTTCTGGTCCATTTCCCATTGAGACCAGTGTGATGGAATCAAGCATGTTGAGTACCCAAACAAAACTAACATCTAGAACCTCACTCACGGCGCTCAAAACTCCATAGCCAAAGACAAGATCAGCGCCCAAGCCGTTTCCCCTTGCTATGGAAACCAAGTGCTCTGGCAGCACATATGTGTGCAAGTGGATATGACACCTATGGAAGATAGTGTGTTGGTGAATGGCCACAGCCCGAAGAAGCAGCAGCACAGCTCTTCCTGTGCAAAACAACTCCACCTGCCTCTTGAACTTCACATACCATCAGAAGTCCTGGCAGCTATCTACGAAACCCTGTTTGGTCACTTGCGGTCTAATGCCTATTCAGCCCAGTGCTATTCAATCAAGCATGCTGAGCACCCAAAAACAATTAACGTGTAGAACAATACTCAAGGTGCTCAAAACTTTACAGCCAAAGAAAAGCTCAGAGCCTAAGAAATTTTCTGTTTCATGGAATCCATGTGCTCTGCAAGAAATATGTGGAACAGTGGATGTGACACATAGAGAACACAGTGTTATTTGAATGCCAACTGCCCGAAGCAGCACAGCTCTTCCAGTGCTACAACAACTAAACCTGGCTCATGAACTTCACATACCACCAGCTGTCCTGGCAGCTATCTAGGAAACCCTGTTTGGTCACTTGCGATCCAATTCCCATTGAGCCCAGTGGGAAGGATTCAAGCATGTTGAGCACCCAAACAAAACTAACAAATAGCTCTTCACTCAAGGTGCTCAAAATTCCACATCAAAGACAAGTTCAGCGCCCAAGCCATTTCCCCTTGCCATGGAAACCAAGTGCTCTGGCAGCACATACGTCTGTAAGTGGATATGACACCTATGGAACTCAGTGTGGTTGGGAATGGCCACTGCCCGAAGCAGCAGCACAGCTCTTCCAGTGCCAAAACAACTCCAACTCGCTCATGACTTCACATACCATCAGCTATCCTGGCAGCTGTCTAGGAAACCCTGTTTGGTCACTTGCGCTCCAATTCCCATTGAGCCCAGTGTGATTTAAACATGCAGGATGATCACACACACAACTAACATGTAGGTCTTCACTCAGGGTTCTAAACACTCCACAGCAATGCAAGTTCAGGGCCCAAGCCATTTCCCTTTGCCACGGAAACCAATTGCTCTGGCAGCACATACGTCTGCAAGTGGATATGATACCTATGGAAGATAGTGTGGTGGTGAATGGCCACTGCCCGAAGCAGCAGCACAGCTCTTCCTGAGTAAAACTACTCCACCTGCCTCATGAACTTCACATACTATCAGCTGTCCTGGCAGCTATCTAGGAAACCCTGTTTGGTCGCTTGTGCTTCAATTCCGACTAAGCGCAGTGTGATGGAATCAAGCAGCTGGAGCACCCACACACGTAACTGCTCAGTCAAGGCGCTCAAAACTCCACAGCCAAAAACAATTTCATTGCCAAGCCATTTCCCGTTGCAATGGAAACCAAGTTCTCTGGCAGCACATATGTTCGTGAGTGGATATGACACCTAGGGAAGGTAGTGTGGTGATTAAAGGCCACTGCCCAAAGCAGCAGCACACCTCTTCCAGTGCGAAAACAACTCCACCTGCCTCAAAGCTTCACATACCATCAGCTGTCCTGGCAGCTATCTAGGAAACCCTGTTTGTTCACTTGCGGTCTAATTTCTTTTCAGTCAAGTGCGATTCAATCAAGCATGTGGAGCAACCAAACACGACTAACGTGTAGCTCCTCACTCAAGGCGCACAAAACTCCACAGCCAAGGACAAATTCAGCGCCCAAGCCATTTCCCGTTTGCATGGAAACCAGGTGCTCTGGCAGCACATACATCTGCAAGTGGATATGACACCTAGGGAAGGTAAGGTGGTGGTGAATGGCAACTGCCCGGAGATGCAGTAGCACAGCTCTTCCTGTGCCAAAACAACTCCACCTGGCTCATCAACTTCACCTGCCATCAGCTGTCCTGGCAGCTATCTAGGAAACCCTGTTTGTTCACTTGCGCTCCAATGCTCTTTGAGCCCAGAGTGATGGAAACAAGCATGTAGAGCAACCAACAAAACTAACGTGTAGCTCCTCACTCAAGGCGCTCAAAACTCCACACCCAAAGACATGTTCAGCACCCAAGCCATTTCCTGTTTTCATGTAACCTTAGTGCTCTGCAGGAAATATGTGGAACAGTGGATGTGACACATAGAGAACACAGTGTGGTGGTGAATGGACACTGCCCGAAGCAGCAGCATAGCTCTTCCAGTGCCAAAACAACTCCACCTGCCTCTTGAACTTCACATACCATCAGTTGTCCTGGCAGCTATCTAGGAAACCCTGTTTGGTCACTTGCAGTCTAATTCCTTTTCAGTCAAGTGCGATTCAATCAAGCATGTTGAGCCCCCAAACACGACTAACGTCTAGCTCCTCACTCAAGGCGGAAAAAACTCCACAGCCAAAGACAAATTCAGCGCCCAAGCCATTTCCCAATTGCATGGAAACCAGGTGCTCTGGCAGCACATACATCTGTAAGTGGATATGACACCTAGGGAAGGTAGGGTGGTGGTGGATGGCAACTGCCCGAAGATGCAGCAGCACAGCTCTTCCAGTGCCAAAACAACCCCACCTGGCTCATCAACTTCACATACCATCAGCTGTCCTGGCAGCTATCTAGGAAACCCTATTTGGTCACTTCTTGTCCAATTCCCATTGAGCACAGTGTGATGGAATTAAGCACGCTGAGCACTCAAGTGCAACTAAGATGTAGAACGTCACGCAAGGTGCTCAAAACTCAACAGCCAAAGAAAAGTTCAGCGCCCAAGCCATTTCCCGTTGCCATGGAAACCAAGTTCTCTGGCAGCACATACATCTGCAAGTGGATATGACAAGTAGGGAAGATAGTGTGGTGGAGAATGGCCACTGCCCGAAGCAGCAGCACAGCTCTTCCGGTGCCAAAACAACTCCACCTGGCTCATGAACTTCACAAACCATCAGCTGTACTGTCAACTATCTAGGAAACTCTGTTTTTTCACTTGCGCTCCAATTCCCATTGAGCCCAGTGGGAAGGAATCAAGCAGCTTGAGCACCCAAACAAAACTAACAAATACCTCTTCACTAAAGGTGCTCAAAATTCCACAGCCAAAGACAAGTTCAGCGCCCAAGCCATTTCCCCTTGCCATGGAAACCAAGTGCTCTGGCATCACATACGTCTGTAAGTGGATTTGACACCTATGGATGGTAGGTTGGTGATGAAAGGTCACTGCTCGAAGCAGCAGCACAGCTCTTCCTGTGCCAAAACAACTAAAAATGTCTCATGAACTTCACATACCATCAGCTGTCCTGGCAGCTATCTAGCAAACCCTGGTTGGTCACCTGCGCACCAATGCCCTATGAGCCCATTGGGATTTAAACAAGCAGGATTATCACACACACACAACTAACATGTAGCTCTTCACTCACCGTTCTCAAAACTCCACAGCAATGCAATTTAATACTCAAGTCATTTCCCATTGCCATGGAAACCAAGTGCTCTGGCAGCACATATGTTCGTGAGTGGATATGAAACCTAGGGAAGGTAGTGTGGTGATGAAAGGCCACTGCCCAAAGCAGCAGCACACCTCTTCCAGTGGGAAAACAACTCCACCTGCCTCAAAGCTTCACATACCATCAGCTGTCCTGGCAGCTATCTAGCAAACCCTGGATGGTCACCTGCGCACCAATGCCCTATGAGCCCAATGTGATTAAAACAAGCAGGATTATAACACACACACAACTAACATGTAGCTCTTCACTCAGGGTTCTCAAAACTCCACAGCCAAGGACAATTTAATCCCCCAAGCCATTTCCCATTGCCATGGAAACCAAGTGCTCTGGCAGCACATATGTTCGTGAGTGGATATGACACCTACGGAAGGTAGTGTGGTGATGAAAGGCCACTGCCCGAAGCAGCAGCACAGCTCTTCCAGTGCAAAACAACTAAACCTGACGCAGGAACTTCACATACCATCAGCTGTCCTGGCAGTGATCTAGGAAACCCTGTTTGGTCACTTGAGCTCTAATTCACATTAAGCCCAGTGTGATGCAATCAAGGAACTGGAGCTCCCACACACAACTAACATGGAACTGCTGAATCAAGGCACTCAAAACTCCACAGCCAAAGACAGGATTAGAGCCCAAGCCTTTTCCCCTTGCATTGGCAACCAAGTGGTATGGCAGCACATATGTGCGTCAGGGGATAAGACACCTATGGAAGGGAGTGTGGTGGTGAATGGCCACAGCCCGAAGAAGCAGCAGCACAGCTCTTCCTGTGCAAAACAACTCCACCTGCCTCATGAACTTCACATACCATCAGAAGTCCTGGCAGCTATCTAGGAAGCCCTGTTTGGTCACTTGCGGTCTAATGCCTATTAATCCAGTGCGATTCAATCAAGCAGGTTGAGCAACCAAACACAACTAACGTATAGAACCTTACTCAAGGCGCTCAAAACTTCAAAGCCAAAGACAAGCTCAGCACCCAAGCAATTTTCTGTTGTCATGGAATCCAAGTTCTCTGTAGGAAATATATGGAACAGTGGATGTGACACATAGAGAACACATTGTGGTGTGAATGGCCACTTCCCGAAGAAGCAGCACAGCCCTTCCAGGGCCAAAACAACCACACCTGGCTCATCAACTTCACATACCATCAGCTGTCCTGGCAGCTGTCTAGGAAACTCGGTTTGGTCACTTGCGCCAATGCCCATTGAGCCCAGTGTGATTTAAACAAGCAGGATGATCACACACACACAACTAACATGTAGCTCTTCACTCCAGGTGCTCAAAACTCCACAGCAATTCAAGTTAATCGCCCAAGCCATTTCCCTTTTCCATGGAAACCAAGTGATCTGGCAGGAAATATGTGGAACAGTGAATGTGACACATAGAGAACACAGCGTGGTGTGAATGGCAACTGCCCGAAGCAGCAGCACAGCTCTTCCAGTGCCAAAAAAATCCCACCTATCTCATGAACTTCACATACCATCAGCTGTCCTGGCAGCTATCTCGGAAACCCTGTTTGTTCACTTGCTCTCCAATTCCCTTTAAGCCCAGTGTGATGGAATCAAGCAGCCTGAGCAACCACACACGACTAACATGGAACTGCTCACTCAAGGCGCTCAAAACTCCACAGCCAAAGACAAGTTCGTTGCCCGAGCCATTTCCCGTTGCCATGGAAACCAAGTGCTCTGGCAGCACATACATCTGTAAGTGGATATGACACCTAGGAAAGGTAGTTTGGTGTTGAATGGCCACTGCCCGAAGCAGCACAGCTCTTCCTGTGCAAAACAACTCCACCTGCCTCATAACCTTCACATAATATCAGCTGTCCTGGCAGCTATCTAGGAAACCCTGTTTGGTCACTTGCAGTCTAATGCCTATTAATCCAGTGCGATTCAATGAAGCATGTTGAGCACCCAAACACAACTAACGTGTAGAACCTTACTGAAGGCGCTCAAAACTCCACAGCCAAAGAAAACATCAGCGCCCAAGCCATTTCCCGTTTCAATGGAAACCAAGTGCTCTGGCAGGAAATATTTGGAACAGTGGATGTGACACATAGAGAACACATTGTGGTGTGAATGGCCACTGCCCGAAGAAGCAGCAGCACAGCTCTTCCAGTCCAAAAAAACCCCACCTGGCTCATGAACTTCACATACCATCAGCTGTCCTGGCAGCTATCTAATAAACTTGTTTGGTCACATTCTTTCCAAAGCCCATGAAGCCCAGTGTGATGGAATCAAGCATGTGGAGCACTCAAGCACAACTAACATGTAGAACCTCACTCAAGGCGCTCAAAATTCCATAGCCAAAGACAAGTTCAGCGCCCAAGCCATTTCCCGTTGCCAGAGAAACCAAGTGCTCTGGCAGCACATACATCTGTAAGTGGATATGACACCTAGGGAAGGTAGTTTGGTGTTGAATGGCCACTGCCCGAAGAAGCAGCACAGCTCTTCCTGTGCCAAAACACATTCACCTTTCTCATCAACTTCACATAGCATCAGCTGTCCTGGCAGCTATCTAGGAGACCCTGTTTGGTCACTTCTGGTCCAATTCCCATTGAGCAGAGTTTGATGGAATCAAGCATGTTGAGCACCCAAACAAAACTAACGTGCAGAACCTCACTCAAGGCGCTCAAAACTCCACAGCCAAAGACAAGCTCAGCGCCCAAGCAATTTCTCGCTGCCATGGAAACCAAGTGCTCCGGCAGCACATACGTCTGTAAGTGGATATGACACCTATGGAAGGTAGTGTGGTTGTGAATGGCCACTCTCCGAAGCAGCAGCAAAGCTCTTCCAGTTCCAATACAACTCCACCTGCCTCATCAAATTCACATACCATCAGCTGTCCTGGCAACTATTTAGGAAACCCTGTTTGTTCACTTGCGCTCCAATGCCATTGAACCCAGTGTGATTGAATCAAGCATATTGAGCACCCAAACAAAACTAACATGTAGAACCTCATTCAAGGCACTCAAAACTCCACAGCAAGAGTCAAGATTAGCGCCCAAACCATTTCCCGCTGCCAAAAACCAAGTGCTCTGGCAGCACATATGTGTGAAAGTGGATATGACACCAAGGAAACTCAGTGTGGTGGTGAATGGCCACTGCCCGCAGAAGCAGCAGCACAGTTCTTTCAGTGCCAAAAAACTCCACCTGACTCATGAACTTCACATACCATCAGCTGTCCTGGCAGCTATCTAGGAAACCCTGTTTGTTCACTTGATCTCCAATTCCCTTTGAGAACAGTGTGATGGAATCAAGCATGTTGAGCACCAAGCAAAAATAACAGACACAACCTCACTCAAGGCGCTCAAAACTCCACAGCCAAAGACAAGTTTAGGGCCTAAGCCATTTCCGGTTGCCATGGAAACCAAGTGCTCTGGCAGCACGTACGTCTATAAGTGGAGATGATACCTAGTGAAGGTAGTGTGGTGGTGAATGGCCACTGCCTGAAGCAGCAGCACAGCTCTTCCAGTGCCAAAACAACTCCACCTGACTCATCAGCTTCACATACCATCAGCTGTCCTGGCAGGAAAATAGGACACCGTGTTTGGTCACTTGAGCTCCAATGCTCATTGAGCCCAGTGTGATTTAAACAAGCAGCATGATCACACACAAGGCGCTCACCCAAGGCCTCACCCAAGGCGCTCAAAACTACACAGCCAAAGACAAGTTCAGCCCCATGCCATTTTACATTGCCATGGAAACCAAGTGCTCTGGCAGCACGTATTTCTGAAAGTGTATATGACACATAAGGAAGGTAGAGTGGTGGTGAATGGCCACTGCCCGAAGCAGCAGCACAGCTCTTCCAGTCCAAGAAAACCCCACCTGGCTCATGAACTTCACATACCATCAGTTGTTTTGGCAGCTATCTAGGAAACCCTGTTTGGTCACATCCACTCCAAATGCCCTTGGAGACAAGGGTGATGGAATCAAAGATGTTTTGCACCAAACAAAACTAACGTGTACTCCTCACTCAAGGTGCTCAAAACTCCACAGCGAAAGACAAGTTCAGCACCCAAGTCATTTCCTGTTGTCATGGAAACGAAGTGCTCTGGCAGGAAATATGTGGAACAGTGGATGTTACAAAAGACAACACATTGTGGTGTGAATGTCAACTGCCCGAAACAGCAGCACAGCTCTTCCTGTGCCAAAAAAACCCCACCTGGCTCATGAACTTCACATACCATCAGCTGTCCTGGCAGCTATCTGGGAAACCCTGTTTGGTCACTTCCACTGCAATGCATTTTAAGACCAATGTGATGGAATCAAGCATTTTGAGCATCCACACACAACTAACATGGGACTGCTCACTCAAGGCGCTCAAAACTCCACAGCCAAAGAAAAGTTCTTTGCCCAAGCCATTACCCATTGCCATGGAAATTAAGGGTTCTGGCAGCACATATGTGTGCAAGTGGATATGACACCTGTGGAAGGTAGTGTGGTGGTGAATGGCCATTGCCCGAAGAAGCAGCAGCACAGCTATTCCTGTGCAAAACAACTCTACCTTACTCATAACTTCACATACCATCACCTGTCCTGGCAGCTATCTAGGAAACCCTGTTTTTTCACTTGCGGTCTAATGCCTATTCAGCCCAGTGCGATCCATTCAAGCATGTTGAGCACCCAAACACAACTAACGTGTAGAACATTACTCAAGGCGCTTAAAATTCCACAGCCAAAAACAAGTTCATTGTCCAAGCCATTTTTCGCTGCCATGGAAACCAAGTGCTCTGCAGGAAATATGTGGAACAGTGGATGTGACACATAGTAAACAGAGTGGTGTGAATGGCCACTGCCTGAAGCTGCAGCAGCACAGCTCTTCCAGTGCCAAAACAACTCCACCTGCCGCATGAACTTCACATACCATCAGCTGTCCTGGCAGCTATCTAGGAAACCCTGTTTGATCATTTGCGCTCCAATGCCCATTGAGCCCAGTGTGATTTAAACAAGCAGGATGATCACACACACACAACTATCATGTAGCTCTTCACTCAAGGCGCTCAAAACTCCACAGCCAAAGACAAGATCAGCCCCCTAGCCATTTCCCGATGCCATGCAAACCACGTGCTCTGGAAGCACATATGTGTGTAAGTGGATAAGACATCTAGGGAAGGTAGTGTGGTGGTGAATGTCTACTGCCCGAAGCAGCAGCAGCACAGCTCTTCCTGTGCCAAAACAACTCCACCTGCCTCATAAACTTCACAAACCATCAGCTGTACTGTCAGCTATCTTGGAAACCCTGTTTTTTCACTTGCGCTCCAAATCCCATGAAGCCCAGTGGGAAGGAATCAAGCATATTGAGCACCCAAACAAAACTAACGTGTAGCTCTTCACTCAAGGTGCTCAAAATTCTACAGCCAAATTACAAGTTCAGCGCCAAGCCATTTCTCGCTGCCATGGAAACCAAGTGCTCTTGCAGCACATACGTCTGTAGGTGGATATGACACCGAGGGAACTCAGTGTGGTGATCAACGGCCACTGCCCGAAGCAGCAACACAGCTCTTCCAGTACCAAAACAACTCCACCTGGCTCATGACTTCACATACCATCAGCTGTCCTGGCAGCTATCTAAGAAACCCTGTTTGGTAACTTCCGGTCAAATTCCCATTGAGCCCAGTGTGATGGAATCAAGCATGTAGAACACCCAAGTAAAACTAACGTGTAGAACCTCACTCAAGGCGCTTAAAACACCACAAACAAAGACAAATTCATCGTCCAAGGCATTTCCCGCTGCCACGGAAACCAAGGGCTCTGGCAGCACTTACGTTTATAAGTGGATATGACAACTAGGAAAGGTAGGGTGGTGGTGAATGGCCACTCTCCGGAGCAGCAGCACAGCTCTTCCGGTGCCAAAGCAACTAAACCTGGCTCATCAACTTCAAATACCATTAGCTGTCTTGGCAACTATTTAGGAAATCCTGTTGGTTCACTTGCAGTCCACTGCCCTTTGAGCCCAGTGTAATGGAATCAAGCATATTGAGCACCCAAAAAAAAGTAACGTGTAGAACCTCACTCAAGGTGCTCAAAACTCCACGGCCAAAGACAACTTCAGCGCCCAAGCCATTTCCCGTTGCCATGGAAACCAAGTGCTCTGGTAGCATGTACGTCTGTATGTGGATATGATAACAAGAGAACTCAGTGTTTTGGTGAATGGCCTCACCCGAAGCAGCAGCACAGCTATTCCAGTGCTAAAAAAAACTCCACCTGGCTCATCAACTTCACATACCATCAGCTGTCCTGGCAGCTATCTAGGAAACCCTGTTTGTTCACTTGCGCTCTAAATGTCCATGGAGCCCAGTGTGATGGAAACAAACATGTTGAGCACCCAAACAAAACTAACGTGTAGCTCCTCATTCAAGGTGCTCAAAACTCCACAGCCAAAGACAAGTTCAGCGCCTAAAGCCATTTCCCTTTGCCATGGAAACCAAGTACTCTGGCAGCACATATATCTGAAAGTGGAAATGACACGTAAGGAAGGGAGTGTGGTGGTGAATGGCCACTGCCCGAAGCAGCAGCACAGCTCTTCCAGTCCAAAAAAACTCCACCTGGCTCATGAACGTCACATACCATCACCTGTCCTGGCAGCTATCTAGGAAACCCTGTTTGGTCACTTCCACTCCAATGCATTTTAAGACCAGTGTGATGGAATCAAGCAGCTTGAGCATCCACACACAACTAACCTGGAACTGCTCACTAAAGGCGCTCACATCTCCACAGCCAAAGACAAATTCAGCGCCCAAGCCATTTCCCGTTGCCATGGGACCGAAGTGTTCTGGCAGCACATACTTATCCAAGTGGATATGACACCAATAGAAGGTAGTGTAATGGTGAATGGCCACTCTCTGAAGAAGCAGCACAGCTATTCCTGTGACAAAACAACTCCACCTGGCTCATCAACTTCACATACCATCAGCTGTCCTGGCAGCTATCTAGGAAACCCTGTTTGGTCACTTGCGGTCTAATGCCTATTCAGCCCAGTGCGATTCAATCAAGCATGTTGAGCACCTAAACACAACTAACGTGTAGCTCCTCATTCAAGGTGCTCAAAACTCCTCAACCAAAGACAAGATCAGCGCCCTTAGCCATTTCCCGTTGCCAAGGAAACTACGTGCTCTGGCAGCACGTATGTCTGTAAATGGATATGACACCAAGGGAACTCAGTGTGGTGGTGAATGGCCAGTGCCCGAAGCAGCAGCACAGCTCTTCCAGTACTAAAACAACTAAACCTGCCTCATGAACTTCACATACCATCAGCTGTCCTGGCAGCTGTCTAGGAAACCCTGTTGGTCTCTTCTGGTCCAATGCCGGTGGAGACCAGTGTGATGCAATCAAGCAGCTTGAGCATCCACACACAACTAACATGGAACTGCTCACTCAAGGCGCTCAAAACTCCACAGCCAAAGACAAGTTCAGCGCCCAAGCCATTTCCTGTTGCCGTGGAAACCAAGTGCTCTGGCAGGATATATGTGGGACAGTGGATGTGACACATAGAGAACACAGTGTGGTGATGAATCCAACTGCCCGAAGCAGCAGCACAGCTCTTCCAGTGCCAAAAAAAACCCACGTGGCTCATGAGATTCACATACCATCAGCTGTCCTGGCAGCTATCTAGGAAACCCTGTTGGTCACTTGTGCTCCAATGCACTTTGAGCCCAATGGGATGGAAACAGGCATGTTGAGCACCCAAACACAACTAATATGTAGCTCCTCACTCAAGGCGCTGAAAACTCCACAGCCAAAGACAAGATCAGCGCCCAAGCCATTTCCCATTGCCATGGATACCAAGTGCTCTGGCAGCAGATATGTGTGTAAGTGGATATGACAATTAAGGAAGGTAGTGTGGTGGTGAAAGGTCATTGCCCGAACCAGCTGCACATCTCTTCCATGGCCAAAACAACTCCACTTGCCTCATGAACTTCAAATACCATCAGCTCTCCTGGCAGCTATCTAGGAAACCCTGTTTGGTAACTTCTGGTACAATTCTCAATGAGCCCAGTGTGATGGAATCAAGCATGTTGATATCCCAAAGAAAACTAACATGTACAACCTCACTCCAGGCGCTCAAAACTCCACAGCAATTTACAACAGCAGCGCCCAAGCCTTTTTTCGCTGTGATGGAAACCAAGTGCTCTGGCAGCATGTACGTCTGTAATTGGATATGACAACAAGATTACTCAGCGTGGTGGTGAATGGCCACTGCCCGAAGCAGCAACACAGCTCTTCCAGGGCCAAAAACACTCCACCTGGCTCATGACTTCACATACCATCAGCTGTACTGGCAGCTATCTAGGAAACCCTGTTTGTTCACTTGCGCTCCAATTCCCTTTGAGCCCAGTGTGATTTAAACAAGCAGGATGATCACACACACACAACTAACATGTAGCTCTTCACTCAAGGTGCTCAAAACTCCGTAGCAATGAAATTTAATCTCTCAAGCCATTTCCCTTTGCCATGGAAACCAAGTGCTCTGGCAGCACATACGTGTGTAAGTGGATATGACACCTATGGAAGATAGTGTGGTGATGAAAGGCCAATTTCTCGAAGCAGCAGCACAGTTCTTCCAGTGCCAAAACAACTCCACCTGGCTCACCAATTTCACATACCATCAGTTGTCGTGGCAGCTATCTAGGAAACCCTGTTTGTTCACTTGCGCTCCAATCCCCATTAAGCCCAGTGTGATGGAATCAAGCAGCTTGAGCACACACACAACTAACATGGAACTGCTCCTCACTGAAGGCGCTCAAAATTCCACAGCCAAAGACAAGTTCAGCACCCAAGCCCTTTCGTCTAGTCATGGAAACAAGGTGCTCTGCAGGAAATATGTGGAACAGTGGATGTGACACACAGAAAACACAGTGTGGTGTGAATGGCAACTGCACGAAGCAGCAGCACAGCTCTTCCAGTGCCAAAACAACTAAACCAAGCTCAGGAACTTCACATACCATCAGCTGTTCTGGCAGCCATCTAGGAAACCCTGTTTGTTCACGTGCGCTCCAATTCCAATTGAGCCCAGTGGGAAGGAATCAAGCATATTGAGAGCCAAATACAACTAACATGGAATTGCTCACTCAAGGCGCTCAAAACTCCACAGCCAAAGACAAGTTCAACGCCCAAGTCTTTTTTCGCTGCGATGGAAACCAAGTGCTCTGGCAGCATGTACGTCTGTAAGTGGATAAGACACCAAGATTACTCAGTGTGGTGGGGAATGGCCACAGCCCGAAGCAGCAACACAGATCCTCCAGTACCAAAACAACTAAACCTGGCTCATCAACTTCACATACCATCAGCTGAACTGGCAACTATCTAGGAGACCCTGTTTGTTCACATGCGTTCCAATTCCCTTTGAGCCAAGTGGGAAGGAAGCAAGCATATTGAGCACCCAAACAAAACTAGCATATAGCTCTTCACTCAAGGTGCTCAAAACTCCACAGCCAAAGACAAGTTCAGCCCCCAAGCCATTGCCCATTGCCATGGAAACAAAGTGCTTTGGAAGCACATATGTCTGTAAGTGGATATGGCACCAAGGGAACTCAGTGTGGTGGTGAATGGCCACTGCCCGAAGAAGCAGTAGCACAGCTCTTCCTGTGCAAAACAACTCCACACGACTCATGAACTTCACATACACTCAGAAGTCCTGGCAGCTATCTAGGAAACCCTGTTTGGTCACTTGTGGTCTAACGCCTATTCAGCCCACTGCGATTCAATCAAGCAGGATGATCACACACACACAACTAACATGTAGCTCTTCACTCAAGGCGCTCAAAACTCCACAGCAATGCCAGTTAATCCCCCAAGCCATTTCCCGTTGCCATGGGAACGAAGTGCTCTGGCAGCACATACTTCTGTAAGTGGATATGACACCAAGGGAAGGTAGTGTGGTGGTGAATGGCCACTCTCCGAAGAAGCAACAAAGCTCTTCCAGTACCAAAACAACTCCACATGGCTCATCAACTTCACATAGCATCAGCTGTCCTGGTAACTATCTAGGAAACCCTGTATGGTCACTTGCGGCCTAGTGCCTACTCAGCCCAGTGCGATTCAATCAAGCCTGTTGAGCACCAAAATACAACTAACGTGTAGAACCTTACTCAAGGCGTTCAAAACTCCACAGCCAAAGACAAGATCAGCGCCCAAGCCATTTCCCGTTGCCATGGAAAACAAGTGCTCTGGCAGCACATACGTCTCTAAGTGGATATGACACCTATGGAAGTTAGTGTGGTGGTGAATGGCCACTGCCCGAAGCAGCAGCACAGCTCTTCCAGTGCCAAAACAACTCCACCTGGCTCATGAACTTCACATACCATCAGCTGTTCCGGCAGCTTTATAGGAAACCCTGTTTGGTCACTTTCGCTCCAAATGCCCATGGAGCCCAGTGTGATGGAAACAAACATGTTGTGCACCCAAACAAAATTAATGTGTAGCTCCTGACACAAGGTGCTCAAAACTCCACAGCCAAAGACAAGTTCAGCGCCCAAGCCATTTCCTGTTGTCATGGAAACCAAGTGCTCTGGCAGCACATATGTGGAACAGTGGATGTGACACATAGAGAACACAGTGTGGTGGTGAATGGTAACTGCCCGAAGCAGCAGCACAGCTATTCCAGTGAAAAAAAAAACCCCACCTGGCTCATGAAATTCACATACCATCAGTTGTCCTGGCAGCTATCTAGGAATCCCTGTTTGTTCACATGCGCTCCAAAGCCCATGGAGCCCAGTGTGATGGAAAAAAACATGTTGAGCACCGAAAAAAAACAAACGTGTAGCTCCTCATTCAAGGTGCTCAAAACTCCACAGCCAAAGACAGGTTCAGCGCCCAAGCCATTTCCCTTTGCCATGGAAACCAAATGTTCTGTCAGCACATATTTCTCAAAGTGGATATGACAATAAGGAAGGTAGTGTGTTGGTGAATGGCCACTGTCCGAAGCAGTGGCACAGCTCTTCCAGTGCCAAAAAAACCCCACCTGTCGCATGAACTTCACATACCATCAGCTCTTCTGTCAGCTATCTAGGAAACCCTGTTTGGTCACTTCCACTTCAATGAATTTTAAGACCTGTGTGATGGAATCAAGCAGCTTGAGCACCCACACACAACTAACATGGAACTGCTCAGTCAAGACACTCAAAACTCCACAGCCATATACAAGATCAGCGCCCAAGCCATTTCCCTTTTGCATGCAAACCAAGTGCTCTGGCAGCACGTATGTCTGTAAGCGGATATGACACCAAGGGAACTCAGTATGGTGGTGAATGGCCACTGCTCGAAGCACCAGCACAGCTCTTCCAGTGCCAGAACAACTCCACCTGGTTCATGAACTTCACATACCATCAGCTGTTTTGGCAGCTACCTTGGAAACACTGTTTGGTCACATGCAGTCCAAATGCCCATTGAGCTCAGTGTAATGGAAACAAACATTTGTGCACCCAAACAAAACTAACGTGTAGCTTTTCACACAAGGTGCTCAAACGTCCACAGCCAAAGACAAGTTCAGCGCCCAAACCCTTTCCCGTTGTCACGGAAACCAAGTGATCCGGCAGGAAATATGTGGAACAGTGGATGTGAAAAGGAGAACACAGTATGATGTGAATGGCAACTGCCCGAAGCAGCAGCACAGCTCTTCCTGTGCCAAAACAACTCCACCTGGCTCATCAACTTCACATACCATCAGCTGTCCTGGTAGCTTTCTAGGAAACACTTTTTGGTCACTTGAACTACAATGCCCTTTGAGCCCAGTGTGATGGAAACAACCATGTTGAGCACCGACTCAAAACTAACGTATAGCTCCTCACTCAAGGCACTCAAAACTTCACAGCCAAAGACAATTTCATCGCCCAAGTCATTTCCCGTTGCCATGGAAACTAAGTGCTCTGGCAGCACATACGTCTGTAAGTGGATATGATACCTATGGAAGTTAGTGTGGTGGTGAATGGCCACTGCCCGAAGCAGCAGCACAGCTCTTCCAGTGCCAAAACAACTCCACCTGGCTCATCAACTTCACATACCATCAGCTGTTCTTGCAGCTATCTTGGAAACCCTGTTAGGTCACTTGGGCTCCAATGCCCATTGAGCGCAGTGTGATTTAAACAAGCAGGATGATCACACAAACAAAACAAATGGATACCTCCTCATTCAAGGTGTTCAAAACTACACAGCCAAAGACAAGAACAGCGCCCAGCCCTTTTCCCGTTACCATGGAAACCAAGTGCTCTGGCAGCACATATTTCTGAAAGTGGATATGACACATAAGGAAGGGAGTGTGGTGGTGAATGGCCACTGCCCGAAGTAGCAGCACAGCTCTTCCAGTGACAAAAAAACCACACCTGGCTCATGAATTTCACATACCATCAGCTGTCGTGGCAGCTATCTAGGAAACCCGGTTTGGTCACTTGCGCTCCATTTCCCAATAAGCCCAGTGTGATGCAATCAAGGAGCTGGAGCACCCACACACAAAAAACATGGAACAGCTCACTCAAGGCGCTCAAAACTCTACAGCCAATGACTAGTTCATCGCCCAAGCCATTTCCTGTTGGCATGGAAACCAAGTGCTCTGGCAGGAAATATGTGGAACAGTGGATGTGAGACATGGAGAACACAGTGTGGTGTGAATTGCAACGGCCCTAAGACGCAGCACAGCTCTTCCAGTGCCAAAAAAACACCACCTGGCTCATGAACTTCACATACCATCAGCTGTTCTGGCAGCTATCTAGGAAACCCTGTATAGTCACTTGCGCTCCAATACCCTTTGAGTCCAGTTTGATGGAAATAAGCAGCTGGAGCACCCAAGCAAAACTAACAAGTACAACCTCAATCAAGGCGCTCAAATCTCCACAGACAAAGACAAGTTCATCGCCCAAACCATTTCCCCTTGCCACGCAAACCAAGTGCTCTGTCAGCACATATGTGTGTAACAGGATATGACACCTAGGGAAGGTGTGTGGTGGTGAATGGTCACTGCCCGAAGCAGCAGCACACCTCTTTAAGTGCCAAAACAACTCCACCTGCCTCATGAACTTCACATACCATCAGCTCTCCTGGAAGCTATCTAGGAAACACTGTTTGGTCACTTCTGGTCAAATTACCATTGAGACCAGTGTGATGGAAACAAGAATGTTGAGCACCGAAACAAAACTAACGTGTAGAACTTCACTCAAGGCGCTCGAAACTCCGCAGCCAAAGACAAGTTTAGCGCCCAAGCCATATCCTGTTGTCATGGAAACCAAGTGATCTGCAGTAAATATGTGGAACAGTGGATGTGACACATAGAGAACACAGTGTGGTTGAATGGCAACTGCCCGAAGTAGCAGCACAGCTCGTCCCGTAACAAAAAAAAACCCCACCAGGCTCATGACCTTCACATACCATCAGCTGTCCTTGCAGCTATCTAGGAAACCCTGTTTGGTCACTTGCGCTCCAGTGCCCTTTGAGCCCATTGTGATGGAATCAAGCATGTTGAGCACCCAAACCAAACTAACGTGTAGCTCTTCACTCACGGCGCTCAAAACTCCACAGCCAAAGAGAAGTTCAGCCCCCTAGCCATTTCCCGTTGGCATGGAAACGAAGTGCTCTGTCAGCACATATGTGTGTAAGTGGATATGACACCTATGGAAGGTAATGTGGTGGTGAATGGCCACTGCAGAAGAAGCAGCAACACAGCTCTTCCTGTGCCAAAACAACTCCGCCTACCTCATGAACTTCACATACCATCAGCTGTCCTGGCAGCTATCTAGGAAACCCTGTTTGGTCACTTCCTGTCAAACGGACACAGTTTGATGGAATCAAGCATGTTTAGCACACAAACAAATCTAACGTGCAGCTCCTCACTCAAGGCGCACAAAACTCCACAGTAAAACACAAGTTCAGCGCCCAAGCCATTTCCCGCTGCCATGGAAACCAAGTGCTCTTGCAGGAAATACGTCTGTAAGTGGATATGACACCTAGGGAAGGTAGTGTGGTGGTGAAAGAAAATTTCCCGAAGCAGAATCACAGCTCTTCCAGCGCCAAAACAACTCCACCTACCTCATGAACTTCACATACCATCAGCTGTCCTGGCAGCTATCTAGGAAACCCTGTTTTGTCACATCCGCTCCAATGCCATGGAGCCCAGCCTGATATAATCAAGCAGCTTGAGCACCCAAACACAACTAACATTGAGCTCCTCACACAAGGAGATCAAAACTCCACAGCCAAAGATAAGTTCAGCGCCCAAGCCATTGCCCGATGCCACGGAAACCATGTTCTTTGGCAGCACATATGTGGAACACTGGATGTGACACAGACAGAACACAGTTTGATGGTTCATGGCCACTGCCCGAAGCAGCTACACAGCTCTTCCAGTGCCAAAACAACTCCACCTGCCTTATGAAATTCACATACCATCAGCTGTCCTGGCAGCTATCTAGGAAAATCTGTTTGGTCACTTCTGGGCCAATGCCCTTTGAGACCAGTGGGATGGAATCAAGCATGTTGAGCATGCACACAGAACTAAGATGGAGCTCCTCACTCAAAGCGCTCAAAACTGCACAGCCAAAGACAAGTTCAGCATCCAAGCTTTTCCGTTGCCATGGAAACCAAGTGCTCTTACAGCACATATCTGTGTAAATGTATAAGACACCTAGGGAAGGTAGTGTGGTGGTGAATGGCCACTGCCCGAAGCAGTAGCACAGCTCTTCCACTGTCAAACAACTCCACCTGGCTCATGAACTTCACATACCATCAGCTGTCCTGGCGGCTATCTAGGAAACACTGTTTGGTCATTTCCGCAACAATGCCCCATGGAGCCCAGTG
Organism: Ochotona princeps; assembly: GCF_030435755.1. Taxonomy (NCBI): domain Eukaryota; kingdom Metazoa; phylum Chordata; class Mammalia; order Lagomorpha; family Ochotonidae; genus Ochotona; species Ochotona princeps. Next base: position 121,468,826 of record NC_080834.1, on the reverse strand, counting down.
TGATTTAAACAAGCAGGATGATCACACACACACTACTGACATGGAACTATCACTCAAGGTGCACAAAACTCCGCATCCAAACACAAGCTCAGCGCCCAAGCTATTTCCCGTTACCATGGAAACTAAGTGCTCTGGCAACGCATATATCTGTAACTGGATATGAAACTAAGGAAGGTAGTGTGGTGGTGAATAGCCACTGCCTAAATCAGCAACAGAGCTCTTCCAGTGCCAAAACTACTCCACCTGCCTCATGAACTTCACATACCATCAGCTGTCCTGGCAGCTATCTAGGAAACTCTGTTTGGTCACATCTGGTCCAATGGAATTTGAAACAAAAGGGATGGAATCAAGCATGTTGAGCACTCACACAAAACTAACATGGAGCTCCTCACTCAAGGCGCTCAAAACTCCACAGCCAAAGACAAGTTCAGCGCCCAAGCCATTTCCTGCTGCCATGGAAACCAAGTGCTCTGGCAGCACATATGTGGAACACTGGATGTGACACATACAGAACACAGTGTGGTGGAGAATGGCCACTGCCTGAAGCAGAAGCACAGCTCTTCCAGTGCCAAAACAACTGCACCTGGCTCATGAACATCACTTACCATCAGCTGCCCTGCAAACTATCTAGGAAACGCTGTTTGGTCACTTGCGTTCCAAATCCCATGGAGCCCAGTGTGATGGAATGAAGCATGTTGAGCACCCACACAAAACTAACGTGAAGCTCCTCAATCAAGTGGCTCATAACTTCACAGCCAAAGGCAAGTTCAGCGCCACAGCCATTTTCCGCTGTCATGGAAACCAAGTGCTCTGGCAACACATATCTATGTAAATGGATATGACACCTAGGTAAGGTAGTGTGGTGGTGAATGGCCACTGCCTGAGGCAGCAGCACAGCTCTTCCAGTGCCAAACAACACCACCTGCCTCAAGAACTTCACATACCATCAGCTGTCCTGGCAGCTATCTAGGAAACACTGTTTGGTCACTTCCTCTCCAATGCCCATGAAGCCCAGTGTGATTTAAACAAGCAGGATGATCACACACACACAACTAACATGGAGCTCCTCACTCAAGGTGCTCAAAACTCCACAGACAAAGACAATTTCACCGCCTAAGCCATTTCCCTTTGCGATGGAAACTAAGTGCTCTGGCAGCACATATGTAGAACAGTGGATGTGACACACACAGAATACAGCTTGGTGGTGAATGGCCACTGCCCGAAGCAGCAGCACGGCTCTTCTGGTGCCAAAACAACTCCACCTGGCTCATGAACTTCACATACCATCAGCTGTCCTGGCAGCTATCCAGGAAACCCTGTTTGTTCAATTGCGCTCAAATGCCCATGGAGCCCAGTGTGATGGAAACAAGCAGCTTGAGCACCGAAACAAAACTAACATGGAGCTCCTCACTCAAGGCGCTCAAAACTCCACAGTAAAACACAAGTTCAGCGCCCAAGCCATTTCCCCTTGCCATGGAAACCAAGTGCTCTGGCAGGAAATACGTCTGTAAGTGGATATGACAACTAGGGAAGGTAGTGTGGTGGTGAATGGTCCCTGCCCGAAGCAGCAGCACAGCTCTGCCACTGCCAAACAACTCCACCTGTCTCAAGAACTTCACATACCATCAGCTGTCCTGGCAGCTATCTAGGAAACATTGTTTGGTCACTTCCGCTCCAATGCCCATGGAGCCCAGTGTGATTTTAACAAGCAGGATGATCACAGACACACTACTGACATGAAACCATCACTCAAAGTGCTCAAAACTCCACAGACAAAGACAATTTCACCGCCTATGCCATTTCCCTTTGCGATGGAAACCAAGTGCTCTGGCAGCACATATGCAGAACAGTGGATGTGACACATACACAACACAGCTTGGTGGTGAATGGCCACTGCCTGAAGCAGCAGCACAGCTCTTCCAGTGCCAAAACAACTCCACCTGGCTCAGGAACTTCACATACCATCAGCTGTCCTGGCAGCTATCTAGGAAACCCTGTTTGGTCACATCTGGTCCAATGGATTTTGAAACGAAAGGGATGGAATCAAGCATGAGGAGCACCCACACACAACTAACATGCAGCGCCTCATTCAAGGCGCTCAAAACCCCACAGCCAAAGACAACTTCAGTGCCAAAGCCATTTCGCGTTGCCATGGAAACCAAGTTCGTTGGCAGCACATACATCTGTAAGTGCATATGACACCTAGGGAAGGTAGTGTGGTGGTGAATGTCCACTGCTGGAAGCAGCAGCACAGCTCTTCCAGTGCCAAAACAACTCCACCTGGCTCATGAACTTCACATACCATCAGCTGTCCTGGCAGCTATCCAGGAGACCCTGTTTGTTCAATTGCGCTCAAATGCCCATTGAGCCCAGTGGATAGAAACAAGCAGCTAGAGCACCGAAACAAAACTAACATGGACCTCCTCACTCAAGGCGCTCTAAACTCCACAGTCAAAGAGAAGTTCAGCGCCCAAGCCATTTCCCGTTGCCTTGGAAACCAAGTGCTCTGGCAGCACATATGTGGAACAGTGGATGTGACACATACGGAACACCGTTTGGTGGTGAATGAAAACTGCTGGAAAACCAGCACAGCTCTTCCAGTGCCAAAACAACTCCACAAGGCTCATGAACTTCGCATACCATCAGCTGTCCTGGCAGCTATCTAGGAAACCCTGTTTGGTCACTTCCGCTCTAAATGCCCATGGAGCCCAGTGTGATTTAAACAAGCAGGATGCTCACAAACAAACAACTAACATGGAGCTCCTCACTCAAGTCGCTCAAAACTCCATAGCCAAAGACAAGTTCAGCGTTCAAGCCATTTCCCGTTGCCGTGGAAACCAAGTGCTCTGGCAGCACATATTTCTGCAACTTGATATGACAACTAAGGAAGGTAGTATGGTGGTGAATGCCCACTGCTGCAAGCAGCAGCACAGCTCTTCCAGTGCCAAAACAACTCCACCTGGCTCATCATCTTCACATACCATCAGAAGCTATCTAGGAAACCCTTTTTGGTCACTTGTGGTCCAATTGCCCATGGAGACCAGTGTGATTTAAACAAGCAGGATAATCACACAGACAAAACTAACATGGAGCTCTTCACTCAAGGCGCTCAAAACTCCACAGCCAAAGTCAAGTTCAGCGACTAAGCCATTTCCCGCTGCAATGGAAACTACACGCTCTGGCAGCATATATGTGGAACAGTTAATGTGACACAGAGAGAACACAGTGTGGTGTGAATGTCCACTGCCCAAAGCAGCAGCACAGCTCTTCCAGTGCCAAAACAACTCCTGCTGCCTCATGAACTTCACCCTGTTTGGTCACTTGTGGTCAAATGCCCTTTGAGCCCAGTTTGATGGAAACAAGCATGTTTAGCACCCAAACAAAACTAACATGGACCTCCTCACTCAAGGCGCTCTAAACTCCACAGTCAAAGAGAAGTTCAGCGCCCAAGCCATTTCCCGTTGCCTTGGAAACCAAGTGCTCTGGCAGCACATATGTGGAACAGTGGATGTGACACATACGGAACACCGTTTGGTGGTGAATGAAAACTGCTGGAAAACCAGCACAGCTCTTCCAGTGCCAAAACAACTCCACAAGGCTCATGAACTTCGCATACCATCAGCTGTCCTGGCAGCTATCTAGGAAACCCTGTTTGGTCACTTCCGCTCTAAATGCCCATGGAGCCCAGTGTGATTTAAACAAGCAGGATGCTCACAAACAAACAACTAAAATGGAGCTCCTCACTCAAGTCGCTCAAAACTCCACAGCCAAAGACAAGTTCAGCGTTCAAGCCATTTCCCGTTGCCGTGGAAACCAAGTGCTCTGGCAGCACATATTTCTGCAACTTGATATGACAACTAAGGAAGGTAGTATGGTGGTGAATGCCCACTGCTGCAAGCAGCAGCACAGCTCTTCCAGTGCCAAAACAACTCCACCTGGCTCATCATCTTCACATACCATCAGAAGCTATCTAGGAAACCCTTTTTGGTCACTTGTGGTCCAATTGCCCATGGAGACCAGTGTGATTTAAACAAGCAGGATAATCACACAGACAAAACTAACATGGAGCTCTTCACTCAAGGCGCTCAAAACTCCACAGCCAAAGTCAAGTTCAGCGACTAAGCCATTTCCCGCTGCAATGGAAACTACACGCTCTGGCAGCATATATGTGGAACAGTTAATGTGACACAGAGAGAACACAGTGTGGTGTGAATGTCCACTGCCCAAAGCAGCAGCACAGCTCTTCCAGTGCCAAAACAACTCCTGCTGCCTCATGAACTTCACCCTGTTTGGTCACTTGTGGTCAAATGCCCTTTGAGCCCAGTTTGATGGAAACAAGCATGTTTAGCACCCAAACAAAACTAACATGGAGCTCCTCAATCAAGGCGCTCAAAACTCCACAGCCAAAGACAACTTCAGCGCCCAATCCATTTCCCGTTGCCATGGAAAGCAAGTTCTTTTGCAGCACATACGTCTGTAAGTGGATATGATACCTAGGGAAGTAAGTTTGGTGGTGAATGTTCACTGCCGGAAGCAGCAGCACAGCTCTTCCAGTGCCAAAACAACTCCACCTGGCTCATCAACTTCACACACCATCAGCTTTCCTGGCAGCTATCTAGGAAAGCCTGTTTGGTCATTTGCGTCCAATGCCCATTGAGCCCAGTGTGATGAAATCAAGCAGCTAGAGCACCCACAGAAAACTAACATGGAGCTGCTCATTAAGGGCACGCAAAATTCCACATCCAAAGACAAGTTCAGCGGCAAAGCCATGTCCCATTGCCATGGAAACCAAGTGCTCTGGCAGCACATATGTGGAACAGTGGATGTGAAACGTAGAGAACACAGTGTGGTAGTGAATGCCAACTGCCCGAAGCAGCAGCACAGCTCTTCTAGTGCCAAAACAACTCCACCTGGCTCATGAACTTCACATACTATCAGCTGTCCTGGCAGCTATCTAGGAAACCCTTTTTGGTCACTTCCGGTCCAATGTCCATAGAGCCGTTTGATGGAATCAAGCATGTTTAGCACCCAAACAAAACTAACGTGCAGCTCCTCACTCAAGGCACTCAAAAGTCCACAGCCAAATACAAGCTGATAGCCCAAGCCATTTCCCGTTGCCATGGAAACCAAGTGCTCTGGCAGCAAATACGTCTGTTAGTGGATATGACACCTAGGGAAGGTAGTGTGGTGGTGAATGGCCAATGCCGGAAGCAGCAGCACAGCTCTTCTAGTGCCAAAACAACTCCACCTGGCTCATGAACTTCATATAACATCAGCTGTCCTGGCAGCTATCTAGAAAACCCTTTTTGGTCACTAGCGGTCCAAAGCCCATGGAGCCCAGTGTGATTTAAACAAGCAGGATGATCACACACACACAACTAACATGGAGCTCCTCACTCAGGGGCTCAAAACTCCACAGCCTCTTAGAATCTCTTCTGGTTAGATGTGTTTCTTGTAGGCAACAGATAGTTGGGGGCTGTTTGATAATCCATTCTGTTAATATATGCCTTTTGATTGGTGAGTTCAGGCCATTTTTGTTAAGAGTTAAAATTGAGAGGTTTTGATTTTGCCCTGCCATACTTGTTTTTGTGGGTGTTGATATCTGTGTAATTGTTCTTCCTTGTGTGGACTTTAGTGGGGAGGCCTTCTTGTTTGTCATCTTTGCTTATGATTCACCTCCTTTTTTTCTGGATTTAGTGCATTTCTTAGGAGATTTTGTAGAGCTGGTTTTGTGCTGGCATATTCTTCTAATTTCTCTTTGCTGTGAAAGTATTTGATTTCGTTCTCAAATACGAATGAAATCTTTGCTGGGTACAATATTCTTGGTTGACCGTTGTTTTGATTCAGGATTTGGAAGATCTTTGTCCATTCTCTTCTTGCTTGTAAAGTCTCTTCAGAGAAGTCAGCAGTGATCCTGATTGGTTTTCCCCGGTATGTGATCTTTTCTCTGCTTCGTACTTGTCTTAGGATTCTTTCTTTGTCTTCATTGGAGTGGAACTTGAGCTCCATATGTCTGGGTGAAGATCGCTTTTGGTCATATCTGCTGGGAGTCCTCTGACCGTCCTGGATTTGGGCTCGGTTCATGTTCCAAGTGTTTTGAAAGTTTTCCTGTATAATTTCGCCGAGCACCATTTGCATTCCTGACTCTTTTTCCGCTCCTTCAGGAAGGCCAATAATCCTAATATTCGATTTTCTGAGGTTGTCTTTCATTTCTTGTATGGTCTTATTGGCTTTGTTCAGACTTGTCTCCAGCTGTTTAATGAACTGGGTATGTTCGTTTTGTGTGTCTTCCGTTTCAGAGATCCTCTCTTGTGCTGTATTTGTTCTGTTGGTTAGGCTCTCAATTTTGTGCTCTAAGTCAAGGATTTTACTTTTCATTTGTTGTATTTCTGAGGCTATGTGGTTCTTGAATTCCTTGAAGTCCTCCCAATTCTTCTCATTGTCTCTGACATATTGTAACATTATTTTTTGAATTCCTTGTCTGGTAGATCTTCTATGTCTTCATCTCGCATCTCCGAAATAGACATTGGCTTTTGATCCTTTATTGGTAGGGTGTTGACACTCTCATCTGGATCATTACCTTTTCTGGTATTTCTTCCCATTGTGTTAGTGCTTCTTTTTTGAGAGACCTAGGCACCAGTGTGCTGAGGGGTCTCCAAGCACTATCCTGTAGAGATCGGAGTCTGCAGGCGTGGAGTAGCAGGGTGTGGGAATTTTCAAGGCACTTTTGGTGCGTCTCCAGAACACTGGACCTCAGGGCGCCACTTCCAGGGCCCAGCAGATTCAAAGCGCACTCTCAGCTCGTCCCCTACAGGTATGCTACCACAGGGCGTGGGGGAGAGAAAGCACTCACTGTGCGCGCCCCCTGTGCACGGGATCACAGGGCGCAGAGGATTCTAGGTGCTTTCTCGGTGTGTCCCCAGTGCCAGGGACTGCAGGGTGTGGAGGTTCCAGGTGCTCTCTGGGAACGCCTCCTGCATGCGGGTCCGCAGTGCTCTCCTGGTGCGTCTCCCAAGCACGGGACTATAGGTCATGGGGTGTCCCAGGTGCTCTCTGGAAGCGCCTCCTGCGCAGGCCCGCCCACCCCAGCACTTGCAGGGGACCGACCGCCCCAGCGCTAGCACGGGAAGGCCCAGCCCAGAGGCAGGCTTGGGTTCCTGTGGGATAGCACTGCCCAGCTGAGTGCCAGACCGCAAAGGCATGGGGGAGTATTCAGTGTGCCTTTTGCCTTTCTCCTCAATGCACAGGACCACTGTGCATCACTTTCCCGACACAGTTTTGGCAGTTTCAAGGCACTCGCCCTGTGTCCCTAGACGCTGGAGTCTCAGGGGGGAGGGCCGGGAAGATTGGGCCAACTCCCGGAGCCTCCAACCCACCACTGTCCCCTCCCAACTCACTCAAACCTTAGGTTCTTGCAGTCTGCCTCTTCCTCTGGCGGGAATCCTCGCCACGGGTGCGTCTCCCGGCTACTGCGTCCGTTGCAGGTCCCGGCGGGTGCAGGCGGATGGAACCTGGAGGCTGCAGCTGGTGCAGGTCCCAGTGGGGCTTGGCGACCAGGGTGAGTGGATGGCAGAGGGTCCCGACGACTCCAGGTCTTGATGTCCTCAGCGGACGCAGGTCCTGGCGGGTCCTGGTGACCAGGGTGAGCAGGTGCCAGCGGGTCCCGATCACCGCCGGTCCTCACGGCCACAGCGGGGGCAGGTCCTGAGGTCTGCCATTGACTGCAGCTTTCAGCAGCTGCTCAACTGTGGCTTTCAGTGGCTGCTTGACTGCGGCTTTCAGCGGCTGCACTCAAAGGTGACTCAGCAGGTCAGGAGCAGAAAGTCGTCTTCCCTGCCTTTGTTTTGTTTTTCCCTGGTTGGTCTTCAGAGTTGTGTGGATTTTTTTGGCTCCACACTGTCCTGGGAACTTCACGTTCTTCTCCCTGTAGTTCTATGCTGCTCCACTTACGCTTTTGTCACGTTCTAGCCCTCTCTGTCTGTGAGCTCGCTCACAGTCTTCCTCCTATGTCGGCCATCTTGCGAAACAACCAAAATGTCAAAACAAACAAGCCACTCAAGAAATGGGCACGGGAAATGGGCAAGCACTTCACAAAGGAACAAACCCAAATGGCAAATAAACAGATGAAAAAATGCTCAAGTTCCCTGGCAATAAGGGAAATCCAAATTAAAACATCAATGAGGTACCACCTGACGCCAGTAAGACTGGCCCACATGAATAAAAGCACCAACAACACTTGTTGGCGAGGTTGCGGGGAAAGGGATCCCTACTCCACTGCTGGTGGGGCTGCAGGCTGGTACAGCCTCTATGGAAATCAGTATGGAGAATATTCAAACAACTCAAATTCAACATACCGTATGATCCAGCAATAGCACTCCTAGGAATATATCCAGAACAATTGTTTTATGAGAAACCAACATGCACTCCTATGCTCATAGCAGTACAATCAGTAATTGCAAAAACATGGAAGCAACCAAAATGCCCATCAGCAGAGGACTGGATAAGAAAGCTATGGTTCATCTACTCCATGGAATACTACTCAACTATTAAAAAAAACAAAATGCAGTTTTTTTGTGGCCAAATGGGCCAAACTGGAAACCATAATGCTAAGGGAAATGAATCAATCCCAAAAGGTTAAATACCACATGTTTGCCTTAATTTAAGATGATACGATGTTATGTATAACGTGTTATGTTATGAATGTTATATATTGTGTATAAACTAAAATTGAATTGTAGGTGAGGTGGTCACAGAAGGTGGCTGGAAACTCGCATTTACTTTTAACATGTTGGTTACTCATTACTATGTCAATTAATTCCAAAGTGATGTAAATTTTTGCTGATGTAAATTTTTGCTGATGCAATTTATTTCAATTGACTGGGATGATACTCGGCTGGCTCTGTCTTCAGACCAGAAAGGGTATACCTAAGAAGCCGTTGAACTTGACTGGACAATAAGATGCTGGACTCTATGTTTGGTATACGCTTGCAATGGGGGAATCTCAACTGAACTTGAGCTGTGGTTATGCAACAAGGTGGAGGAATCCACCCTGGTGGGAGGGTTTGGGGATGGGTGGGGAGAACCCAAGTACCTATGTAACTGTGTCACATAATACAATGTAATTAATGAAGAAAAAAATAAATAAAATACACAAATCAGTAAAAAAAAAAAAATACTGCACGAAGGTGGAGGAATCCACCAGTGGGGAGGGACGTGGCGAGGGCTGGATGGATTCAAAGAGAATATGAAACTGTCATATAATGCATAATAATTAATAGGAAAAAAGTAAAAAAAAATATGTAAATGTAAAATAAAAAAAACAGAAACAAAAAACTCCACAGCCAAAGAAATCTCAGCGCCCAAGCCATTTCCCATTGCCATGGAAACCAAGCGCTCTGTCAGCACATATGTGGAACAGTGGATGAGACACTTACAGAACACAGTGTGCTGGTGAATGGCCACTGCCCACAGCAGCAGCAGAGCTCTTCCAGTGCCAAAACAACTCCACCTGGCTCATGAACTTCACATACCCTCAGCTGTTCTGGCAGCTATCTAGGAAACCCTGTTTGGTCACTTCCGCTCCAATGCCTATGGAGCCCAGTGTGATGGAATCAAGCAGCTTGAGCAATCACATAAAACTAACATGGAGCTGCTCACTCAAGGCACGCAAAACTCCACAGCCAAAGACAAGTTCAGCGCCCAAGCCATTTCACGTAGCCATGGAAACCAAGTGCTCTGGCAGCACATATGTGAAACAGTGGATATGACACCTAAGGAAGGTAGTGTGGTGGTGATTGGCCACTGTCCGAAGCAGCAGCACAGCTCTTTCAATGCCAAAACAACTCCACGTGGCTCATGAACTTCACATACCATCAGCTGTCCTGGCAGCTATCTAGGAAACACTTTTTGGTTACTTCCTCTACAATGCTCATTGAGCCCAGGGGGATGGAATCAAGCAGGTTGAGTACCCAAACACAACTAAGATGGAGCTGCTTACTCCAGGCGCACAAAACTCCACAGCCAAAGACAAGTTCAGCGTCCAAGCCAATTACCGTTGCCATGGAAACCGAGTGCTCTGGCAGCACATATTTCTGCAAGTGGATATGACACCTAAGGAAGGTAGTGTGGTGGTGAATGTCCACTGCCCGAAGCACCAGCACAGCTCTTCCAGTGCCAAAACAACTCCACCTGGCTCATGAACTTCACATACCATCAGCTGCCCTGGCAGCTATCAGGCAAACCCTGTTTGGTCACTTGAGGTCCAAAGGCCCATGGAGCTCAGTGTGTTTTAAACAATCAGGATGATCACACAGACGAAACTAACATGGAGCTCCTCATTCAAGGCGATCAAAACTCCACAGCAAAAGTCAAGTTCAGCGACTAAGCCATTTCCTGTTGCCATGGAAACCAAGTGCTCTGGCAGCACATATGTGGAACAGTGGATGTGACACATAGAGAACACAGTGTGGTGTGAATGGCAACTGTCCGAAGCAGCAGCACAGCTCTTCCAGTGCTACAACAACTCCACCTGGCTCATGAACTTCACATAACATCAGCTGTCCTGGCAGCAATCAAGGAAACCCTGCTTAGTCACTTGCGATCAAATGCCCTTTCAGCCAGTTTGATGGAAACAACATGTTGAGCACCCAAACAAAACTAAGATGGAGCTCCTCATACAAGGCGCTCAAAACTCCACAGACAAAGAGAAGCTCAGGGCCCAAGCCATTTCCCGGTTCCATGGAAACCAAGTGCTTTGGCAGCACATACATCTGTAAGTTGGTATGACACCTAGGGAAGGTAGTGTGGTGGGGAATGGCCACTGTCCGAAACAGCAGCACAGCTCTTCCAGTGCCAAAACAACTCCACCTGGCTCATCAATTTCACATACCATCAGCTGTCCTGGAACCAATCTTGGAAATCCTGTTTGGTCACTTCCGCTACAATGCCCGTTGAGCCCAAGGGGATGGAATCAAGCAGGTTGAGCACTAAAACACAACTAAAATGGAGCTCCTCACTAAAGGCGCTCAAAACTCCAAAGCCAAAGAAAAGTTCAGTGCCCAAGCCATTTCCCATTGCGAGGGAAACCAAGTGCTCTGGCAGCACATATTTCTGCAAGTGGATATGACACCTAAGGAAGGTAGTGTGGTGGTGAATGGCAACTGCCCGAAGCAGTAGCACAGCTCTTCCAGTGCCATAATAACTCCATCTGGCTCATGAACTTCACATACCATCAGCTCACCTGGCAACTACCTAGGCAAACCTGTTTGGTCAATTCTGCTCCAATGCCCATGGAGCCCACTGTGATGGAATCAAGCAGCCTGAGCACCCACATAAAGCTAACATGGAGCTCCTCACACAAGCAGCACAAAACTCCACAGCCAAAGACCAGTTCAGCGCCCAAGCCATTTTCCGCTGCGATGTAATCCAAGTGCTCTGGCAGCACATATGTGGAACAGTGGATGTGACAGATACAGAACAGAGTTTGTTGGTGAATGGCAACTGGCGGAAGCAGCAGCACAGCTCTTCCAGTGCCAAAACAACTCCACCTGGCTCATCAACTTCACATACCATCAGCTGTCCTGGCAGCTATCAAGGAAACCCTGTTTGGTCACTTCCGCTCCAAAATCCCTTGAGTCCAGAGGATTGGAATCAAGCAGGGTGAGCACCCAAAGACAACTAACATGGAGCTCCTCACTAAGGGACTCTACAAACTTCACAGCCAAAGACAAGTTCAGCGCTCAAGCCATTTCCCGTTTCCATGGAAACTAAGTGCTCTGGCAGCACATATGTGGAACAGTGGATGTGACACATAGAGAACACAGTGTGGTGGTGAATTGCCATTGCCGGAAGCAGCAGCACAGCTCCTCACTTGCCAAAACAACTCCACCTAGCTCATCAACCTCAGCTAGCATCAATTGTCCTGCCAGCTATTTAGGAAACCCTGTTTGGTCAGTACAGCTCCAATGCCCATGGAGACCAGTTTGATGGAATCAAGCAGCTTGAGCTCCCACAGAAAACTAACATGGATCTCCACGCTCAATGACTCAAATCACCACCGCCAAAGACAGTTTCATCGCCCAAGCCATTTGCCGTTGCCATGGAAACCAAGTGCTCTGGCAGCACATATGTCTGAAAGTTGATGTGACGCCAAGTGAATATAGGTTCGCTAGTAAATGGCAACAACCTGAAGCAACAGCACAGCTCTTCAATTGCCAACACAGCTCCACCTGGCTCACGAACTTCACATACCATCTGTTGTCCTGGCAGTTATCTAGGAAATCCTGATTGGTCAGTGCGGTCCAATACCCATGGAGACCAGTGTGATAGAATAAAGCCACTAGAGCTCCCACACATAACTAATATGTATGTCCTCACTCAATGCGCACAAAATTCAACAGCCAAACACAGGTTCAACACTGTAGCCATTTCCCGTTGCCATGGAAACCAAGTGCTCTGGAAGCACATATGTCTCAAAGTGGATACGACACCTTGTGATGGAAATATGGTGGTGAATGACAACAGCCCGAAGAAGCAGCACAGCTCTTCCAGTGCCAAAACAATTCCCCCTGCCTGGCTCATGAACTTCACATACCATCAGCTGTCCTGTCATTTATCAAGGAAACCCTGTTTGTTCCCTTGAGCTCGAATTCCCATTCAGCTGAGTGTGATGGAATCAAGCAAGTTGAGCACCCACAAAAAGCTAAAATATAGCTCCTCACTTAAGGCGCTCAAAACTCCATAGCCCGAGACAAGTTCATCGCCTAAGCCATTTCTTGTTGCCATGGAAACCAAGTGCTCTGGCAGCACATATGTGGAACAGTGGATGTGACACATAATGAAGGTAGTGTGGTGGTGAATGGCAAATGCGCGAAGCAGCAGCACAGCTCTTCCAGTGCAAAAACAACTCCACCTGGCTCATGAACGTCAAATACTATCAGCTGGCCTGGAAGCTCTCTAGGAAAACCTGTTTGCTCACTTCCCGTAAAAATGTCCATGGAGAACAGCGTGATTTAATCAGGCAGCTTGATCACACACACAACGAACATGGAGCTCCTCACTCAAGGCACTCAAATCTCCAGGGCCAAATACAAGTTCAGCGTCCAAGCCATTTACCGTAGCCATGGAAACCAAGTGCTCTGGCAGCACATATGTGGAATAGTGAATGTGACACGGAGAGAACACAGTGCTGTGGTGAATGGCAACTGCCCGAAGCGGCAGCACACATCTTAGAGTGCCAAAACAACTCCCCCTGGATCATGAACTCCAGATACCATCAGCTGTCCTGGCAGCTATCTAGGAAACCCTGTGTGGTCACTTCTGGTCAATTGCCCATGGAGACCAGAGGGATGGAATCAACAAGTTGAGCACCCAAACAAATCTAATATGGAGCTCCTCATTCAAGGCGCTCAAAACTCCAGTGCCAAAGGCAACTTCAGCACCAAACTCATTTCACGTTGCCATGGAAACCAGGTGTTCTGGCAGCACATATGTGGAACAGTAGATGTGACACCTAGGGAATGTAGTTTCGCTGTTGAACGGCTACTGTCCTAGGCAGCAGCAACACAGCTCTTCAAGAGCCAAAAAAATTCCACCTGGCTCATGAACTTCACATACCATCAGCTGTCCTGGCAGCTATCTAGGAAACCCTGTTTGGTTACTTGCACTCCAATGCCCTTTGAGCCCAGTGTGATGGAATTAAGCAGCTTGATCACACACACACAACTAACATGAAGCTCCTCAATCAAATCACTCAAAACTGCAAAGTCAAACACAAGTTCAGTGCTCAAGTCATTTCCCGCTGCCATGGAAGCCAAGTGCTCTGGCAGCACATATGTCTGAAAGTGGATATGACACCTAGAGAACACAAGGTGGTCAATGGCAACTGCCCGAAGCAGCAGCACAGCTCTTCCAGTGCCAAAACAACTCCACCTGGCCCAAAAACTTCAAATACCATCAGCTGTTCTCGCAGCAATCTGAGAAACCCTGTTTGATCATTTGCAATTTAATGACAATTGTGTCCAGTGTAATGCAAACAAGTTGCTTGCGCACCCACAGAAAAATAACATAAAGGCTCTCACTCAAGGCGCTCAAATCTCCAGAGCCAAACACAAGTTTAGTGCCCAAGCCATTTTCCGGTGCCATTCATAATCAAGTGCTCTGCCAGCACATATGTGGAACAGTGGATATGACACCTATGGAAGGTAGTCTGGTGGTGAACGGCAACTGTCCTAGGCAGCAGCACAGCTCTTCCAGTGCCAAAACAACTCCACCTGGCTCATGAACTTCACATATCATCAGCTGTCCTTGCAGCTGTCTAGGAAACTCAGTTTTCGTCACTTCCGGTTAAATGCCCATTGACCCAGAGTGATGTAATCAAGCAGGTTGAGCACCCACACACAAAACTAACAGGGAGCTCCTCAGTCATGGTGTTCAAAACAACACAGCCAAAGATACGTTCAGTGCCCAAGACATTTCCTGCTGACATGGCAACCCAGTGCGCTGGCAGCACATATGTGGAACACTGCATGTGACACAAAGGGAATGTAGGTTCGTTAGAGATAGCAACTATCTGAAGCAGCAGCACAGCTCTTCCAGTTCCAAAACAACTCCACCTGGCTCATCATCTTCAAATACCATCAACTGTCCAGACAGCTATCTTGGAAACCCTGTCTGGTCATTTCCGGTCCAAAAGCCCTTGGAGCCCAGTGTGATTTCATCAAGCAGCTTGATCAAACACACACAACTAACATGGAGCTCCTCACTCAAGGCACGCAGAACTCGACAGCCCAAGACAAGTTCAGCGCCCAAGCCATTTCCTGCTGCCATGGAAACCAAGTGCTCTGACAGCACATATATCTGAAAGTGGATATGACACCTAGAGAAGTCATGTGGTGGTGAATGACAACTGCCCGAAGCAGCAGCACAGCTCTTCCAGTGCGAAAACAACTCCACCTGGCTCATGAACTTCAGAAACCATTAGCTGTCCTGGCACCTATCTATGAAACCCTGTTTGGTCACTTGAAGTCAAATGCGCATTGAGCTCAGTGTGATTTAATCAACCAGGTTGATCACTCAAACACAGCTAACATGGAGCTCCTCACTCAAGGCGCTCAAAATTACACAGCCAAAGACAAGTTCAGTGATCAAGCTATTGCCCGCTGCCATAGAAACCAATGCTCTTTAAGCACATATATCTGAAAGTGGGTATGATACCTAGAGAACACAGAGTGGTGGTGAATTGCAACTGTTTTAGGCAGCAGCACAGCTCTTCCAGTGCCAGAAAAACTCCACCTGGCTCATGAACATCACATACCATCAGGTGTCCTGGTAACTATCTAGGAAACCCTGTTTGGTCACTTGCGTTCCAATGCCCGTTGAGCCCAGTGTGATGGAATCAAACAGGTTGAACACTCACACAAAACCAATATGTAGCTCCTCACTCAAGGTGCTCAAAACTCCACAGCAAAAGACAAGTTCAGTGCCCAAGCCTTTTCCTGTTGCCATGGATACCAAGTGTTCTGTCACACATATGTGGAACAGTGGATATGACACCTAAGAAAGGTAGTGTGGTGGTGATTGGCCAGTGCCCAAAGCAGCAACACAGCTCTTCCAGTGCCAAAACAACTCCACCTGGCTCAGGAACTTCACATACCATCAGCTGTCCTGGCAGCAATCTAGGAAACCCTGTTTGGTCACTTGCGCTCCAATGCCCATTGAGCCCAGTGTGATGGAATTAAGCAGCTTGATCACACACACACAATTAACATGAAGCTCCTCAATCAAGTCACTCAAAACTGCAAAGTCAAACACAAGTTCAGTGCTCAAGCCATTTCCCGCTGCCATGGAAACCAAGTGCTCTGGCAGCACATATGTCTGAAAGTGGATATGACACCTAGAGAGCCCAAGGTGGTCAATGGCAACTCTCCGAAGCAGCAGCACAGCTCTTCCAGCGCCAAAACAACTCCACCTGGCTCAAGAACTTCAAATACCATCAGCTATTCTGGCAGCAATCTGAGAAACCCTGTTTGATCACTTGCAATTCAGTGACAATTGTGTCCAGTGTAATGCAAACATGTTGCTTGCGCACCCACAGAAAAATAACAAAAATGTCCTCACTCAAGGCGCTCAAATCTCCAGAGCCAGACACAAGTTTAGTGCCTAAGCCATTTCCCGGTGCCATTCATAATCAAGTGCTCCGCCAGCACATATGTGGAACAGTGGATATGACACCTATGGAAGGTAGTCTGGTGGTGAATGGCAACTGCCTGAAGCAACAGCACAGCTCTTCCAGAGCCAAAACAACTCCACCTGGCTCATGAACTTCACATATCATCAGCTTTCTTGGCAGCTGTCCAGGAAACCCTGAATGATCACTTGCAGTCCAATGCCCATTGAGCACAGTGTGATGCAATCAAGGAGGATGAGCAGCCACACAAAACTAACATGGAACTCCTCACTCAAGGCGCTCAAAACTCCAAAGCCAAACACAAGTTCAGCGCCCTAGACATTTCCCGCTGCCATGGAAACCAAGTGCTCTGGAAGCCCATGTGTGGAACAGTGCATGTGACACATAAAGAACACTGTGTGGTGATAAATGGCAATAGCCCAAAGCAGCAGCACAGCTCTTCCAGAGCCAAAAAAACTCTACCTGGCTCTTGAACTTCACATTCCATCAGCTGTCCTGGCAGCTATGTAGGAAACCCTGTTTGTTCATTTGTGTTCCAATGCACATTTAGCCCAGTGGGATGGAATCAAGCAGGTTGAGCAACCATACACAACTAACATGGAGCTCCTCACTCAAGGCGCTCAAAACTCCACAGCCAAAGACAACTTCAGCACACAAGCCATTTCCCGTTGCCATGGAAACCAAGTGCTCTGGCAGCACATATGTTGTAAGTTGATATGACAAAAAGGAAAGGTAGTGTGGTGGTGAATAGTCACTGCTCGAAGCAGCAGCACAGCTCTTCCAGATCAAAAAAAATTCCACCCGGCTCAGGAACTTCACATACCATCAGTTGTCCTGGCAGCTCTCTAGGAAACCCTGTTTGTTCACTTGTGTTCCAAAGCCCATTGATTCCAGTGTGATGGAAACAATCCACTTGAGCACCCACACAAAACAAACATGGAGCTCCTCACTCAAGGAGCTTAAAACTCCAGAGACAAACACAAGTTTAGCGCCCAAGTCACTTCCCAATGCCATGGAAAACAAGTGCTCTGGAAGCACATACATGGAACAGTGGATGTGACACCTAGGGAATGTAGGTTCGCTGGTGAACGGCAACTGTCCTAGGCAGCAGCACAGCTCTTCCAGTGCCAAAACAACTCCACCTGGCTCATGAACTTCACATATCATCAGCTGTCCTTGCAGCTGTCTAGGAAACTCAGTTTCGTCACTTCCGGTCCAATGCCCATTGACCCAGTGTGATGCAATCAAGCAGGTTGAGCACCCACACACAAAACTAACAGGGAGCTCCTCAGTCATGGTGCTCAAAACAACACAGCCAAAGATACGTTCAGTGCCCAAGACATTTCCTGCTGACATGGCAACCCAGTGCGCTGGCAGCACATATGTGGAACACTGCATGTGACACAAAGGGAATGTAGGTTCGTTAGAGATAGCAACTATCTGAAGCAGCAGCACAGCTCTTCCAGTTCCAAAACAACTCCACCTGGCACATCATCTTCAAATACCATCAACTGTCCAGACAGCTATCTTGGAAACCCTGTCTGGTCATTTCCGGTCCAAAAGCCCTTGGAGCCCAGTGTGATTTCATCAAGCAGCTTGATCAAACACACACAACTAACATGGAGCTCCTCACTCAAGGCACGCAGAACTCGACAGCCCAAGACAAGTTCAGAGCCCAAGCCATTTCCTGCTGCCATGGAAACCAAGTGCTCTGACAGCACATATATCTGAAAGTGGATATGACACCTAGAGAAGTCATGTGGTGGTGAATGACAACTGCCCGAAGCAGCAGCACAGCTCTTCCAGTGCGAAAACAACTCCACCTGGCTCATGAACTTCAGAAACCATTAGCTGTCCTGGCACCTATCTATGAAACCCTGTTTGGTCACTTGAAGTCAAATGCGCATTGAGCTCAGTGTGATTTAATCAACCAGGTTGATCACTCAAACACAGCTAACATGGAGCTCCTCACTCAAGGCGCTCAAAATTACACAGCCAAAGACAAGTTCAGTGATCAAGCTATTGCCCGCTGCCATAGAAACCAATGCTCTTTAAGCACATATGTCTGAAAGTGGGTAGGATACCTAGAGAACACAGAGTGGTGGTGAATTGCAATTGTTCTAGGCAGCAGCACAGCTCTTCCAGTGCCAGAAAAACTCCACCTGGCTCATGAACATCACATACCATCAGGTGTCCTGGCAACTATCTAGGAAACCCTGTTTGGTCACTTGCATTCCAATGCCCGTTGAGCCCAGTGTGATGGAATCAAACAGGTTGAACACTCACACAAAACCAATATGTAGCTCCTCACTCAAGGCGCTCAAACCTCCAGAGCCAAAAACAAGTTCAGCGAAGAAGACATTACCCGCTGAGATTGAAACCAAGTGCTCTGGCAGCACATTTGTGTGAAAGTGCATATGACACCTAGGAAAGGTAGTGTGGTGGTGAATGGCAACTGCCCAAAGCACCAGCACAGCTCTTCCAGTGCCAAAACAATTCCACATGCCTCATGAACTTCACATACCATCAGCTGTCCTGGCAGCTATCTAGGAAACCATGTTTAGTCACCTCCGGTCCAATGCCCATTGAGACCAGAGGGAGGGAATCAACAAGTTGAGCACCCAAATACAACTAACATGTAGCTCCTCACTCAAGGCGCTCAAAACTCCACAGCAAAAGACAAGTTCAGTGCCCAAGCCTTTTCCTGTTGCCATGGATACCAAGTGTTCTGTCACACATATGTGGAACAGTGGATATGACACCTAAGAAAGGTAGTGTGGTGGTGATTGGCCAGTGCCAAAAGCAGCAACACAGCTCTTCCAGTGCCAAAACAACTCCACCTGGCTCAGGAACTTCACATACCATCAGCTGTCCTGGCAGCTATCTAGGAAACCCTGTTTGGTCACTTGCGCTCCAATGCCCACTGAGCCCAGTGTGATGGAATTAAGCAGCTTGATCACACACACACAATTAACATGAAGCTCCTCAATCAAGTCACTCAAAACTGCAAAGTCAAACACAAGTTCAGTGCTCAAGCCATTTCCCGCTGCCATGGAAACCAAGTGCTCTGGCAGCACATATGTCTGAAAGTGGATATGACACCTAGAGAGCCCAAGGTGGTCAATGGCAACTCTCCGAAGCAGCAGCACAGCTCTTCCAGCGCCAAAACAACTCCACCTGGCTCAAGAACTTCAAATACCATCAGCTATTCTGGCAGCAATCTGAGAAACCCTGTTTGATCACTTGCAATTCAGTGACAATTGTGTCCAGCGTAATGCAAACATGTTGCTTGCGCACCCACAGAAAAATAACAAAAATGTCCTCACTCAAGGCGCTCAAATCTCCAGAGCCAGACACAAGTTTAGTGCCCAAGCCATTTCCCGGTGCCATTCATAATCAAGTGCTCCGCCAGCACATATGTGGAACAGTGGATATGACACCTATGGAAGGTAGTCTGGTGGTAAATGGCAACTGCCTGAAGCAACAGCACAGCTCTTCCAGAGCCAAAACAACTCCACCTGGCTCATGAACTTCACATATCATCAGCTTTCTTGGCAGCTGTCTAGGAAACCCTGAATGATCACTTGCAGTCCAATGCCCATTGAGCACAGTGTGATGCAATCAAGGAGGATGAGCAGCCACACAAAACTAACATGGAACTCCTCACTCAAGGCGCTCAAAACTCCAAAGCCAAACACAAGTTCAGCGCCCTAGACATTTCCCGCTGCCATGGAAACCAAGTGCTCTGGAAGCCCATGTGTGGAACAGTGCATGTGACACATAAAGAACACTGTGTGGTGATAAATGGCAATAGCCCAAAGCAGCAGCACAGCTCTTCCAGAGCCAAAAAACCTCTACCTGGCTCTTGAACTTCTCATTCCATCAGCTGTCCTGGCAGCTATGTAGGAAACCCTGTTTGTTCATTTGTGTTCCAATGCACATTTAGCCCAGTGGGATGGAATCAAGCACGTTGAGCAACCATACACAACTAACATGGAGCTCCTCACTCAAGGCGCTCAAAACTCCACAGCCAAAGACAACTTCAGCACACAAGCCATTTCCCGTTGCCATGGAAACCAAGTGCTCTGGCAGCACATATGTTGTAAGTTGATATGACAAAAAGGAAAGGTAGTGTGGTGGTGAATAGTCACTGCTCGAAGCAGCAGCACAGCTCTTCCAGATCAAAAAAAATTCCACCCGGCTCAGGAACTTCACATACCATCAGTTGTCCTGGCAGCTCTCTAGGAAACCCTGTTTGTTCACTTGTGTTCCAAAGCCCATTGATTCCAGTGTGATGGAAACAATCCACTTGAGCACCCACACAAAACAAACATGGAGCTCCTCACTCAAGGAGCTTAAAACTCCAGAGACAAACACAAGTTTAGCGCCCAAGTCACTTCCCGATGCCATGGAAAACAAGTGCTCTGGAAGCACATACATGGAACAGTGGATGTGACACCTAGGGAATGTAGGTTCGCTGGTGAACGGCAACTATCCTAGGCAGCAGCACAGCTCTTCCAGTGCCAAAACAACTCCACCTGGCTCATGAACTTCACATATCATCAGCTGTCCTTGCAGCTGTCTAGGAAACTCAGTTTCGTGACTTCCGGTCCAATGCCCATTGACCCAGTGTGATGCAATCAAGCAGGTTGAGCACCCACACACAAAACTAACAGGGAGCTCCTCAGTCATGGTGCTCAAAACAACACAGCCAAAGATACGTTCAGTGCCCAAGACATTTCCTGCTGACATGGCAACCCAGTGCGCTGGCAGCACATATGTGGAACACTGCATGTGACACAAAGGGAATGTAGGTTCGTTAGAAATAGCAACTATCTGAAGCAGCAGCACAGCTCTTCCAGTTCCAAAACAACTCCACCTGGCTCATCATCTTCAAATACCATCAACTGTCCAGACAGCTATCTTGGAAACCCTGTCTGGTCATTTCCGGTCCAAAAGCCCTTGGAGCCCAGTGTGATTTCATCAAGCAGCTTGATCAAACACACACAACTAACATGGAGCTCCTCACTCAAGGCACGCAGAACTCGACAGCCCAAGACAAGTTCAGCGCCCAAGCCATTTCCTGCTGCCATGGAAACCAAGTGCTCTGACAGCACATATATCTGAAAGTGGATATGACACCTAGAGAAGTCATGTGGTGGTGAATGACAACTGCCCGAAGCAGCAGCACAGCTCTTCCAGTGCGAAAACAACTCCACCTGGCTCATGAACTTCAAAAACCATTAGCTGTCCTGGCACCTATCTATGAAACCCTGTTTGGTCACTTGAAGTCAAATGCGCATTGAGCTCAGTGTGATTTAATCAACCAGGTTGATCACTCAAACACAGCTAACATGGAGCTCCTCACTCAAGGCGCTCAAAATTACACAGCCAAAGACAAGTTCAGTGATCAAGCTATTGCCCGCTGCCATAGAAACCAATGCTCTTTAAGCACATATGTCTGAAAGTGGGTAGGATACCTAGAGAACACAGAGTGGTGGTGAATTGCAACTGTTCTAGGCAGCAGCACAGCTCTTCCAGTGCCAGAAAACTCCACCTGGCTCATGAACATCACATACCATCAGGTGTCCTGGCAAATATCTAGGAAACCCTGTTTGGTCACTGCGTTCCAATGCCCGTTGAGCCCAGTGTGATGGAATCAAACAGGTTGAACACTCACACAAAACCAATATGTAGCTCCTCACTCAAGGCGCTCAAACCTCCAGAGCCAAAAACAAGTTCAGCGAAGAAGACATTTCCCGCTGAGATTGAAACCAAGTGCTCTGGCAGCACATTTGTGTGAAAGTGCATATGACACCTAGGAAAGGTAGTGTGGTGGTGAATGGCAACTGCCCGAAGCACCAGCACAGCTCTTCCAGTGCCAAAACAATTCCACATGCCTCATGAACTTCACATACCATCAGCTGTCCTGGCAGCTATCTAGGAAACCATGTTTAGTCACTTCCGGTCCAATGCCCATTGAGACCAGAGGGATGGAATCAACAAGTTGAGCACCCAAATACAACTAACATGTAGCTCCTCACTCAAGGCGCTCAAAACTCCACAGCAAAAGACAAGTTCAGTGCCCAAGCCTTTTCCTGCTGCCATGGATACCAAGTGTTCTGTCACACATATGTGGAACAGTGGATATGACACCTAAGAAAGGTAGTGTGGTGGTGATTGGCCAGTGCCCAAAGCAGCAACACAGCTCTTCCAGTGCCAAAACAACTCCACCTGGCTCAGGAACTTCACATACCATCAGCTGTCCTGGCAGCTATCTAGGAAACCCTGTTTGGTCACTTGCGCTCCAATGCCCATTGAGCCCAGTGTGATGGAATTAAGCAGCTTGATCACACACACACAATTAACATGAAGCTCCTCAATCAAGTCACTCAAAACTGCAAAGTCAAACACAAGTTCAGTGCTCAAGCCATTTCCCGCTGCCATGGAAACCAAGTGCTCTGGCAGCACATATGTCTGAAAGTGGATATGACACCTAGAGAGCCCAAGGTGGTCAATGGCAACTCTCCGAAGCAGCAGCACAGCTCTTCCAGCGCCAAAACAACTCCACCTGGCTCAAGAACTTCAAATACCATCAGCTATTATGGCAGCAATCTGAGAAACCCTGTTTGATCACTTGCAAATAAGTGACAATTGTGTCCAGTGTAATGCAAACATGTTGCTTGCGCACCCACAGAAAAATAACAAAAATGTCCTCACTCAAGGCGCTCAAATCTCCAGAGCCAGACACAAGTTTAGTGCCCAAGCCATTTCCCGGTGCCATTCATAATCAAGTGCTCCGCCAGCACATATGTGGAACAGTGGATATGACACCTATGGAAGGTAGTCTGGTGGTGAATGGCAACTGCCTGAAGCAACAGCACAGCTCTTCCAGAGCCAAAACAACTCCACCTGGCTCATGAACTTCACATATCATCAGCTTTCTTGGCAGCTGTCTAGGAAACCCTGAATGATCACTTGCAGTCCAATGCCCATTGAGCACAGTGTGATGCAATCAAGGAGGATGAGCAGCCACACAAAACTAACATGGAACTCCTCACTCAAGGCGCTCAAAACTCCAAAGCCAAACACAAGTTCAGCGCCCTAGACATTTCCCGCTGCCATGGAAACCAAGTGCTCTGGAAGCCCATGTGTGGAACAGTGCATGTGACACATAAAGAACACTGTGTGGTGATAAATGGCAATAGCCCAAAGCAGCAGCACAGCTCTTCCAGAGCCAAAAAAACCTCTACCTGGCTCTTGAACTTCACATTCCATCAGCTGTCCTGGCAGCTATGTAGGAAACCCTGTTTGTTCATTTGTGTTCCAATGCACATTTAGCCCAGTGGGATGGAATCAAGCAGGTTGAGCAACCATACACAACTAACATGGAGCTCCTCACTCAAGGCGCTCAAAACTCCACAGCCAAAGACAACTTCAGCACACAAGCCATTTCCCGTTGCCATGGAAACCAAGTGCTCTGGCAGCACATATGTTGTAAGTTGATATGACAAAAAGGAAAGGTAGTGTGGTGGTGAATAGTCACTGCTCGAAGCAGCAGCACAGCTCTTCCAGATCAAAAAAAATTCCACCCGGCTCAGGAACTTCACATACCATCAGTTGTCCTGGCAGCTCTCTAGGAAACCCTGTTTGTTCACTTGTGTTCCAAAGCCCATTGATTCCAGTGTGATGGAAACAATCCACTTGAGCACCCACACAAAACAAACATGGAGCTCCTCACTCAAGGAGCTTAAAACTCCAGAGACAAACACAAGTTTAGCGCCCAAGTCACTTCCCGATGCCATGGAAAACAAGTGCTCTGGAAGCACATACATGGAACAGTGGATGTGACACCTAGGGAATGTAGGTTCGCTGGTGAACGGCAACTGTCCTAGGCAGCAGCACAGCTCTTCCAGTGCCAAAACAACTCCACCTGGCTCATGAACTTCACATATCATCAGCTGTCCTTGCAGCTGTCTAGGAAACTCAGTTTCGTCACTTCCGGTCCAATGCCCATTGACCCAGTGTGATGCAATCAAGCAGGTTGAGCACCCACACACAAAACTAACAGGGAGCTCCTCAGTCATGGTGCTCAAAACAACACAGCCAAAGATACGTTCAGTGCCCAAGACATTTCCTGCTGACATGGCAACCCAGTGCGCTGGCAGCACATATGTGGAACACTGCATGTGACACAAAGGGAATGTAGGTTCGTTAGAAATAGCAACTATCTGAAGCAGCAGCACAGCTCTTCCAGTTCCAAAACAACTCCACCTGGCTCATCATCTTCAAATACCATCAACTGTCCAGACAGCTATCTTGGAAACCCTGTCTCGTCATTTCCGGTCCAAAAGCCCTTGGAGCCCAGTGTGATTTCATCAAGCAGCTTGATCAAACACACACAACTAACATGGAGCTCCTCACTCAAGGCACGCAGAACTCGACAGCCCAAGACAAGTTCAGCGCCCAAGCCATTTCCTGCTGCCATGGAAACCAAGTGCTCTGACAGCACATATATCTGAAAGTGGATATGACACCTAGAGAAGTCATGTGGTGGTGAATGACAACTGCCCGAAGCAGCAGCACAGCTCTTCCAGTGCGAAAACAACTCCACCTGGCTCATGAACTTCAAAAACCATTAGCTGTCCTGGCACCTATCTATGAAACCCTGTTTGGTCACTTGAAGTCAAATGCGCATTGAGCTCAGTGTGATTTAATCAACCAGGTTGATCACTCAAACACAGCTAACATGGAGCTCCTCACTCAAGGCGCTCAAAATTACACAGCCAAAGACAAGTTCAGTGATCAAGCTATTGCCCGCTGCCATAGAAACCAATGCTCTTTAAGCACATATGTCTGAAAGTGGGTAGGATACCTAGAGAACACAGAGTGGTGGTGAATTGCAACTGTTCTAGGCAGCAGCACAGCTCTTCCAGTGCCAGAAAACTCCACCTGGCTCATGAACATCACATACCATCAGGTGTCCTGGCAACTATCTAGGAAACCCTGTTTGGTCACTTGCGTTCCAATGCCCGTTGAGCCCAGTGTGATGGAATCAAACAGGTTGAACACTCACACAAAACCAATATGTAGCTCCTCACTCAAGGCGCTCAAACCTCCAGAGCCAAAAACAAGTTCAGCGAAGAAGACATTTCCCGCTGAGATTGAAACCAAGTGCTCTGGCAGCACATTTGTGTGAAAGTGCATATGACACCTAGGAAAGGTAGTGTGGTGGTGAATGGCAACTGCCCGAAGCACCAGCACAGCTCTTCCAGTGCCAAAACAATTCCACATGCCTCATGAACTTCACATACCATCAGCTGTCCTGGCAGCTATCTAGGAAACCATGTTTAGTCACTTCCGGTCCAATGCCCATTGAGACCAGAGGGATGGAATCAACAAGTTGAGCACCCAAATACAACTAACATGTAGCTCCTCACTCAAGGCGCTCAAAACTCCACAGCAAAAGACAAGTTCAGTGCCCAAGCCTTTTCCTGCTGCCATGGATACCAAGTGTTCTGTCACACATATGTGGAACAGTGGATATGACACCTAAGAAAGGTAGTGTGGTGGTGATTGGCCAGTGCCCAAAGCAGCAACACAGCTCTTCCAGTGCCAAAACAACTCCACCTGGCTCAGGAACTTCACATACCATCAGCTGTCCTGGCAGCTATCTAGGAAACCCTGTTTGGTCACTTGCGCTCCAATGCCCATTGAGCCCAGTGTGATGGAATTAAGCAGCTTGATCACACACACACAATTAACATGAAGCTCCTCAATCAAGTCACTCAAAACTGCAAAGTCAAACACAAGTTCAGTGCTCAAGCCATTTCCCGCTGCCATGGAAACCAAGTGCTCTGGCAGCACATATGTCTGAAAGTGGATATGACACCTAGAGAGCCCAAGGTGGTCAATGGCAACTCTCCGAAGCAGCAGCACAGCTCTTCCAGCGCCAAAACAACTCCACCTGGCTCAAGAACTTCAAATACCATCAGCTATTCTGGCAGCAATCTGAGAAACCCTGTTTGATCACTTGCAATTCAGTGACAATTGTGTCCAGTGTAATGCAAACATGTTGCTTGCGCACCCACAGAAAAATAACAAAAATGTCCTCACTCAAGGCGCTCAAATCTCCAGAGCCAGACACAAGTTTAGTGCCCAAGCCATTTCCCGGTGCCATTCATAATCAAGTGCTCCGCCAGCACATATGTGGAACAGTGGATATGACACCTATGGAAGGTAGTCTGGTGGTGAATGGCAACTGCCTGAAGCAACAGCACAGCTCTTCCAGAGCCAAAACAACTCCACCTGGCTCATGAACTTCACATATCATCAGCTTTCTTGGCAGCTGTCTAGGAAACCCTGAATGATCACTTGCAGTCCAATGCCCATTGAGCACAGTGTGATGCAATCAAGGAGGATGAGCAGCCACACAAAACTAACATGGAACTCCTCACTCAAGGCGCTCAAAACTCCAAAGCCAAACACAAGTTCAGCGCCCTAGACATTTCCCGCTGCCATGGAAACCAAGTGCTCTGGAAGCCCATGTGTGGAACAGTGCATGTGACACATAAAGAACACTGTGTGGTGATAAATGGCAATAGCCCAAAGCAGCAGCACAGCTCTTCCAGAGCCAAAAAAACTCTACCTGGCTCTTGAACTTCACATTCCATCAGCTGTCCTGGCAGCTATGTAGGAAACCCTGTTTGTTCATTTGTGTTCCAATGCACATTTAGCCCAGTGGGATGGAATCAAGCACGTTGAGCAACCATACACAACTAACATGGAGCTCCTCACTCAAGGCGCTCAAAACTCCACAGCCAAAGACAACTTCAGCACACAAGCCATTTCCCGTTGCCATGGAAACCAAGTGCTCTGGCAGCACATATGTTGTAAGTTGATATGACAAAAAGGAAAGGTAGTGTGGTGGTGAATAGTCACTGCTCGAAGCAGCAGCACAGCTCTTCCAGATCAAAAAAAATTCCACCCGGCTCAGGAACTTCACATACCATCAGTTGTCCTGGCAGCTCTCTAGGAAACCCTGTTTGTTCACTTGTGTTCCAAAGCCCATTGATTCCAGTGTGATGGAAACAATCCACTTGAGCACCCACACAAAACAAACATGGAGCTCCTCACTCAAGGAGCTTAAAACTCCAGAGACAAACACAAGTTTAGCGCCCAAGTCACTTCCCGATGCCATGGAAAACAAGTGCTCTGGAAGCACATACATGGAACAGTGGATGTGACACCTAGGGAATGTAGGTTCGCTGGTGAACGGCAACTGTCCTAGGCAGCAGCACAGCTCTTCCAGTGCCAAAACAACTCCACCTGGCTCATGAACTTCACATATCATCAGCTGTCCTTGCAGCTGTCTAGGAAACACAGTTTCGTCAATTCCGGTCCAATGCCCATTGACTCAGTGTGATGCAATCAAGCAGGTTGAGCACCCACACACAAAACTAACAGGGAGCTCCTCAGTCATGGTGCTCAAAACAACACAGCCAAAGATACGTTCAGTGCCCAAGACATTTCCTGCTGACATGGCAACCCAGTGCGCTGGCAGCACATATGTGGAACACTGCATGTGACACAAAGGGAATGTAGGTTCGTTAGAAATAGCAACTATCTGAAGCAGCAGCACAGCTCTTCCAGTTCCAAAACAACTCCACCTGGCTCATCATCTTCAAATACCATCAACTGTCCAGACAGCTATCTTGGAAACCCTGTCTGGTCATTTCCGGTCCAAAAGCCCTTGGAGCCCAGTGTGATTTCATCAAGCAGCTTGATCAAACACACACAACTAACATGGAGCTCCTCACTCAAGGCACGCAGAACTCGACAGCCCAAGACAAGTTCAGCGCCCAAGCCATTTCCTGCTGCCATGGAAACCAAGTGCTCTGACAGCACATATATCTGAAAGTGGATATGACACCTAGAGAAGTCATGTGGTGGTGAATGACAACTGCCCGAAGCAGCAGCACAGCTCTTCCAGTGCGAAAACAACTCCACCTGGCTCATGAACTTCAAAAACCATTAGCTGTCCTGGCACCTATCTATGAAACCCTGTTTGGTCACTTGAAGTCAAATGCGCATTGAGCTCAGTGTGATTTAATCAACCAGGTTGATCACTCAAACACAGCTAACATGGAGCTCCTCACTCAAGGCGCTCAAAATTACACAGCCAAAGACAAGTTCAGTGATCAAGCTATTGCCCGCTGCCATAGAAACCAATGCTCTTTAAGCACATATGTCTGAAAGTGGGTAGGATACCTAGAGAACACAGAGTGGTGGTGAATTGCAACTGTTCTAGGCAGCAGCACAGCTCTTCCAGTGCCAGAAAAACTCCACCTGGCTCATGAACATCACATACCATCAGGTGTCCTGGCAACTATCTAGGAAACCCTGTTTGGTCACTTGCGTTCCAATGCCCGTTGAGCCCAGTGTGATGGAATCAAACAGGTTGAACACTCACACAAAACCAATATGTAGCTCCTCACTCAAGGCGCTCAAACCTCCAGAGCCAAACACAAGTTCAGCGAAGAAGACATTTCCCGCTGAGATTGAAACCAAGTGCTCTGGCAGCACATTTGTGTGAAAGTGCATATGACACCTAGGAAAGGTAGTGTGGTGGTGAATGGCAACTGCCCGAAGCACCAGCACAGCTCTTCCAGTGCCAAAACAATTCCACATGCCTCATGAACTTCACATACCATCAGCTGTCCTGGCAGCTATCTAGGAAACCATGTTTAGTCACTTCCGGTCCAATGCCCATTGAGACCAGAGGGATGGAATCAACAAGTTGAGCACCCAAATACAACTAACATGTAGCTCCTCACTCAAGGCGCTCAAAACTCCACAGCAAAAGACAAGTTCAGTGCCCAAGCCTTTTCCTGCTGCCATGGATACCAAGTGTTCTGTCACACATATGTGGAACAGTGGATATGACACCTAAGAAAGGTAGTGTGGTGGTGATTGGCCAGTGCCCAAAGCAGCAACACAGCTCTTCCAGTGCCAAAACAACTCCACCTGGCTCAGGAACTTCACATACCATCAGCTGTCCTGGCAGCTATCTAGGAAACCCTGTTTGGTCACTTGCGCTCCAATGCCCATTGAGCCCAGTGTGATGGAATTAAGCAGCTTGATCACACACACACAATTAACATGAAGCTCCTCAATCAAGTCACTCAAAACTGCAAAGTCAAACACAAGTTCAGTGCTCAAGCCATTTCCCGCTGCCATGGAAACCAAGTGCTCTGGCAGCACATATGTCTGAAAGTGGATATGACACCTAGAGAGCCCAAGGTGGTCAATGGCAACTCTCCGAAGCAGCAGCACAGCTCTTCCAGCGCCAAAACAACTCCACCTGGCTCAAGAACTTCAAATACCATCAGCTATTCTGGCAGCAATCTGAGAAACCCTGTTTGATCACTTGCAATTCAGTGACAATTGTGTCCAGTGTAATGCAAACATGTTGCTTGCGCACCCACAGAAAAATAACAAAAATGTCCTCACTCAAGGCGCTCAAATCTCCAGAGCCAGACACAAGTTTAGTGCCCAAGCCATTTCCCGGTGCCATTCATAATCAAGTGCTCCGCCAGCACATATGTGGAACAGTGGATATGACACCTATGGAAGGTAGTCTGGTGGTGAATGGCAACTGCCTGAAGCAACAGCACAGCTCTTCCAGAGCCAAAACAACTCCACCTGGCTCATGAACTTCACATATCATCAGCTTTCTTGGCAGCTGTCTAGGAAACCCTGAATGATCACTTGCAGTCCAATGCCCATTGAGCACAGTGTGATGCAATCAAGGAGGATGAGCAGCCACACAAAACTAACATGGAACTCCTCACTCAAGGCGCTCAAAACTCCAAAGCCAAACACAAGTTCAGCGCCCTAGACATTTCCCGCTGCCATGGAAACCAAGTGCTCTGGAAGCCCATGTGTGGAACAGTGCATGTGACACATAAAGAACACTGTGTGGTGATAAATGGCAATAGCCCAAAGCAGCAGCACAGCTCTTCCAGAGCCAAAAAAACTCTACCTGGCTCTTGAACTTCACATTCCATCAGCTGTCCTGGCAGCTATGTAGGAAACCCTGTTTGTTCATTTGTGTTCCAATGCACATTTAGCCCAGTGGGATGGAATCAAGCACGTTGAGCAACCATACACAACTAACATGGAGCTCCTCACTCAAGGCGCTCAAAACTCCACAGCCAAAGACAACTTCAGCACACAAGCCATTTCCCGTTGCCATGGAAACCAAGTGCTCTGGCAGCACATATGTTGTAAGTTGATATGACAAAAAGGAAAGGTAGTGTGGTGGTGAATAGTCACTGCTCGAAGCAGCAGCACAGCTCTTCCAGATCAAAAAAAATTCCACCCGGCTCAGGAACTTCACATACCATCAGTTGTCCTGGCAGCTCTCTAGGAAACCCTGTTTGTTCACTTGTGTTCCAAAGCCCATTGATTCCAGTGTGATGGAAACAATCCACTTGAGCACCCACACAAAACAAACATGGAGCTCCTCACTCAAGGAGCTTAAAACTCCAGAGACAAACACAAGTTTAGCGCCCAAGTCACTTCCCGATGCCATGGAAAACAAGTGCTCTGGAAGCACATACATGGAACAGTGGATGTGACACCTAGGGAATGTAGGTTCGCTGGTGAACGGCAACTGTCCTAGGCAGCAGCACAGCTCTTCCAGTGCCAAAACAACTCCACCTGGCTCATGAACTTCACATATCATCAGCTGTCCTTGCAGCTGTCTAGGAAACACAGTTTCGTCAATTCCGGTCCAATGCCCATTGACCCAGTGTGATGCAATCAAGCAGGTTGAGCACCCACACACAAAACTAACAGGGAGCTCCTCAGTCATGGTGCTCAAAACAACACAGCCAAAGATACGTTCAGTGCCCAAGACATTTCCTGCTGACATGGCAACCCAGTGCGCTGGCAGCACATATGTGGAACACTGCATGTGACACAAAGGGAATGTAGGTTCGTTAGAAATAGCAACTATCTGAAGCAGCAGCACAGCTCTTCCAGTTCCAAAACAACTCCACCTGGCTCATCATCTTCAAATACCATCAACTGTCCAGACAGCTATCTTGGAAACCCTGTCTGGTCATTTCCGGTCCAAAAGCCCTTGGAGCCCAGTGTGATTTCATCAAGCAGCTTGATCAAACACACACAACTAACATGGAGCTCCTCACTCAAGGCACGCAGAACTCGACAGCCCAAGACAAGTTCAGCGCCCAAGCCATTTCCTGCTGCCATGGAAACCAAGTGCTCTGACAGCACATATATCTGAAAGTGGATATGACACCTAGAGAAGTCATGTGGTGGTGAATGACAACTGCCCGAAGCAGCAGCACAGCTCTTCCAGTGCGAAAACAACTCCACCTGGCTCATGAACTTCAAAAACCATTAGCTGTCCTGGCACCTATCTATGAAACCCTGTTTGGTCACTTGAAGTCAAATGCGCATTGAGCTCAGTGTGATTTAATCAACCAGGTTGATCACTCAAACACAGCTAACATGGAGCTCCTCACTCAAGGCGCTCAAAATTACACAGCCAAAGACAAGTTCAGTGATCAAGCTATTGCCCGCTGCCATAGAAACCAATGCTCTTTAAGCACATATGTCTGAAAGTGGGTAGGATACCTAGAGAACACAGAGTGGTGGTGAATTGCAACTGTTCTAGGCAGCAGCACAGCTCTTCCAGTGCCAGAAAAACTCCACCTGGCTCATGAACATCACATACCATCAGGTGTCCTGGCAACTATCTAGGAAACCCTGTTTGGTCACTTGCGTTCCAATGCCCGTTGAGCCCAGTGTGATGGAATCAAACAGGTTGAACACTCACACAAAACCAATATGTAGCTCCTCACTCAAGGCGCTCAAACCTCCAGAGCCAAACACAAGTTCAGCGAAGAAGACATTTCCCGCTGAGATTGAAACCAAGTGCTCTGGCAGCACATTTGTGTGAAAGTGCACATGACACCTAGGAAAGGTAGTGTGGTGGTGAATGGCAACTGCCCGAAGCACCAGCACAGCTCTTCCAGTGCCAAAACAATTCCACATGCCTCATGAACTTCACATACCATCAGCTGTCCTGGCAGCTATCTAGGAAACCATGTTTAGTCACTTCCGGTCCAATGCCCATTGAGACCAGAGGGATGGAATCAACAAGTTGAGCACCCAAATACAACTAACATGTAGCTCCTCACTCAAGGCGCTCAAAACTCCACAGCAAAAGACAAGTTCAGTGCCCAAGCCTTTTCCTGCTGCCATGGATACCAAGTGTTCTGTCACACATATGTGGAACAGTGGATATGACACCTAAGAAAGGTAGTGTGGTGGTGATTGGCCAGTGCCCAAAGCAGCAACACAGCTCTTCCAGTGCCAAAACAACTCCACCTGGCTCAGGAACTTCACATACCATCAGCTGTCCTGGCAGCTATCTAGGAAACCCTGTTTGGTCACTTGCGCTCCAATGCCCATTGAGCCCAGTGTGATGGAATTAAGCAGCTTGATCACACACACACAATTAACATGAAGCTCCTCAATCAAGTCACTCAAAACTGCAAAGTCAAACACAAGTTCAGTGCTCAAGCCATTTCCCGCTGCCATGGAAACCAAGTGCTCTGGCAGCACATATGTCTGAAAGTGGATATGACACCTAGAGAGCCCAAGGTGGTCAATGGCAACTCTCCGAAGCAGCAGCACAGCTCTTCCAGCGCCAAAACAACTCCACCTGGCTCAAGAACTTCAAATACCATCAGCTATTCTGGCAGCAATCTGAGAAACCCTGTTTGATCACTTGCAATTCAGTGACAATTGTGTCCAGTGTAATGCAAACATGTTGCTTGCGCACCCACAGAAAAATAACAAAAATGTACTCACTCAAGGCGCTCAAATCTCCAGAGCCAGACACAAGTTTAGTGCCCAAGCCATTTCCCGGTGCCATTCATAATCAAGTGCTCCGCCAGCACATATGTGGAACAGTGGATATGACACCTATGGAAGGTAGTCTGGTGGTGAATGGCAACTGCCTGAAGCAACAGCACAGCTCTTCCAGAGCCAAAACAACTCCACCTGGCTCATGAACTTCACATATCATCAGCTTTCTTGGCAGCTGTCTAGGAAACCCTGAATGATCACTTGCAGTCCAATGCCCATTGAGCACAGTGTGATGCAATCAAGGAGGATGAGCAGCCACACAAAACTAACATGGAACTCCTCACTCAAGGCGCTCAAAACTCCAAAGCCAAACACAAGTTCAGCGCCCTAGACATTTCCCGCTGCCATGGAAACCAAGTGCTCTGGAAGCCCATGTGTGGAACAGTGCATGTGACACATAAAGAACACTGTGTGGTGATAAATGGCAATAGCCCAAAGCAGCAGCACAGCTCTTCCAGAGCCAAAAAAACTCTACCTGGCTCTTGAACTTCACATTCCATCAGCTGTCCTGGCAGCTATGTAGGAAACCCTGTTTGTTCATTTGTGTTCCAATGCACATTTAGCCAGGTGGGATGGAATCAAGCACGTTGAGCAACCATACACAACTAACATGGAGCTCCTCACTCAAGGCGCTCAAAACTCCACAGCCAAAGACAACTTCAGCACACAAGCCATTTCCCGTTGCCATGGAAACCAAGTGCTCTGGCAGCACATATGTTGTAAGTTGATATGACAAAAAGGAAAGGTAGTGTGGTGGTGAATAGTCACTGCTCGAAGCAGCAGCACAGCTCTTCCAGATCAAAAAAAATTCCACCCGGCTCAGGAACTTCACATACCATCAGTTGTCCTGGCAGCTCTCTAGGAAACCCTGTTTGTTCACTTGTGTTCCAAAGCCCATTGATTCCAGTGTGATGGAAACAATCCACTTGAGCACCCACACAAAACAAACATGGAGCTCCTCACTCAAGGAGCTTAAAACTCCAGAGACAAACACAAGTTTAGCGCCCAAGTCACTTCCCGATGCCATGGAAAACAAGTGCTCTGGAAGCACATACATGGAACAGTGGATGTGACACCTAGGGAATGTAGGTTCGCTGGTGAACGGCAACTGTCCTAGGCAGCAGCACAGCTCTTCCAGTGCCAAAACAACTCCACCTGGCTCATGAACTTCACATATCATCAGCTGTCCTTGCAGCTGTCTAGGAAACACAGTTTCGTCAATTCCGGTCCAATGCCCATTGACCCAGTGTGATGCAATCAAGCAGGTTGAGCACCCACACACAAAACTAACAGGGAGCTCCTCAGTCATGGTGCTCAAAACAACACAGCCAAAGATACGTTCAGTGCCCAAGACATTTCCTGCTGACATGGCAACCCAGTGCGCTGGCAGCACATATGTGGAACACTGCATGTGACACAAAGGGAATGTAGGTTCGTTAGAAATAGCAACTATCTGAAGCAGCAGCACAGCTCTTCCAGTTCCAAAACAACTCCACCTGGCTCATCATCTTCAAATACCATCAACTGTCCAGACAGCTATCTTGGAAACCCTGTCTGGTCATTTCCGGTCCAAAAGCCCTTGGAGCCCAGTGTGATTTCATCAAGCAGCTTGATCAAACACACACAACTAACATGGAGCTCCTCACTCAAGGCACGCAGAACTCGACAGCCCAAGACAAGTTCAGCGCCCAAGCCATTTCCTGCTGCCATGGAAACCAAGTGCTCTGACAGCACATATATCTGAAAGTGGATATGACACCTAGAGAAGTCATGTGGTGGTGAATGACAACTGCCCGAAGCAGCAGCACAGCTCTTCCAGTGCGAAAACAACTCCACCTGGCTCATGAACTTCAAAAACCATTAGCTGTCCTGGCACCTATCTATGAAACCCTGTTTGGTCACTTGAAGTCAAATGCGCATTGAGCTCAGTGTGATTTAATCAAACACAGCTAACATGGAGCTCCTCACTCAAGGCGCTCAAAATTACACAGCCAAAGACAAGTTCAGTGATCAAGCTATTGCCCGCTGCCATAGAAACCAATGCTCTTTAAGCACATATGTCTGAAAGTGGGTAGGATACCTAGAGAACACAGAGTGGTGGTGAATTGCAACTGTTCTAGGCAGCAGCACAGCTCTTCCAGTGCCAGAAAAACTCCACCTGGCTCATGAACATCACATACCATCAGGTGTCCTGGCAACTATCTAGGAAACCCTGTTTGGTCACTTGCGTTCCAATGCCCGTTGAGCCCAGTGTGATGGAATCAAACAGGTTGAACACTCACACAAAACCAATATGTAGCTCCTCACTCAAGGCGCTCAAACCTCCAGAGCCAAACACAAGTTCAGCGAAGAAGACATTTCCCGCTGAGATTGAAACCAAGTGCTCTGGCAGCACATTTGTGTGAAAGTGCATATGACACCTAGGAAAGGTAGTGTGGTGGTGAATGGCAACTGCCCGAAGCACCAGCACAGCTCTTCCAGTGCCAAAACAATTCCACATGCCTCATGAACTTCACATACCATCAGCTGTCCTGGCAGCTATCTAGGAAACCATGTTTAGTCACTTCCGGTCCAATGCCCATTGAGACCAGAGGGATGGAATCAACAAGTTGAGCACCCAAATACAACTAACATGTAGCTCCTCACTCAAGGCGCTCAAAACTCCACAGCAAAAGACAAGTTCAGTGCCCAAGCCTTTTCCTGCTGCCATGGATACCAAGTGTTCTGTCACACATATGTGGAACAGTGGATATGACACCTAAGAAAGGTAGTGTGGTGGTGATTGGCCAGTGCCCAAAGCAGCAACACAGCTCTTCCAGTGCCAAAACAACTCCACCTGGCTCAGGAACTTCACATACCATCAGCTGTCCTGGCAGCTATCTAGGAAACCCTGTTTGGTCACTTGCGCTCCAATGCCCATTGAGCCCAGTGTGATGGAATTAAGCAGCTTGATCACACACACACAATTAACATGAAGCTCCTCAATCAAGTCACTCAAAACTGCAAAGTCAAACACAAGTTCAGTGCTCAAGCCATTTCCCGCTGCCATGGAAACCAAGTGCTCTGGCAGCACATATGTCTGAAAGTGGATATGACACCTAGAGAGCCCAAGGTGGTCAATGGCAACTCTCCGAAGCAGCAGCACAGCTCTTCCAGCGCCAAAACAACTCCACCTGGCTCAAGAACTTCAAATACCATCAGCTATTCTGGCAGCAATCTGAGAAACCCTGTTTGATCACTTGCAATTCAGTGACAATTGTGTCCAGTGTAATGCAAACATGTTGCTTGCGCACCCACAGAAAAATAACAAAAATGTCCTCACTCAAGGCGCTCAAATCTCCAGAGCCAGACACAAGTTTAGTGCCCAAGCCATTTCCCGGTGCCATTCATAATCAAGTGCTCCGCCAGCACATATGTGGAACAGTGGATATGACACCTATGGAAGGTAGTCTGGTGGTGAATGGCAACTGCCTGAAGCAACAGCACAGCTCTTCCAGAGCCAAAACAACTCCACCTGGCTCATGAACTTCACATATCATCAGCTTTCTTGGCAGCTGTCTAGGAAACCCTGAATGATCACTTGCAGTCCAATGCCCATTGAGCACAGTGTGATGCAATCAAGGAGGATGAGCAGCCACACAAAACTAACATGGAACTCCTCACTCAAGGCGCTCAAAACTCCAAAGCCAAACACAAGTTCAGCGCCCTAGACATTTCCCGCTGCCATGGAAACCAAGTGCTCTGGAAGCCCATGTGTGGAACAGTGCATGTGACACATAAAGAACACTGTGTGGTGATAAATGGCAATAGCCCAAAGCAGCAGCACAGCTCTTCCAGAGCCAAAAAAACTCTACCTGGCTCTTGAACTTCACATTCCATCAGCTGTCCTGGCAGCTATGTAGGAAACCCTGTTTGTTCATTTGTGTTCCAATGCACAATTAGCCAGGTGGGATGGAATCAAGCACGTTGAGCAACCATACACAACTAACATGGAGCTCCTCACTCAAGGCGCTCAAAACTCCACAGCCAAAGACAACTTCAGCACACAAGCCATTTCCCGTTGCCATGGAAACCAAGTGCTCTGGCAGCACATATGTTGTAAGTTGATATGACAAAAAGGAAAGGTAGTGTGGTGGTGAATAGTCACTGCTCGAAGCAGCAGCACAGCTCTTCCAGATCAAAAAAAATTCCACCCGGCTCAGGAACTTCACATACCATCAGTTGTCCTGGCAGCTCTCTAGGAAACCCTGTTTGTTCACTTGTGTTCCAAAGCCCATTGATTCCAGTGTGATGGAAACAATCCACTTGAGCACCCACACAAAACAAACATGGAGCTCCTCACTCAAGGAGCTTAAAACTCCAGAGACAAACACAAGTTTAGCGCCCAAGTCACTTCCCGATGCCATGGAAAACAAGTGCTCTGGAAGCACATACATGGAACAGTGGATGTGACACCTAGGGAATGTAGGTTCGCTGGTGAACGGCAACTGTCCTAGGCAGCAGCACAGCTCTTCCAGTGCCAAAACAACTCCACCTGGCTCATGAACTTCACATATCATCAGCTGTCCTTGCAGCTGTCTAGGAAACACAGTTTCGTCAATTCCGGTCCAATGCCCATTGACCCAGTGTGATGCAATCAAGCAGGTTGAGCACCCACACACAAAACTAACAGGGAGCTCCTCAGTCATGGTGCTCAAAACAACACAGCCAAAGATACGTTCAGTGCCCAAGACATTTCCTGCTGACATGGCAACCCAGTGCGCTGGCAGCACATATGTGGAACACTGCATGTGACACAAAGGGAATGTAGGTTCGTTAGAAATAGCAACTATCTGAAGCAGCAGCACAGCTCTTCCAGTTCCAAAACAACTCCACCTGGCTCATCATCTTCAAATACCATCAACTGTCCAGACAGCTATCTTGGAAACCCTGTCTGGTCATTTCCGGTCCAAAAGCCCTTGGAGCCCAGTGTGATTTCATCAAGCAGCTTGATCAAACACACACAACTAACATGGAGCTCCTCACTCAAGGCACGCAGAACTCGACAGCCCAAGACAAGTTCAGCGCCCAAGCCATTTCCTGCTGCCATGGAAACCAAGTGCTCTGACAGCACATATATCTGAAAGTGGATATGACACCTAGAGAAGTCATGTGGTGGTGAATGACAACTGCCCGAAGCAGCAGCACAGCTCTTCCAGTGCGAAAACAACTCCACCTGGCTCATGAACTTCAAAAACCATTAGCTGTCCTGGCACCTATCTATGAAACCCTGTTTGGTCACTTGAAGTCAAATGCGCATTGAGCTCAGTGTGATTTAATCAAACACAGCTAACATGGAGCTCCTCACTCAAGGCGCTCAAAATTACACAGCCAAAGACAAGTTCAGTGATCAAGCTATTGCCCGCTGCCATAGAAACCAATGCTCTTTAAGCACATATGTCTGAAAGTGGGTAGGATACCTAGAGAACACAGAGTGGTGGTGAATTGCAACTGTTCTAGGCAGCAGCACAGCTCTTCCAGTGCCAGAAAAACTCCACCTGGCTCATGAACATCACATACCATCAGGTGTCCTGGCAACTATCTAGGAAACCCTGTTTGGTCACTTGCGTTCCAATGCCCGTTGAGCCCAGTGTGATGGAATCAAACAGGTTGAACACTCACACAAAACCAATATGTAGCTCCTCACTCAAGGCGCTCAAACCTCCAGAGCCAAACACAAGTTCAGCGAAGAAGACATTTCCCGCTGAGATTGAAACCAAGTGCTCTGGAAGCACATTTGTGTGAAAGTGCATATGACACCTAGGAAAGGTAGTGTGGTGGTGAATGGCAACTGCCCGAAGCACCAGCACAGCTCTTCCAGTGCCAAAACAATTCCACATGCCTCATGAACTTCACATACCATCAGCTGTCCTGGCAGCTATCTAGGAAACCATGTTTAGTCACTTCCGGTCCAATGCCCATTGAGACCAGAGGGATGGAATCAACAAGTTGAGCACCCAAATACAACTAACATGTAGCTCCTCACTCAAGGCGCTCAAAACTCCACAGCAAAAGACAAGTTCAGTGCCCAAGCCTTTTCCTGCTGCCATGGATACCAAGTGTTCTGTCACACATATGTGGAACAGTGGATATGACACCTAAGAAAGGTAGTGTGGTGGTGATTGGCCAGTGCCCAAAGCAGCAACACAGCTCTTCCAGTGCCAAAACAACTCCACCTGGCTCAGGAACTTCACATACCATCAGCTGTCCTGGCAGCTATCTAGGAAACCCTGTTTGGTCACTTGCGCTCCAATGCCCATTGAGCCCAGTGTGATGGAATTAAGCAGCTTGATCACACACACACAATTAACATGAAGCTCCTCAATCAAGTCACTCAAAACTGCAAAGTCAAACACAAGTTCAGTGCTCAAGCCATTTCCCGCTGCCATGGAAACCAAGTGCTCTGGCAGCACATATGTCTGAAAGTGGATATGACACCTAGAGAGCCCAAGGTGGTCAATGGCAACTCTCCGAAGCAGCAGCACAGCTCTTCCAGCGCCAAAACAACTCCACCTGGCTCAAGAACTTCAAATACCATCAGCTATTCTGGCAGCAATCTGAGAAACCCTGTTTGATCACTTGCAATTCAGTGACAATTGTGTCCAGTGTAATGCAAACATGTTGCTTGCGCACCCACAGAAAAATAACAAAAATGTCCTCACTCAAGGCGCTCAAATCTCCAGAGCCAGACACAAGTTTAGTGCCCAAGCCATTTCCCGGTGCCATTCATAATCAAGTGCTCCGCCAGCACATATGTGGAACAGTGGATATGACACCTATGGAAGGTAGTCTGGTGGTGAATGGCAACTGCCTGAAGCAACAGCACAGCTCTTCCAGAGCCAAAACAACTCCACCTGGCTCATGAACTTCACATATCATCAGCTTTCTTGGCAGCTGTCTAGGAAACCCTGAATGATCACTTGCAGTCCAATGCCCATTGAGCACAGTGTGATGCAATCAAGGAGGATGAGCAGCCACACAAAACTAACATGGAACTCCTCACTCAAGGCGCTCAAAACTCCAAAGCCAAACACAAGTTCAGCGCCCTAGACATTTCCCGCTGCCATGGAAACCAAGTGCTCTGGAAGCCCATGTGTGGAACAGTGCATGTGACACATAAAGAACACTGTGTGGTGATAAATGGCAATAGCCCAAAGCAGCAGCACAGCTCTTCCAGAGCCAAAAAAACTCTACCTGGCTCTTGAACTTCACATTCCATCAGCTGTCCTGGCAGCTATGTAGGAAACCCTGTTTGTTCATTTGTGTTCCAATGCACAATTAGCCAGGTGGGATGGAATCAAGCACGTTGAGCAACCATACACAACTAACATGGAGCTCCTCACTCAAGGCGCTCAAAACTCCACAGCCAAAGACAACTTCAGCACACAAGCCATTTCCCGTTGCCATGGAAACCAAGTGCTCTGGCAGCACATATGTTGTAAGTTGATATGACAAAAAGGAAAGGTAGTGTGGTGGTGAATAGTCACTGCTCGAAGCAGCAGCACAGCTCTTCCAGATCAAAAAAAATTCCACCCGGCTCAGGAACTTCACATACCATCAGTTGTCCTGGCAGCTCTCTAGGAAACCCTGTTTGTTCACTTGTGTTCCAAAGCCCATTGATTCCAGTGTGATGGAAACAATCCACTTGAGCACCCACACAAAACAAACATGGAGCTCCTCACTCAAGGAGCTTAAAACTCCAGAGACAAACACAAGTTTAGCGCCCAAGTCACTTCCCGATGCCATGGAAAACAAGTGCTCTGGAAGCACATACATGGAACAGTGGATGTGACACCTAGGGAATGTAGGTTCGCTGGTGAACGGCAACTGTCCTAGGCAGCAGCACAGCTCTTCCAGTGCCAAAACAACTCCACCTGGCTCATGAACTTCACATATCATCAGCTGTCCTTGCAGCTGTCTAGGAAACACAGTTTCGTCAATTCCGGTCCAATGCCCATTGACCCAGTGTGATGCAATCAAGCAGGTTGAGCACCCACACACAAAACTAACAGGGAGCTCCTCAGTCATGGTGCTCAAAACAACACAGCCAAAGATACGTTCAGTGCCCAAGACATTTCCTGCTGACATGGCAACCCAGTGCGCTGGCAGCACATATGTGGAACACTGCATGTGACACAAAGGGAATGTAGGTTCGTTAGAAATAGCAACTATCTGAAGCAGCAGCACAGCTCTTCCAGTTCCAAAACAACTCCACCTGGCTCATCATCTTCAAATACCATCAACTGTCCAGACAGCTATCTTGGAAACCCTGTCTGGTCATTTCCGGTCCAAAAGCCCTTGGAGCCCAGTGTGATTTCATCAAGCAGCTTGATCAAACACACACAACTAACATGGAGCTCCTCACTCAAGGCACGCAGAACTCGACAGCCCAAGACAAGTTCAGCACCCAAGCCATTTCCTGCTGCCATGGAAACCAAGTGCTCTGACAGCACATATATCTGAAAGTGGATATGACACCTAGAGAAGTCATGTGGTGGTAAATGACAACTGCCCGAAGCAGCAGCACAGCTCTTCCAGTGCGAAAACAACTCCACCTGGCTCATGAACTTCAAAAACCATTAGCTGTCCTGGCACCTATCTATGAAACCCTGTTTGGTCACTTGAAGTCAAATGCGCATTGAGCTCAGTGTGATTTAATCAACCAGGTTGATCACTCAAACACAGCTAACATGGAGCTCCTCACTCAAGGCGCTCAAAATTACACAGCCAAAGACAAGTTCAGTGATCAAGCTATTGCCCGCTGCCATAGAAACCAATGCTCTTTAAGCACATATGTCTGAAAGTGGGTAGGATACCTAGAGAACACAGAGTGGTGGTGAATTGCAACTGTTCTAGGCAGCAGCACAGCTCTTCCAGTGCCAGAAAAACTCCACCTGGCTCATGAACATCACATACCATCAGGTGTCCTGGCAACTATCTAGGAAACCCTGTTTGGTCACTTGCGTTCCAATGCCCGTTGAGCCCAGTGTGATGGAATCAAACAGGTTGAACACTCACACAAAACCAATATGTAGCTCCTCACTCAAGGCGCTCAAACCTCCAGAGCCAAACACAAGTTCAGCGAAGAAGACATTTCCCGCTGAGATTGAAACCAAGTGCTCTGGCAGCACATTTGTGTGAAAGTGCATATGACACCTAGGAAAGGTAGTGTGGTGGTGAATGGCAACTGCCCGAAGCACCAGCACAGCTCTTCCAGTGCCAAAACAATTCCACATGCCTCATGAACTTCACATACCATCAGCTGTCCTGGCAGCTATCTAGGAAACCATGTTTAGTCACTTCCGGTCCAATGCCCATTGAGACCAGAGGGATGGAATCAACAAGTTGAGCACCCAAATACAACTAACATGTAGCTCCTCACTCAAGGCGCTCAAAACTCCACAGCAAAAGACAAGTTCAGTGCCCAAGCCTTTTCCTGCTGCCATGGATACCAAGTGTTCTGTCACACATATGTGGAACAGTGGATATGACACCTAAGAAAGGTAGTGTGGTGGTGATTGGCCAGTGCCCAAAGCAGCAACACAGCTCTTCCAGTGCCAAAACAACTCCACCTGGCTCAGGAACTTCACATACCATCAGCTGTCCTGGCAGCTATCTAGGAAACCCTGTTTGGTCACTTGCGCTCCAATGCCCATTGAGCCCAGTGTGATGGAATTAAGCAGCTTGATCACACACACACAATTAACATGAAGCTCCTCAATCAAGTCACTCAAAACTGCAAAGTCAAACACAAGTTCAGTGCTCAAGCCATTTCCCGCTGCCATGGAAACCAAGTGCTCTGGCAGCACATATGTCTGAAAGTGGATATGACACCTAGAGAGCCCAAGGTGGTCAATGGCAACTCTCCGAAGCAGCAGCACAGCTCTTCCAGCGCCAAAACAACTCCACCTGGCTCAAGAACTTCAAATACCATCAGCTATTCTGGCAGCAATCTGAGAAACCCTGTTTGATCACTTGCAATTCAGTGACAATTGTGTCCAGTGTAATGCAAACATGTTGCTTGCGCACCCACAGAAAAATAACAAAAATGTCCTCACTCAAGGCGCTCAAATCTCCAGAGCCAGACACAAGTTTAGTGCCCAAGCCATTTCCCGGTGCCATTCATAATCAAGTGCTCCGCCAGCACATATGTGGAACAGTGGATATGACACCTATGGAAGGTAGTCTGGTGGTGAATGGCAACTGCCTGAAGCAACAGCACAGCTCTTCCAGAGCCAAAACAACTCCACCTGGCTCATGAACTTCACATATCATCAGCTTTCTTGGCAGCTGTCTAGGAAACCCTGAATGATCACTTGCAGTCCAATGCCCATTGAGCACAGTGTGATGCAATCAAGGAGGATGAGCAGCCACACAAAACTAACATGGAACTCCTCACTCAAGGCGCTCAAAACTCCAAAGCCAAACACAAGTTCAGCGCCCTAGACATTTCCCGCTGCCATGGAAACCAAGTGCTCTGGAAGCCCATGTGTGGAACAGTGCATGTGACACATAAAGAACACTGTGTGGTGATAAATGGCAATAGCCCAAAGCAGCAGCACAGCTCTTCCAGAGCCAAAAAAACTCTACCTGGCTCTTGAACTTCACATTCCATCAGCTGTCCTGGCAGCTATGTAGGAAACCCTGTTTGTTCATTTGTGTTCCAATGCACAATTAGCCAGGTGGGATGGAATCAAGCACGTTGAGCAACCATACACAACTAACATGGAGCTCCTCACTCAAGGCGCTCAAAACTCCACAGCCAAAGACAACTTCAGCACACAAGCCATTTCCCGTTGCCATGGAAACCAAGTGCTCTGGCAGCACATATGTTGTAAGTTGATATGACAAAAAGGAAAGGTAGTGTGGTGGTGAATAGTCACTGCTCGAAGCAGCAGCACAGCTCTTCCAGATCAAAAAAAATTCCACCCGGCTCAGGAACTTCACATACCATCAGTTGTCCTGGCAGCTCTCTAGGAAACCCTGTTTGTTCACTTGTGTTCCAAAGCCCATTGATTCCAGTGTGATGGAAACAATCCACTTGAGCACCCACACAAAACAAACATGGAGCTCCTCACTCAAGGAGCTTAAAACTCAGAGACAAACACAAGTTTAGCGCCCAAGTCACTTCCCGATGCCATGGAAAACAAGTGCTCTGGAAGCACATACATGGAACAGTGGATGTGACACCTAGGGAATGTAGGTTCGCTGGTGAACGGCAACTGTCCTAGGCAGC
Source organism: Ochotona princeps (assembly GCF_030435755.1). Taxonomy (NCBI): domain Eukaryota; kingdom Metazoa; phylum Chordata; class Mammalia; order Lagomorpha; family Ochotonidae; genus Ochotona; species Ochotona princeps. The sequence goes on along the minus strand of NC_080834.1, from coordinate 121,424,400 downwards.
AGCACAGCTCTTCCAGTGCCAAAACAACTCCACCTGGCTCATGAACTTCACATATCATCAGCTGTCCTTGCAGCTGTCTAGGAAACACAGTTTCGTCAATTCCGGTCCAATGCCCATTGACCCAGTGTGATGCAATCAAGCAGGTTGAGCACCCACACACAAAACTAACAGGGAGCTCCTCAGTCATGGTGCTCAAAACAACACAGCCAAAGATACGTTCAGTGCCCAAGACATTTCCTGCTGACATGGCAACCCAGTGCGCTGGCAGCACATATGTGGAACACTGCATGTGACACAAAGGGAATGTAGGTTCGTTAGAAATAGCAACTATCTGAAGCAGCAGCACAGCTCTTCCAGTTCCAAAACAACTCCACCTGGCTCATCATCTTCAAATACCATCAACTGTCCAGACAGCTATCTTGGAAACCCTGTCTGGTCATTTCCGGTCCAAAAGCCCTTGGAGCCCAGTGTGATTTCATCAAGCAGCTTGATCAAACACACACAACTAACATGGAGCTCCTCACTCAAGGCACGCAGAACTCGAACAGCCCAAGACAAGTTCAGCGCCCAAGCCATTTCCTGCTGCCATGGAAACCAAGTGCTCTGACAGCACATATATCTGAAAGTGGATATGACACCTAGAGAAGTCATGTGGTGGTGAATGACAACTGCCCGAAGCAGCAGCACAGCTCTTCCAGTGCGAAAACAACTCCACCTGGCTCATGAACTTCAAAAACCATTAGCTGTCCTGGCACCTATCTATGAAACCCTGTTTGGTCACTTGAAGTCAAATGCGCATTGAGCTCAGTGTGATTTAATCAACCAGGTTGATCACTCAAACACAGCTAACATGGAGCTCCTCACTCAAGGCGCTCAAAATTACACAGCCAAAGACAAGTTCAGTGATCAAGCTATTGCCGCTGCCATAGAAACCAATGCTCTTTAAGCACATATGTCTGAAAGTGGGTAGGATACCTAGAGAACACAGAGTGGTGGTGAATTGCAACTGTTCTAGGCAGCAGCACAGCTCTTCCAGTGCCAGAAAAACTCCACCTGGCTCATGAACATCACATACCATCAGGTGTCCTGGCAACTATCTAGGAAACCCTGTTTGGTCACTTGCGTTCCAATGCCCGTTGAGCCCAGTGTGATGGAATCAAACAGGTTGAACACTCACACAAAACCAATATGTAGCTCCTCACTCAAGGCGCTCAAACCTCCAGAGCCAAACACAAGTTCAGCGAAGAAGACATTTCCCGCTGAGATTGAAACCAAGTGCTCTGGCAGCACATTTGTGTGAAAGTGCATATGACACCTAGGAAAGGTAGTGTGGTGGTGAATGGCAACTGCCCGAAGCACCAGCACAGCTCTTCCAGTGCCAAAACAATTCCACATGCCTCATGAACTTCACATACCATCAGCTGTCCTGGCAGCTATCTAGGAAACCATGTTTAGTCACTTCCGGTCCAATGCCCATTGAGACCAGAGGGATGGAATCAACAAGTTGAGCACCCAAATACAACTAACATGTAGCTCCTCACTCAAGGCGCTCAAAACTCCACAGCAAAAGACAAGTTCAGTGCCCAAGCCTTTTCCTGCTGCCATGGATACCAAGTGTTCTGTCACACATATGTGGAACAGTGGATATGACACCTAAGAAAGGTAGTGTGGTGGTGATTGGCCAGTGCCCAAAGCAGCAACACAGCTCTTCCAGTGCCAAAACAACTCCACCTGGCTCAGGAACTTCACATACCATCAGCTGTCCTGGCAGCTATCTAGGAAACCCTGTTTGGTCACTTGCGCTCCAATGCCCATTGAGCCCAGTGTGATGGAATTAAGCAGCTTGATCACACACACACAATTAACATGAAGCTCCTCAATCAAGTCACTCAAAACTGCAAAGTCAAACACAAGTTCAGTGCTCAAGCCATTTCCCGCTGCCATGGAAACCAAGTGCTCTGGCAGCACATATGTCTGAAAGTGGATATGACACCTAGAGAGCCCAAGGTGGTCAATGGCAACTCTCCGAAGCAGCAGCACAGCTCTTCCAGCGCCAAAACAACTCCACCTGGCTCAAGAACTTCAAATACCATCAGCTATTCTGGCAGCAATCTGAGAAACCCTGTTTGATCACTTGCAATTCAGTGACAATTGTGTCCAGTGTAATGCAAACATGTTGCTTGCGCACCCACAGAAAAATAACAAAAATGTCCTCACTCAAGGCGCTCAAATCTCCAGAGCCAGACACAAGTTTAGTGCCCAAGCCATTTCCCGGTGCCATTCATAATCAAGTGCTCCACCAGCACATATGTGGAACAGTGGATATGACACCTATGGAAGGTAGTCTGGTGGTGAATGGCAACTGCCTGAAGCAACAGCACAGCACTTCCAGAGCCAAAACAACTCCACCTGGCTCATGAACTTCACATATCATCAGCTTTCTTGGCAGCTATCTAGGAAACCCTGAATGATCACTTGCAGTCCAATGCCCATTGAGCACAGTGTGATGCAATCAAGGAGGATGAGCAGCCACACAAAACTAACATGGAACTCCTCACTCAAGGCGCTCAAAACTCCAAAGCCAAACACAAGTTCAGCGCCCTAGACATTTCCCGCTGCCATTGAAACCAAGTGCTCTGGAAGCCCATGTGTGGAACAGTGCATGTGACACATAAAGAACACTGTGTGGTGATAAATGGCAATAGCCCAAAGCAGCAGCACAGCTCTTCCAGAGCCAAAAAAAACTCTACCTGGCTCTTGAACTTCACATTCCATCAGCTGTCCTGGCAGCTATGTAGGAAACCCTGTTTGTTCATTTGTGTTCCAATGCACATTTAGCCCAGTGGGATGGAATCAAGCACGTTGAGCAACCATACACAACTAACATGGAGCTCCTCACTCAAGGCGCTCAAAACTCCACAGCCAAAGACAACTTCAGCACACAAGCCATTTCCCGTTGCCATGGAAACCAAGTGCTCTGGCAGCACATATGTTGTAAGTTGATATGACAAAAAGGAAAGGTAGTGTGGTGGTGAATAGTCACTGCTCGAAGCAGCAGCACAGCTCTTCCAGATCAAAAAAAATTCCACCCGGCTCAGGAACTTCACATACCATCAGTTGTCCTGGCAGCTCTCTAGGAAACCCTGTTTGTTCACTTGTGTTCCAAAGCCCATTGATTCCAGTGTGATGGAAACAATCCACTTGAGCACCCACACAAAACAAACATGGAGCTCCTCACTCAAGGAGCTTAAAACTCCAGAGACAAACACAAGTTTAGCGCCCAAGTCACTTCCCGATGCCATGGAAAACAAGTGCTCTGGAAGCACATACATGGAACAGTGGATGTGACACCTAGGGAATGTAGGTTCGCTGGTGAACGGCAACTGTCCTAGGCAGCAGCACAGCTCTTCCAGTGCCAAAACAACTCCACCTGGCTCATGAACTTCACATATCATCAGCTGTCCTTGCAGCTGTCTAGGAAACTCAGTTTCGTCACTTCCGGTCCAATGCCCATTGACCCAGTGTGATGCAATCAAGCAGGTTGAGCACCCACACACAAAACTAACAGGGAGCTCCTCAGTCATGGTGCTCAAAACAACACAGCCAAAGATAAGTTCAGTGCCCAAGACATTTCCTGCTGACATGGCAACCCAGTGCGCTGGCAGCACATATGTGGAACACTGCATGTGACACAAAGGGAATGTAGGTTCGTTAGAGATAGCAACTATCTGAAGCAGCAGCACAGCTCTTCCAGTTCCAAAACAACTCCACCTGGCTCATCATCTTCAAATACCATCAACTGTCCAGACAGCTATCTTGGAAACCCTGTCTGGTCATTTCCGGTCCAAAAGCCCTTGGAGCCCAGTGTGATTTCATCAAGCAGCTTGATCAAACACACACAACTAACATGGAGCTCCTCACTCAAGGCACGCAGAACTCGACAGCCCAAGACAAGTTCAGCGCCCAAGCCATTTCCTGCTGCCATGGAAACCAAGTGCTCTGACAGCACATATATCTGAAAGTGGATATGACACCTAGAGAAGTCATGTGGTGGTGAATGACAACTGCCCGAAGCAGCAGCACAGCTCTTCCAGTGCGAAAACAACTCCACCTGGCTCATGAACTTCAAAAACCATTAGCTGTCCTGGCACCTATCTATGAAACCCTGTTTGGTCACTTGAAGTCAAATGCGCATTGAGCTCAGTGTGATTTAATCAACCAGGTTGATCACTCAAACACAGCTAACATGGAGCTCCTCACTCAAGGCGCTCAAAATTACACAGCCAAAGACAAGTTCAGTGATCAAGCTATTGCCCGCTGCCATAGAAACCAATGCTCTTTAAGCACATATGTCTGAAAGTGGGTAGGATACCTAGAGAACACAGAGTGGTGGTGAATTGCAACTGTTCTAGGCAGCAGCACAGCTCTTCCAGTGCCAGAAAAACTCCACCTGGCTCATGAACATCACATACCATCAGGTGTCCTGGCAACTATCTAGGAAACCCTGTTTGGTCACTTGCGTTCCAATGCCCGTTGAGCCCAGTGTGATGGAATCAAACAGGTTGAACACTCACACAAAACCAATATGTAGCTCCTCACTCAAGGCGCTCAAACCTCCAGAGCCAAAAACAAGTTCAGCGAAGAAGACATTTCCCGCTGAGATTGAAGCCAAGTGCTCTGGCAGCACATTTGTGTGAAAGTGCATATGACACCTAGGAAAGGTAGTGTGGTGGTGAATGGCAACTGCCCGAAGCACCAGCACAGCTCTTCCAGTGCCAAAACAATTCCACATGCCTCATGAACTTCACATACCATCAGCTGTCCTGGCAGCTATCTAGGAAACCATGTTTAGTCACTTCCGGTCCAATGCCCATTGAGACCAGAGGGATGGAATCAACAAGTTGAGCACCCAAATACAACTAACATGTAGCTCCTCACTCAAGGCGCTCAAAACTCCACAGCAAAAGACAAGTTCAGTGCCCAAGCCTTTTCCTGTTGCCATGGATACCAAGTGTTCTGTCACACATATGTGGAACAGTGGATATGACACCTAAGAAAGGTAGTGTGGTGGTGATTGGCCAGTGCCCAAAGCAGCAACACAGCTCTTCCAGTGCCAAAACAACTCCACCTGGCTCAGGAACTTCACATACCATCAGCTGTCCTGGCAGCTATCTAGGAAACCCTGTTTGGTCACTTGCGCTCCAATGCCCATTGAGCCCAGTGTGATGGAATTAAGCAGCTTGATCACACACACACAATTAACATGAAGCTCCTCAATCAAGTCACTCAAAACTGCAAAGTCAAACACAAGTTCAGTGCTCAAGCCATTTCCCGCTGCCATGGAAACCAAGTGCTCTGGCAGCACATATGTCTGAAAGTGGGATATGACACCTAGAGAGCCCAAGGTGGTCAATGGCAACTCTCCGAAGCAGCAGCACAGCTCTTCCAGCGCCAAAACAACTCCACCTGGCTCAAGAACTTCAAATACCATCAGCTATTCTGGCAGCAATCTGAGAAACCCTGTTTGATCACTTGCAATTCAGTGACAATTGTGTCCAGGTGTAATGCAAACATGTTGCTTGCGCACCCACAGAAAAATAACAAAAATGTCCTCACTCAAGGCGCTCAAATCTCCAGAGCCAGACACAAGTTTAGTGCCCAAGCCATTTCCCGGTGCCATTCATAATCAAGTGCTCCACCAGCACATATGTGGAACAGTGGATATGACACCTATGGAAGGTAGTCTGGTGGTGAATGGCAACTGCCTGAAGCAACAGCACAGCTCTTCCAGAGCCAAAACAACTCCACCTGGCTCATGAACTTCACATATCATCAGCTTTCTTGGCAGCTATCTAGGAAACCCTGAATGATCACTTGCAGTCCAATGCCCATTGAGCACAGTGTGGATGCAATCAAGGAGGATGAGCAGCCACACAAAACTAACATGGAACTCCTCACTCAAGGCGCTCAAAACTCCAAAGCCAAACACAAGTTCAGCGCCCTAGACATTTCCCGCTGCCATTGAAACCAAGTGCTCTGGAAGCCCATGTGTGGAACAGTGCATGTGACACATAAAGAACACTGTGTGGTGATAAATGGCAATAGCCCAAAGCAGCAGCACAGCTCTTCCAGAGCCAGAAAAACTCTACCTGGCTCTTGAACTTCACATTCCATCAGCTGTCCTGGCAGCTATGTAGGAAACCCTGTTTGTTCATTTGTGTTCCAATGCACAATTAGCCCAGTGGGATGGAATCAAGCACGTTGAGCAACCATACACAACTAACATGGAGCTCCTCACTCAAGGCGCTCAAAACTCCACAGCCAAAGACAACTTCAGCACACAAGCCATTTCCCGTTGCCATGGAAACCAAGTACTCTGGCAGCACATATGTTGTAAGTTGATATGACAAAAAGGAAAGGTAGTGTGGTGGTGAATAGTCACTGCTCGAAGCAGCAGCACAGCTCTTCCAGATCAAAAAAAATTCCACCCGGCTCAGGAACTTCACATACCATCAGTTGTCCTGGCAGCTCTCTAGGAAACCCTGTTTGTTCACTTGTGTTCCAAAGCCCATTGATTCCAGTGTGATGGAAACAATCCACTTGAGCACCCACACAAAACAAACATGGAGCTCCTCACTCAAGGAGCTTAAAACTCCAGAGACAAACACAAGTTTAGCGCCCAAGTCACTTCCCGATGCCATGGAAAACAAGTGCTCTGGAAGCACATACATGGAACAGTGGATGTGACACCTAGGGAATGTAGGTTCGCTGGTGAACGGCAACTGTCCTAGGCAGCAGCACAGCTCTTCCAGTGCCAAAACAACTCCACCTGGCTCATGAACTTCACATATCATCAGCTGTCCTTGCAGCTGTCTAGGAAACTCAGTTTCGTCACTTCCGGTCCAATGCCCATTGACCCAGTGTGATGCAATCAAGCAGGTTGAGCACCCACACACAAAACTAACAGGGAGCTCCTCAGTCATGGTGCTCAAAACAACACAGCCAAAGATAAGTTCAGTGCCCAAGACATTTCCTGCTGACATGGCAACCCAGTGCGCTGGCAGCACATATGTGGAACACTGCATGTGACACAAAGGGAATGTAGGTTCGTTAGAGATAGCAACTATCTGAAGCAGCAGCACAGCTCTTCCAGTTCCAAAACAACTCCACCTGGCTCATCATCTTCAAATACCATCAACTGTCCAGACAGCTATCTTGGAAACCCTGTCTGGTCATTTCCGGTCCAAAAGCCCTTGGAGCCCAGTGTGATTTCATCAAGCAGCTTGATCAAACACACACAACTAACATGGAGCTCCTCACTCAAGGCACGCAGAACTCGACAGCCCAAGACAAGTTCAGCGCCCAAGCCATTTCCTGCTGCCATGGAAACCAAGTGCTCTGACAGCACATATATCTGAAAGTGAATATGACACCTAGAGAAGTCATGTGGTGGTGAATGACAACTGCCCGAAGCAGCAGCACAGCTCTTCCAGTGCGAAAACAACTCCACCTGGCTCATGAACTTCAAAAACCATTAGCTGTCCTGGCACCTATCTATGAAACCCTGTTTGGTCACTTGAAGTCAAATGCGCATTGAGCTCAGTGTGATTTAATCAACCAGGTTGATCACTCAAACACAGCTAACATGGAGCTCCTCACTCAAGGCGCTCAAAATTACACAGCCAAAGACAAGTTCAGTGATCAAGCTATTGCCCGCTGCCATAGAAACCAATGCTTTTTAAGCACATATGTCTGAAAGTGGGTAGGATACCTAGAGAACACAGAGTGGTGGTGAATTGCAACTGTTCTAGGCAGCAGCACAGCTCTTCCAGTGCCAGAAAAACTCCACCTGGCTCATGAACATCACATACCA